>NW_027468630.1:17799013-17831513 GCF_046254945.1 Alosa pseudoharengus | reverse complement strand
TGAAAGTACCGCTATTTAATGCTCTCCAATGTACAACAACACTTTGATCCAAGCCATAATAGCCTACAATTATATTACCAAATACGAAACTGAGTCCTCTATCTTGCCACTGATCAAAACACAGCCCATCTGGTGTGTGCGCCGCTTTAAAAATGACTGTTTATCTACGTATGGAAAGTGGTTCTGGCCATCCTGATCACCGCAAGGATCTCTGTTTCCCAGAAAAACATGGGTTACACGCAAGAAGATGCCAATTCAGTTGAACCTTCAGAAAATAACAGACGAAGAAAGTGAAAATAAATTGAACGTTATGTGTCGCCACCTACGTGATGACTGCTCTCTCTCTCTCTCTCTCCCTCCCACCCTCTCTCTCTCTCTCACACACACACACACACACACACACACACACGTACACACGCGCGCGCGCGCACACATACACACTACATCACATGCGCACTCCACACTTTAGGCACTCACCGGGACACACACGCGCACACTTTCCCTTAGCTGTGCTTTTGTGTTTTGTCAGAATTAATGAGAAAAGTTCCCTTGCCCTAGGGGTAATTAGTGTCCTTGGAGTTAAATAAGCTAATACTTAGACACCTCTGGCACAAGCAATTATGTTTGTGTATTGAATAATTGATTCAAAGAGGGGGGAAGGGCCGCTAATCAGATCTGAGCATAATGAATTGATTTAATTAACAGGGGAATCCGAGGGTCTCTGGGAACTGCGCACATTTATTCAGTAGCAGGAGCGAGAGCAGCACACATAAATTGGGAGGGATAGGCAGTGTGAGTATGCTTTTAGCAGTTGTCGGGTCTACAATTGGATTTCTTGAATATAGTTACAGTTACGGAGCAAATGAGAGCAGGGGAAAGGAGAACGCTTCACTGTACGGACAACTCGGCAGTTTAATGTACCGATAGGCATTTGAAAAGCTCGCTGCGGACGAAATCCAAGTCGAATTTATCTTTTGCAATTCCTACTGCTTCGTATGGAATACATCGACGCGATTCGATCTTGTTTAGACGTTTTTAATTGCAGTTACAGTTCAGTCCGTGCCGTGGACATTTACTCCGTGTGAGGGAGCGAGCCAAGGCTGAACCGGGAATCGCACTGTATGCTATCCGCGAAATTAACAATAGAATAACAATCGCTCCTCTCGTTTCCTTTCTACATGGGTTTCCATTATTGAACAACCCAATACTCATACGCTCCTGCAATTTCAAGCCTGCCGTGCAAGTGCAATCCGGTGGTTTTTGCCCAGCAATTTCTGACGACGAGTACACCGACTGGTGAAGTCTGCTGGAGCCGAGGACGGATCGCCTGGCGCCGGACCCCTCGTTCCTCAGGACGATGGTCTTAGACAAGGAGGAGGGTAAGTACTAGTAGGCTACGCTAAAAGCCTCCGACCGACGGGTGTTTGGTGGCGTTAGTATGGTTCTGTTTATTCTTGTAAGGCTAAACGGCTTTAAGCTAGGACACAAATGTAATTATTTTAACACGAGGCACTTTCGTGCTACGCCATGCGTATTTGTGTGCGATAATATTGTGGGTAAGCGTGTTCATTCTACTAAGGATGTCTAACTTACCTACTCAGCAGATCTGCAAGGTAGGCTACTCCACTCTAATTAAACATCGCTGGTTGTCTAATGGCACTAGTCGCCGAGACATAATTAGGCTACATCAGTCTTATACTCCCATAAAGCCTCTACTTTTTAAAGAGAGTTTCCCAAGTGACGGCTCGTGTACTTGGGCTCCTTCTGCAATTTAACGTTGCATTGACAGTGGGCTACATGTGACCATAACAACGTGAATGTATGGTCAAACAACACTCTTCCAATGTGAAGTTGCCAAATATTATCTTACAACAGTGTAGGCCGGTGGTCCACATCAGCAGGTCCGAACATGGTGCAGTCCAAAGCTCATACGTTTCAGATAAGAATAGGATACTCACTTTTTAGTTTTTTTTTTTTTTTTTTTTTTTTTGCACGCGCACCTGTGTTCACTTCAGTGCGTTTTTACGCGTTTTATGCTGCTGAATCTCACTATTTATTTCAAATGAGAATAACACAAACTTGTTATAACCTGTAACCGTGTAGTACTTATACTCTATCACTGCTGCCTGGTAGATGACTTCAATCGATCCTCAATATGCTGACTGTCCACCATTCCCTAACCCCAAACTGATAGATAGCCCGCATCACTTGACCTCTGCGTTGAAGTTCGATTGAAAACTACTCTCAGCTTGTGATGTTATTTTTGGACAAGTGTAAACTTCCATCAAGACCATTTTAATGTCATTTTCCATCTCTGCTGAAGGATCGCTTCTTAATATAGTTCACACAAAACTGTCCCCCAACAACCCTCTCTGACCTAAAATGGGCCATTCTTGTCATCTTTCATGGAATATTGTCATCACACATACTGTTTTAGCCAGAGGCTCTTTTCCCCCCCCAAAGTAATGGCCTGCATTTCAGACCCATTATTTATGTTTGAAATGGACGTTTCATATCTCTCCTAGCAGAGCATCCTTTCACCTACCCATCTAAAAACCAATAAAGGGATTGACGTAGAAGCATAAATTGGTCTGCCCAGCTGAATCCATGTTTTGCTAATGTACTCAGATTAACTCAACTGTAAATTGTCTCCTTTGGATGTCTGTCTTGCTAAAAGTTCCCCATATGATTCATGATTCAGATTGCTTTTAACAGCTATTGGCTAAGCAATATGGTAAATGTACAAGGTGATGCAAATGGCATTAGTGGAAGAGGATGCACAGGAGCATGTAATGCAGTCAATACTACATTAACTACTGAAGCCCAATTACGGAACCAGGGAGAGTGGCTTTTAGGAGCATTAGGACTTGCAGAGAAGCTGAGATCACCTGCTGCTCATTGCCTAAAAGCTTCACCCTTTGCTTGCTGGGGCCAACCAACTGCACTGGTATTTTGGCAGGGGATGGGGAGAGTGGCGCTGCTGGTGTGTGTCAGTGCGGCTCTGAGTGCTGTGCATCCCCACTCCAAGCTAAAGGGCCACGCCATCCTCACAGCCATGGCCATTGTAGAAATAGCCCATACACTTTTGTTTATTTGTGTGTGTGTGTGTGTGCGTGTATGTGTGTGATGGTACATGGCTGTTTCTGGCTTTATAAAATAGCCCATTAGACAGAAGCACAGCATGCATTTTCATGCTTGTATGCTACACTCACCGTGAGCTTTCATATACTGTCCCCAACAGATCGTTTACTCTCACAACACAGATGTAAGAATTCGGTGACATTAAAAAACACTGCACATGTAGGTTAACACCTGAGTGTACTGTATATCACAGGTTGTCTGTGGACAGAATTGTTGGGAGGTCTGTGTTGCAAACCTCCAAATATTCTTGGGAAATAAGCGGCTCTTCCTTGAAGAAAGATAATCATGTCTCTCTCTCTTCCCCAAGCCTCTTTTGTGAAAGTAGGATACAAATCAGTTCCTTCCACCCGACTATTTTTAACAGTCACAATAGCTTACATTTGTGCTATGACCTACTCTGCCAAGAACCTTTAGTCAAGTAATCTTTATTAAAAATGTAAAAGTTTCTCGGAAATATTGGGTCATTAATTTCCCTGCGTTGTGTCCAATTAGCAGTCTAACTGATCAGGCCTCTCTTAAATTAGAGTAATGAGGATCTATTAAAATGGGTGCCATAATTATATAGTAGGTCTACTTATTGTGAAGGCACCTGTCATACTGTCTCTAGCTCTGTCCTCCGTCTCTCTCTCTCTCTCTTTCACACACACACACACACACACACACACACACACACACATACACAGTACCCCATACACACGTGCATCTAGGAAACAGGCCTGTGTAGCTGATGCTGTGAGACACCTTTCCCTTAATTCCCATGCTCAAATACAAAAGCACTGGAGCACAATGAGTGGGCGGCTGTGACTGTGTCTGTGTCTGGTGTGGCCTCTCTCTGGGGTGGTGCTGAAATGGCACACGGATGGCCACCGAGTTTTCCGAGAAGCACGCAGACAGACAGCTGTGGAAAAAGTGGGTAAAAATGTACTGTGTGCGTTCCTTTCTTTTACTTTCCGTTCTATCTCGCCCCTTTCCAATAGGAAGTTCCCAATTGACTTTTAATTCTGGCGAGGGAGAGGGAAAAAAGAGCAATTCAGCCGTTTTTTTCTTTCCTTCAAGGTATTAAAAACCATCAGGAGCAGCGGGAGTAATTGGCCACTCAGTGTAGTCGCATCCTGGACCGCTGGTGTGCCCCCCCCCCCACCCCCCCACCACCACACACACACACACACACCTGGTCAGAGACGGGGGGAAAGGGGGGGGAGGATCGCCACTTCTCAATCCTGAAGATAAATCCTCCCATACCTTTTCGCTTTCATTTATGACCCTGCAACACTGGCTGTCCAATGAAATTTGTACATTCATAAAGCATGTGATTGAAAAGCGATGTTTCAAATGAATACGGGCCCTGCAATCCGTCACCACGCTGTAATAAAACTTAGGCTCCAGGCTCAGATTTTTATTTTGAAATAATAAGAACTGCTTCATTCTTTACCCGAGTTACCATGGTAATTCTGTCTGGTAGCAATGTTATATTGATTTAGAAAGTGGACAGTAATATTTCTTTTCAGTTATTCTCCTCTCTGTGCCTTGATTTCTAATTTCCACTTGGAGATTACTTTTATACATTTCTTAAATCCTTTCGTTTTTTTCCTACCCGCAATGTAATTTTCTCTTTTGTATTTGTTATTTTCTCAGCTTATTGGCTTGTTCGTACTCTAAATTAAACTTGCCAATTTCAGATATTGAAATTACATCAATGTTTTTCTTGCCCTAGGTCTCAAGCAATATAATGCCTCATTTCAGAGTTTTATATTAGTGTTCTGCAGTAGTGATGATGCCTTATCACAAGGACAATGCTTCATTATTGCTTTTTTCTAACTTTATTAGTATTGGCCTGAACAGTTTGGGTTTTTAATGTAGAATATTATGTATTATAATGAAAACAAAGATTGTCACTCGAATCTTACAAAATAATCTTTCCAACATGCTGTCGACAAATTTATTGAATGAAATGACCCCCATCCGCATATCCGTAAATTTGATGGCAAGAAATCCATTCCCCAATTTTTCACAGTTTGTGCAAGATTCCGTCAGATCCGCAGCCGAGTTCACCATACATAGAGTTCACCAGACCCAATTCTGAGTCTGTCCCAAAGCTCCAGATCGCTATCAAACAGCAGTCTCACATCAGTGCCTGCAGATGTATATCATTTCCCATCATTTCTCTGTGACTCAAAGGAAGCTTGAATAAAGACAGAGAGAGACAGAGAGGGAGAGGAGCTGGAAGAGAGAAAGAGAGAGAGAGAGAGGTAGCTAAAGAGGGGTTCATGCCATCTGCATTGTGCACCTGCCTCCAATGCAGATGGACCTCTCATCTGAGCTACAGTATATGCCATATCAATTACACTCCGTTAGGGCCTTCATTAAATCCAGACGTTTTTCTCTTGCCATGCACACATGCAACGCTGGTGCGAACACACCCACACAATACTGTCAACATTCCACATTACAAGGTTAATTTAGGTACGAAGCTGTGTAAACATATTTTGTTACTGCAGAACAGTGTGCACTGTCTTATGTGACACATAAACACAGCCACGGATCACATTCCAAGTCGAACTGATTAGAATGGTTCAAAACAGTGGTGCGGAGTAGGGACTCTGAAATAATTCCAGTAAACATGAAATACTTCAGTCTTGGAGGCTTGACGGCATCGCGACGGCTTCTATAACATAGAGAACCTTTTTATATGATCCTCACACACACACACACACACACCAGCGCCTGGGTGAACTGTCATAGTCAGCTGCCTTTTAAAATGTCTCAAAGCAACCTTATCTTTCACCTTGACTTCTGAGACATGCAGACAGGTGCTGTGTTCAGAGAGAGGGAGAGAGAGAGAGAGAGAGAAAGAGGGTGGTAGAGAAGGAGGAAGAGAGTTCCGTCAGCAGAGAGAGAGCGCACTCTGCATGGCAGGGGTGCTGGCACACCCGTGGCCCATTGTAACACCATTTAAACCCAGTGTAAGGTTAGGCTAGGCTAGGCAGCACCGCACGCCAGCCAGAGTGCACGGGCCTGCAGACGTCCGGCTCTGCCGCTTTAAGAGTGGAGAGTAGCGGAGTAGCCAGAGCAAGGCTGTCCCGTCCCAGCAGATTTGCTCCTGGTAATAGTACATATGCTCTGCTGAAAGAGGGTATATAGCTACATATTGATGATTTTACAGTAGGTGGTTTTTAATTTACTTGCCTTTGGTCTTTAAACCACATGTTATTCCCCCGAGTTGCCTTGTTGTAGCCGACTCGCTGCCACTTCTCATTGCAAGGTTGAGTCGCCTCGTCTGCGTGCTGCTCACACCCACCCCATACACACACACGCACACACACACACGCACACACACACACGCTGCTCCTCTCCACAGCAGGTCGTCACACTTGGCTCCATCCCATCACAGTCCGTCTCTCTCTCCATTTATGTTTTTTTTTTTTTTTCATTTACCTCGGCGACACCCCCCCACCCCTCCTCCTCACCCCTCCCCCTTTTCCTCCTCCTCCTCCTTGTCCTCCCCTCTCCCTTCTTCTCCTATGGATTTAATTTCATGCGCCCTCCCTCCCTCCTGCCTCCCTTCCCGTACCCTTCAGTAATGAGCTGAGTTAGTTATACAAGTTTACAAGCAGGTGGCTTCTCTTTCATTCCTCCCCCTTCTCCCCTTTTTTCAATGAACCTGTCTAAGAGGAGCAACCTTTTTTGAAAGAGTTGTGGAACATTTATATATTTTTCTCTCTCTCTCTCTCTCTCTCTGTCTCTCTCTCTCCTTTGCACTCCTAATTATGAAGTAAATGAGTAGTGACTGGGGTAATGTCTCGTCTTCAGGTGTCTGCACCGTGGAAAACCGCGGAGACTTTATAAACTCTCCTCATTAACCTCATCACATACAGTAACTTGATAAAAGCCCACTAATGATACCTCCACTGATCGCCATGCAGGCCTTCACATGGAGTTTGGAAGTGGGAGGATCTCATTGCTGTTCATTAGCAAGGGATCCTGTTTTTTGTTGTTTAGAAAATTCACCCCCATCAGATGGTATTCGAGTGAAACGTTCCTGGCTACCTGCTCTATCCTCAGCAAGGACTGGTGTTGTTAGAGCACTCAGTGGAGGTAGAGAAAGAAAGAGAGAGGGAGAGGAGGAGGAGGAAGGAGGAGGGGGGGGTTGGAATAGCATTTGAGCGGTATTTAGATGTACAAAAGAACAGTGTCATCTGTAGTTCTTTTTTTTTCTTTTGAGTGTTTATGAGCAGGTGATTGCCGTGATGAATCATTTATGGGGGGAAATCGAATACGGCTGCATTATTGTGCCGCTGTTTATGCATGCAAGTTTCCATCATGAAACAAATTGATCCTCCATCATTCCTATTAACTGCTAGGCTCTCTAACGGCTCTCTCCCCTCCTCAAAATGTCCCCAGACACATATTTGTGTGTTGTTTACTTATCGAAGAGTTAGGGCCCGTGCCTTTGCAGGAGTACCGTCCCTGTGTGTTTGTGTGTGTGTGTGTGTGTGTGTGTGTGTGTGTGTGTGTGTGTGTGTGTGTGTGTGTGTGTGTGTGTGTGTGTGTGTGTGTGCGCGTGCGTGCGTGCGTGCGTGCGTGCGTGCGTGCGTTTGTGCCCACGTGGTCAGAAGGCAGGGCCCCACAGGATCACTCATTAATGTGCAACTTTATTCCTCTCCTCTTGGCCCATCAGTGTTTTTCAGAAGAGCTGGTAGGGATTAGTGAACCCAGGGAAGGGAATGGTGTGTGCGTGTGTGTGTGTGTGTGTGTGTGAGGGAGTGCAACTGAATTATGAAACAGGTAATGCTTTTCGGCTCAAGATGTGATTTCAATTTGCCATTTCAGGAGGGAAGAAACTATTTAAAACATTTGAAAGTGCTTTAATGTGTGTGCAGATTGTAGGCAGGAGATGGGGTGACCCAGCAGAAACGCTGGGCTAAGTGTGTTAGCATGGCTGCATGGCTCATAATGGCAGGGAGCTGAGGCCTGGAGCGGACCTTATGAACTCCACCAGTGCCCAGAGTCACTGGGCACTCAGCACGGGGCTGTTTACCTCCCCACATGATTGAAGCGTGCAGGTATGGCCTCTCCTTCACATTTAAAAACACAGCATGGGAATGATGCACTTCGGTGTTCCATTTAGAATTTTAGCTTATTACATGGCCTAGATTTCAGAGACTTGTGCATTATTCTTTCAGGTATTTCTCTCCCCCCCAAAGCACAGAGCGTTCATATCCAACAGACGACTCTGCTACTCGTAAGGGAGAGGCTGTTTATCAAATGAGAAATGTATTCCCACACATTTTAGGCCTCAAAGATCAATAAGTTCCCCTCGGAACATGTAATGAAAACTCTGGAATAATAGTGTTTACATACTGAACTTATAAGGCCATCTTTGCAGGGATGGGTGGGGGGAAAGCAATATGTTTGCTAAAAACGTACCCATGGATACAATGTGGATATTAAATTCAATGGCTGTTTTTCTTTCATAACAACGCCACAACAAACAAAAAGGGGGGGGGGGCTGTAGTGGTTGACTTTCAATAAATCAGTCCTTGAGTGATTAATTGAAGTCTATGATTGCAGGTTTTGTCCCCCTCCCCCCACCTTACCCCCTTGAGAACAGGCAGATGTGGTAGTGTGGTGTGGCGCTGTTGGGAGGCTGGGGGGGGGGGGGGCTGGAATTAATCAATGTTGACCGAGGGTTTTGGCCACACAACCACAGTTTGATCCATTAGAGCATGGCAGCTGCAGTCCACACACCCTGGCTGGTCTGCGGGGCTCTAATTGCAAGTGGTAAGCAAGCACGCTCCGTAATGGCCTCCTTCACCCACAGAACAGCCCCCCCCCCCCCTCCCAGACGCCCGCTTTCTTCTGCTCCTCGGCACACTTTGAAGTGACAGTCTCTTGCCGACTGCCAGGGACCGTAATGGAGTGTGCGTGTTTTTTTTTCTTTTTCTTACCGATATTAACCCTTCACACTCCTGACTGGGCCCTGTCTCAATAGCATCTAGCACCCACACACAAAGGTGAAATCTCCTTACCACCTCTGTGTGGACTGGGAATGGCTTCAGAAGCAAGAACCACCAAACCACACACACACACACACACACACACACACACACACACACACACACACACACACACACACACACACACACACACACACACACAGAAGTGCCTGTGTGGGTTTGAAAAGATGCTTGAAACTCATGCAAACCTCAGCCATTTTGCTTCACAATACAACATTTACAGCGCACCTGACACAGACAGGTGTTCTGCTGATTGTGTAAAGGCATCCCTTAACTCGTCGTTACTGGCCTTGCGCGCGTGAGTGTGGGAAGTAAACCAAGTTACCAGCGAGAGTTGTAGCACATGTTGGCATTTCATGTAGCCCACATCCTAAATAAACTTAAAAGGCTTATTAACGTGAACGAAAGTAGGCTATAAAGAAAAAATTCTAAGCGGTTTGTGGTAGAATTGGACCTGAATTGTGAACTACTGTATATCGTGAACTTTGAATAGTCAGTTGGAGAAGTAAACAAAGTTACCAACGAGAGTTGCAGCACAGTTGAGAGGCTGATTTGTAGCCTAAACGGTCATGAAAATTAAATACTCAGTTGGAGAAGTTAACAAAGTTACCAGCGAGAGTTGCGGCACAGGTGAATGGCAGATTTGTTTTTGTGGGGGGATTAAGAGGAAGGAACTAGGAATCAGAGAAATGGCAATAATCCAGCAAAAGGTAATGTGAAGAGATTTATTTTCAATCAAAGGAGCTCTACTGCTCAGACCTTTCTTGATACTGCATCTGGTCCTCTTGTCTATGTTTTTTGCTTCTTGGACAGTGTGCAGTCGGTGGCGATAGCCTCTCTAGAAGAAGAAGGCAACAAGTATCACACTGGCAAGCGCAAGTATACTAAATGCCTATAGCACTTAGGTGTCGCCACACATTGCACGTGCAGTGACCAATGCGTCAAGTATACTGTATGACAAACTTAACCTCTGTCCATGAGAAAGGGAGCAGTGGGCCCTGCACAGTGCGTACAGCCAGCCAGGTGTCCTGACCTAGCCTCTCAAACTGAAGTGGACACCATCCTGTCCTTCTCTGTTTACCTCACCTAGTCTGGCAGCCCTGCGAGAGTCCTTGAATCCCCCCAGGGACGGAGCGTGGGTGGTACTGGGGGAACGTTTAACAAGCGCCTGCCCCCTGTGGTGAATTTGCATTATTCGACTTTAAATGTCCCAAAAGGTGTTCCGCCGTGTGGTGTTTCCACTCTTCTCCCCCTGGCAAGAGCCCTCGATTGCACAACTGTCTCCTGGCACATCCCTTTGAAATAATAAGTGCCTGAGTAATTGCTGGGCAGACAGAATTTCATACATGACTTCCTCACCTTGGGAGCGACTCAAACTTTAGAGGGCTACATTTATACAACTTGAATGCATTTTTAATGGGGGGGGGTGGTAAAAAGTGTTGTGGCATTATTCAGCACAGGGAAGAGAGCAGCGGTGGTGCGAGCAGTCCTACTGGTTACCTTCCGCCATGGGCCATAAAATGGCAGATAAGATTGCTGGCCCTTTATCAGACGCTGAAAAGATCTCGTTTGAGAATGGATGGATTTCCTCCTTTGTTGAAATGCTAATGTAATCTGCGCATGAGAAATTGAAGTGAATTCACATATACATGTAGACGCATTCATTGGGCGAAGGTCACCGCGCGAGCGGTGCTTGTTGCGAAACTCCCCTAAGTGCATGGAGAGTGTTTGTTGCGGCGTGTGGCAGGCAGGTGCGGAGATGAGGGACCTGAAACAATCTGGCGCTCAAGGCCGAGCCCAACGCCTGACTGACAGCGGGAGGACGAGCTGATTGGCTAGAAGCGGGTCACACACTTCCCTTTCCTCTCTCTATCAGACGCCTGATTGGTCCCACTGATCCCTCTCCCCCTCTCAGAGTCTCCAGGGCCTCAGCGGTAACCCTGCATAACGAGGGTTAGGAGCGATGGGCTCTTTAGACTTTTATATACCTGCATTTTTTTCTCTCTTCTTCCTCTTCCCTCCCTCCTTGCTCTCTCTCTCTCTCCCTCCCTCCTTGGTCCCTCTCTCTCTCTCTCCTTCCTTGGTCGCGTTTGAGGCAGGGCTGTCGACAGCTCACCTTCCGAAGCAGTAATCTCACTATGCTAGCAAAAGCAGCCGAGTGTTGGAAACAAGTTGCCTTCTGTAATACCGCAGAAACTCTGCCAGTTTTCACGTCTCAAAATAAGCAGTAATGAATTTAATTAGAAAGCTGTTGCATATCTCTGTGATACATTTCTTTTAATTAACCCCATGTGAATAAATTAAAAATAATAGGGGGGTGAAAAGTGTGGAAAAACACACACACACACACACACACACACCCTAATGAAGTTATCTGCTAATTGGGATCGCGTCTGCAGCCAAAGCACAGCGAGTAACGGGCACCAGGAGCTAACAATGTGCTCAGTAAGCCTCTTGGCCTCCTCCTCCTCCTCCTCCAACACACACACTAACACACACACACACACACACCACAAAAAGGGCCTTGGGCCTCGACGCTGACTTCAAGTGTAAGAAATGCCGGTGTGACGTGATGGAAATGACCAGTGGGCTGGAGAAAGGGTGGCCTGTTCCAGGCGGCTCTGCTGAGACTCCCCACGCCGTGGTTGAAGTCGGGCCAGTGTTATTGCAGGACTAATGCGGCCGCCTCATTTGGAGCGGATCAGGAGTAATTACCGTGGGGGTGCTGGGTGGTGGGGGTGCTGCTGACCGCAGGGGTCAGCACACTTGTAACATGTGAAAAGAGCAATTATTCCTGGAGACAAAAACCCTCCCTTATCCGGGCACTGCCAGGGTCAGTGCAAGGGACGCGGCAGCAGCGGCGGCTGCACTCGTTTCAGCGGGGCTTATTAGCGCCGGGCCCGGGCTGCAAAGTTTGCGAAAGTGCATCTCGTTAATGAACAGCCTCCTTCCTCGGCTGCCTGCCCGTCCTGCAATCCCTTCCACCCTGCTCTCTCCACGCCTCTCCCTCTGTCTCTCTTTTCTTTTCTCTCCTCTACCCCTTCCTCTCTTTCTCTCTTTTCTTCTCTCTCCTCTCTTTCTTTCCTTCTCTCTCCTCCCTCCCCTTCTTTCTTTCTTTCTTTCTTTCTCTCTTTTCTTCTCTCTCCTCTCTCTCCCCCTTTCTCTTTCTCTATTTCCTTCTCTCTCCTCTCTCTCTCTCTTTCTTTTTCTATTTCCTTCTCTCTCTCCTCTCTCTCCTCCCTCCCTCTCTTTCTTTTTCTATTTCCTTCTCTCTCCTCTCTCTCTCTCTCTCTTTCTCTCTTTCCTTTCCTCTCCGCTCCCCTTCTCCCCCCACCTCACTTTTCAGAGGTGTTAATTATGTCATAATCCGAGCATGCAAACCGAGAGCTTGTGCAAACAGCCCGGCATTCATACACAACAGCCTGGAAACATGACATACGTGCTCACACACACAGAAATAGCCGAATTAATCACAACATGCCTAATGCACACTAAATATGACACGCAACCTCATTATCTCTGTCTCCTCATCTGTGGATACTTACTCAACACTCCATCTCTCTCTCTCTCTCTCTCTCTCTCTGTATCTCTCTCTCTCCCTTGAGTGCAACACTGCACACGCGAGAGACACCAGCTTGTCTGTGGCGGTGTTGCTCGTCATTTTAAATCCTCTTCTCCTTGCCTTCATTTGTCTGCCTTTGGGGCAGGCATGTTCCACCTGATATTATGATGACCAGATGTCTTGTGCTTTTGTCTCGGGCGGCGGAGGAGAATCAGCGTCTACAGGCTCAATTACTGTAATGATGTGAGCTGATTGAGAGCGGCTGATTCGCGCAGACAATGGCGGGACATCTGCCTGGGCTTCCCCATTAACCTCTGTGCTGGCCGCTCCTGCTCCGTGACAAATACCATTCAGGATTGCCATGGACACAGCGTTTTACGACACGGGCATTGACAGACACACACATACACACACACAGACACACACACACACACACACAGAGGGAAAAAAAGAAAAAGATGGAGGGAGAAACGACTTGCGATTCATAAGAGTGCAAGTCCACCCGTGAAGTGAAGTGTTTTTTTATGATATATTTCATATGCTATTGGCCATGCATTCATTGACTGGGAAACACTGTCTGGGGGATTTAGCATATGCAATGTGATTTCAATTCTTTTTGTCATCAAAGTCTGCAGAGTTTAAAAGGAGAACAAAGTCCTGTGGGAATTCAGCATTGCTTCTTTCAAAGAGACAGTTGCACCAGTTTTTTTTTTTTTTCAAACCGCTGGTTTACTTGCTGAGTTTCTTCTTCCCTCACTCCTCTTAATTACCATTAGACTGCGAGAGGGAGAGAGAGAGGGAGAGGTCAGCACTTGGCCACAACAACCACGATGCCATCCATGTGCTCAGATGTCAGTCGGCTCGGTCTGTTATTCCCATACATCTGTGTCTCAATCCTCTCTCTGCCGCTGCCTCTGCTGCTGTTTCTCACGGCCCTCAGGGTCGTTTGCACATGTCGTAAAATGTCATAATTACCGCTGTCTGCAGGACATAAGCACCCCGCGCCTGCGACCGCTCTCGAGCCTTGTGGGCTGTCCCCGTGCACGGGCGTCTTGTTTATCACGGCGTAATTAGATGGTTGGGCCTGTCTGATGTCTTTCACAGGAGGACCTCCGAGTGCCTGGATAGGAGGGTGGAGTGGGGTGGGGGCAACTCGCGAGCAAAGACGCTGCGCACCGTACACAATGAGGGCACATCTTGATTTTTTTCTCTGCAAATTTGTCCCTTGAGTGCTGTGGGGATATCAGTCAGACACACACACATACACACTCTCTCTCTCTCTCTCTCTCTCTCTCACACACACACACACACACACACACACACACACACACACACACACACACATTGTCCTCGGAGTGCTGTGGTGATGCCTGCCCGTTATTTACAGCAGTTCAGGGGGATAATTACTGGAGGCCCAGTGCAGAGATCCACTAGGCCCAGCCTACCTATCAACGCCAGTGCAGAGATCCACTAGGCCCAGCCTACCTATCAACGCCAGTGCAGAGATCCACTAGGCCCAGCCTACCTATCAACGCCAGTGCAGAGATCCACTAGGCCCAGCCTACCAATCAGTGCCTGTGTAGAGATCCACTAGGCCCAGCCTGCCTCTCTCAACACCAGTCGTGCAAACAGAAGGCATGCAGAGCAGAGATCAACCAGGTCTAGGCTGCCTCTCAATGCCAGTCAGGCAAGTAGCGGGCACGGCGCTGTCAGCAGAAGGCCCTAACCCCCTCCTGCCCCCTGCCCCTTACCCCTCCACATGCCAACCCACAGCCCATCAAGGTGTCACTCCCGGCTAATTGATCAGATCGATTTAATTACGTAGAGTGACCTCGTGCTAGAATGCAAAGGAGAGCAGCTCATTTCAATGCCGCCCCAAAACCGTCGTCTGAAAGATTAGAACCCAACGCGGTGCCATGTAACTTAGAGGGTGGAAAAGAGATGGGAGGGAGGGGGGTTCTTCAGTGTCCCTAGCCCTCCCTGTCAACCCCCCCTTCTTTTTTAATCTGCACACACATTGGTTTGCCATGCCGCCGACGTGATAATTGTGCTGTAAAGCTTTAAAACGATTCCTTGAGAGCACAAAGCTGTTCTACCCCCCCCCCCCTCTCTCTCCCTGACTCCTTTAAACCTTAAATACATCAAAAGGGTTACCACATTGATTTGATTTTTTGATAGCTGCAAAATGGAACTTGAAATAGGCCTACATGGAAATTGGATGCTATCTCAGTAATGGAAAGTACATGGTCTGACAGTTTCAAATGCACACACATGTAACTGTACATATTCCTAAGTGATAAGGCCTTTGAGAAGAAGAGGAAGGGCATAGGGGGGTTGGGGGGCAGATGACAGGCTGGGCTCAGAGTATTAATGGCAAATGATTAAATGATTTCCCCCATGCCCCCCCCCCACACACACACACACACACACAAACACACCCGCCCTTCCTTCCTTTAGGAAGATGTTTGGCAAGACGAGAGCACCCTCTTTAAAGCAAAGAGAAAGCATCCCCTCTTAGAATGTGAATCATGGCCGGTCGAGGGAAGCTTTTTGCAGCGGTGGCGGTGGCGGACGAATGACACAGGAAGGTCACCTGCTCCTGCTCTTGGATCTGTTAAATGGATTGGATTAAGTGGGCGCTGTCTCTCCGGCGGCTGTTTCCTTCCATAATGTTACTTTTTGTTCTTGCGAGGTGGCAGAGCACGGAAGGCAGGCCACTCTGGAGGACCAGCGGTGCAGGAGAGGTGTGTGTGTGTGTGTGTGTGTGTGTGTGTGTGTGTGTGGTGTACAGCCACTGCATGGTGACAGATGCACTCCTCTAAAGCACAAAAATAAATAAAGATAGAAATAAGAGGGGACGTCTCCCCACATTAGAGACTCAAAGCGCTTACTGTGTGGCATCACTTATTCTGTAACTGCCTTTTGGTCCAAGAATGTGTTATAACTACTGGGGATTTTGTGTTGGTGTGTGTGTGTGTACTGTATGTGTGTGTGTGTGTGTGTCTTGAAAGCAATTCTCTCCACCATCTTTTTTGGGGAAGGCATCAAGCATGTGTTTGTTTCAGTGTGGATCAGCTTTGTTCAAATCCAGGTCTCCCTCAAGTGTGACTCCGGCTGCCTACTGGCCCAGAGAGACTACAACAGAGCAGGAGAGGAGAGAGAGGAGAGGAGAGGAGAGAGAGGGGAGGAGAGAGAGGGGAGGAGAGAGGAGAGAGGGGAGAGGGGAGGAGAGAGGAGAGAGAGGGGAGGAGAGAGGAGAGAGAGGGGAGAGGAGAGAGAGGGGAGAGGGGAGGAGAGGAGAAAGAGGGGAGAGGAGGAGAGGAGAGGAGAGGAGAGAGAGGGGAGGGGAGAGAGGAGGAGAGAGAGGGGAGAGAAGGAGAGGAGTGAGAGGAGAAGAGAGAGGGGAGACAAGAGGAGAGGAGAGGAGAAGCTCGCTGTGGCTGCAGACTCCTCACAAATCTGGGTTAGGGAAAGAGACGAGTCTTCTGTATAAAACACACACACACACACACACAGACACGGCTTGGCTTAAAAGATTGCTGAAGGATCCAAGAAAACTGAGAGAGAGAGAGAGAGAAAGGGAGAGAGAGAAAGGGAGATTGAGGGAGAGAGAGAAAGAGAGCGAGAGAGAGACCACTCGGCTGCCAGTTGAAAGAAAGGGTTAAGCTCTCTCTTTTGCTAACTTGGTGTAAAACACACACGCACATTGTTAAGGGGCTGGTGAGCGGTGCTGTGTGTGTGTGTGTGTGTGTGAGGGGTGGGGGGTCTAAACCAATTACGCCTGGTTCTCTGGAGGTGGGGGGAACGACCTTTGTGTATAATTAGTTCTCTTATTTAAAGCAAAGATTTTGAATAGAATAACTAATTAGCTGTCATAAAAGGCAAATTAAAGATTTTTGCCTGATCCCTAAGGGAATTGAAGGAAGGCCGATTCCCCTGCCGTGTGTGTGTGTGTGTGTGTGTGTGTGTGTGTGTGTGCACGTGTGTGCACGCAAGCAAGCACAGCAATGTAGAGACACACTTTCTCTCTCTTTTACTCTCACAGTTTCACACACACACAGACACACATACATACATACACACACACACACACACACACACACCGGCTGACACTCTTTCTCCTCATTAAGACTGTTTTTAGTTCTGCAAGAAGCTTGACAGGAGAGCACTGTTGGCGTACCTGCAGAGAGATCCTCTAACAAGGCATGAAATGCAGGTAGAAAAAGACCGCCCTCAGCTAGTGTGGCTTCAATTTGAAGCTTTTTAGCTTCATTTACACCGAGCATTGGTATTTATAGCGAGTTTTGTGATCCTAATGTGTCGGCTTCAAGGGGCCCCCTTTTTTTTGGAGGAAGGAGTGGAGGGGAGAGAGAGAGAGAGAGAGAGAGAGAGAGGAGGTGAGGGGTGGGGGGGTCTGGAGAGAGAAGGCAGGAAAACTAATTGATGGCTCCCATCAGCAGCCCTGGACCAATTAGCCTCCCTTTTCCCACTTCTGATAAAGAAATAGGATGGCTGAATACCGCCAGGACCCTCGCTCTCTTCCAAACTATAAATTTAACTAACAAGCTCGCTCCCCCTCGCCCGGCTTTTAAAAGGGGAAATGCTAATTATATTACATTCATGGTATTACTGATGTGTGGATAGCCAGAAGTTACTGAACAAATCTGGATCCAATAAAGTCAGGAGTGTGTGTGTGTGTGTGTGTGTGTGTGTTTGTGTGTGTGTGTGTGTGTGTGTGTGTCTCTGGGTGTGTGTGTGTGTGAGAAAGGGGGGCGGGGGGCTGAACTTATATGCCTGTCAGAATAAGAGAGAAAGGGAGGAAAACCTTCTTTGATATTCTCAAGAACAAAGTTCTGTGTGAGAGAGAAGGGCTTTGAGGTGTTTTGGGGCTTGATGAATACAAATGTGGCATGTGCCCAGAGAGGAGTCAGAGGTGTTGGCTAATCGGACTGCCGTCAGACCTGTCATCTGCAGACCGACTAACAGCCAGTCATCTTTAACAGCAGCACCATACTGTGCTGGTGAACTGCTCACGTGTTGTTAATGCACCATTCAGCATTCGTATTAAAGTAACAATGCTGAATAAAAAATATAAGGTTAGAAAGAAATATGACATGGCATTAGATATGCTGACCTACATGTGTGTGTTTCTGCATGGTATGATATATTTCTACACTGTATCGTAACACCCCCAATTATCACCACTTTTGTTCGGAAATTCTAAAACAAAGATGTTTTTTAACACTTCAAAATAACATTTGCTAAATGAACCTTACATTTTTCAGTAGCCATAGGTGTGTAGATTTGAACAAAATCTGGTTTGGTTCTTAACGGGAGCATTTACTGCCTGAAATATCCGATTTTGTTTACCACGCTCGGAGTTATAGTGCTGGCCTGATGGGTCGCCTATTTACGCCGTTTCAACGGCACATGAGTGATTAGACCGAGAATTCTCGTCATGAAATGAAAATTCCACTGGAGCACCAAGCGGATGTGTACACGCAGCCTTACAACACTGTTTACAGCTCTTCGAGTCACTGTAAAATGTCATTTTTGGTACATAGCTAATTTAGTGCTTGCGTTTCTTTAGGAATCTACCGTCTTGGTTTGTATAGAAATGGATATTAAGTGACACATACACGCAAGATGGCGGAAATACGGGACCGATGGTAATAGGGGGGAGTTCCTATATCATTTTTACGTGTGTATTTCTGTCTCTCTGTCTTTCACCAGGTATTGGCAGTGGTGGTGACACTGAGTGGTCCCGGTGTTTCTCTTTGTCTTTTTTTGAGAACGAGAGAGAGAGAGGGAGGGAGGGAGAGAGAGAGGGGGAGAGCAAGAGTGAAATGTGTTTTGAAAGCAGAGAGGCAAGTGACGTTGGGCGCCGCCGTGTGTTCTATTAGTCAGATCAATAGCTCAGTGTGTGGGAGAGTGTCTTAAGAGCTGCTGGCCGAGGCTTTCAGCTGTGCCAGACCTGTTAGTGTGGCAGAGGGGTGCCCTGCCGCACCGCGCTGGCCAGTGCCGCTACCGCGCTGGGCTAGGCAGCCTTGGTCAGCGGTGGCCCGGGGGCAGCTTTTAGCCCAAACACAAATGTCAGGCACAGATAGACTATTAGTGTTCAGTGCAGTTATTAAATGGACTTTATTTGTCCTTTAGGAGGCTAAGAGGCACACTTTAAGGAGAGGCCATGTGACAGCAGGGCAATTTGCGGGTTTGGTTACACACACGCACACCACACACACACACACACACACACACATTCAATATGTGTTAAATGAATGGAAGCGATGTGATGTAAAGTGTATATGAGAGAGAGAGAGAGAGAGAGAGAGAGTATGCGTGTGTGTGCGTGCGTGTGGGCACTCTGAAAGGCACTTAGGCAATAATGTACCTCACGGGGGGCTGAGAGCAACCTTCTTGTGGTCAACAGTGTTTTAAAAGGTTAATGTTAATCTATACCAAACAAAGCCCATGAGGCACTTCCATCATCCACTCCTGACCAGCACCAAGCCAAGGGCCCAGACGGCTAGCGCGCTCAGCCCAGAGGAGCGGTCTGCTTTCGGCCGCTCGCAGACACAATTTGCCCTCAAGATTTGTTTTTGTTGTCTCTTAACCCTGGACTCTTTAACCCCAGCTCCTGCGTACATGTTTAGAGGGTGCGGAGAAATAGAGGGGGGAGGGGTTGTGGGGGACCGTGTCCAAAGTGACCTGTGTGTGTGTGTGTGTGTGTGTGTGTGCGGCTGCCTATCTCTATGCAGCGCTGTTAGCCGCGGCATGCTAATGCATATGAATCAGACGTGGCGTGGCTCTGGAGGCTGTTGGCCTTATCAAAAAAAAAAAAAACAGGGGAAGAAACACGTTGAGCATGAGCGAGGGGGTGGGGGTTGTATGGGGGGACGCGAGCAAAACATGAACATGAAAAGTCGGTGGTGTACTTGGGCAGTAAATCACGGCGGGCCGCTTGTCTCCTTATCGCTGCAGGTGTGCCGATGCTCTCTGTCCAGCCCAAAGGGAAACAGAAGGGGTGCGCTGGCTGCAATCGCAAGATTAAAGACCGCTACCTGCTCAAGGCCCTGGACAAATACTGGCACGAGGACTGTCTGAAATGTGCCTGCTGCGACTGCCGCCTCGGGGAGGTGGGCTCCACCCTCTACACAAAAGCCAACCTCATCCTCTGTCGCAGAGACTACCTGAGGTAAGGGGACCCACCACCTCTCTCTCTCTCTCTCTCTCTCTCTCTCTCTCTCTCTCTCTCTCTCTCTCTCTCT
This sequence comes from Alosa pseudoharengus, assembly GCF_046254945.1. Taxonomy (NCBI): domain Eukaryota; kingdom Metazoa; phylum Chordata; class Actinopteri; order Clupeiformes; family Clupeidae; genus Alosa; species Alosa pseudoharengus. The sequence goes on along the minus strand of NW_027468630.1, from coordinate 17,811,525 downwards.
CTCTCTCTCTCTCTCTCTCTCTCTCTCTCTCTCTCGCTCTCTCTCGCTCTCTCTCTCTTCTCGCTATTCTTTTCTTGCTCTCTCATTCTCTTTCTTCTCTCTCACTTTATTTTACCTTTCACTTTTTCTCCCTGCCACCTTTTCTCAGTTTTTCTTACTTACATATACATGCACACACACACACACACACACACACACACACACACACACACACACACACACACACACAAATACACACACACACACACACACACACACACACACAGACACACACACACACACACTTGTGCGCTTTTGACACCCAGGTCTTCATGACATTAGTAAAAATGTACTGCACTCACTTTCTTCAGATGCTGCCAGTCTGGATATTTGAACCCCAACTGTTTTCTTTGTGAGTTTTGGAGAAATAGAGAGTAGAGAGAGAGAGAGAGAAATAGAGAGAGAGAGAGAGAGAGAGAGAGAGAGAGAGAGAGAGAGAGAGAGAGAGAGAGAGAGAGAGCTGCTGTCATGTAGTGTAGTGAAATAAGAGATGGGGAAAGTCAGTGTGTGTGAGATGCCGTCGGAGAGGTCGCTAATTCTCCAGGCCTTGTTTTAGGGTAGACCCAGCACATGTTCCCGCCACATTATGGCGCTTTGCCGCAAACTGAACTCCATTTGTGTCAATTAGGAAGGAATGCCTGGCAGCCTGAGCAGATAGCTCCAAGTTGCGTGTGTGTTTTGGTTGGTTGGTTGTTTGCGTTTTGGTTAGTTAACATTTTTTTGCATGTTTACATGAACACGGAGCCCTGCCTCCTACCAGACCATCAGTAAGTGGCAGCTAGTGGCAGATAAGGAGGGAGGGAGAGAAAGGAGGAGAGGAAAAGAGCAGCAGAGTGGGAGGGGTTGAAGAAGAGGAGGGAGAGAGAGAGAGAGAGGGAGAGAAGGAGCTCTTGCGACAGTGAGGTGTCAGCCTCCATGTCCTGGGCGCTGCGCTGTGCTGCGCTGTGCTGTCCCCCTCCACCCCCACCCCCCGTCTCTCTGCCATCTGCTTGCTAAATTAAACATGATTATTTCCTGGGCGTTAAGTCTCTCTCCCTGGGGCCTCCCAATAAGATCCAGTCATTTATTCCCTGAGACAGGGGTGGGGGGGGGGGGGGGGGGGGGGATGCAGTCCCACTGGCCTCTCCCCACCACCAACCACCCACCAGTGCACAGGTCCCAACACCACACTGGGCCTGGCCTGAAAGGGGAGCTGGGGGCTTAAGTTTGGTTGGATGGTGGTGTTGGTGGTGGTGATGGAGTGTGTGGGGGTGGAGGTTTGGCCATGCCGAAAGGGGTCCCCCCCATCCATCATCTCCCAGGCTTAATGCCATTATGCCGCGCCGGCCAGCCGGCTTCACCAGAGGCCTCATCTGCACGGCCGGCCGAGGCCATATGGGACAGCAGTGCTGCGGCCATGGAGCTCAGGTATCGGCAGCGGCCAACTGAAATCAACCGCAGCGCGTCCACCGTGCCAGGAGAAGTGCGTTTGACTCAATTAAACTGGAGAGATTGACCAGTGCTCTCCACCCGTCCTCATCCCCAGCAACCCCACCCCTCCATCCCCACCCCACTGCTCCCACCACCTTCCCCCAGCAGATTAATTTCACTGTCCATTATAAAGGCCACGACCCCAGCCTGAGCACCTGGGCCTTGTGGGTAAAAATGGGGATGTGTAAGAGGCTAACAGTGGCCACTGTGTCAGCGCTGAAAAGGCTCTCTTCAAAGAGAGAGAGAGAGAGAGAGAGGGGGCGAGGAGAGGAGGAGAGGAAGATGGAGAGAGACAGAAGAGGAGAGAAAAAGTGCAGAGAGGGGGAGAGAGTGCAGTAAAAATCAGTTGAGGAGTGGAGTGAGGGAAAGTGAGGCTAGAGAAAGAGAGGGAGAGAGAGAGAGAGTTGGAGAGAGAAAGGCTTCCTGTGTTTGTGCTCGGGCCCTGATGGCCTAATGAAATCTCTCCCACTCGTCAGCTCCTCAGCCAGAGACAAATGTGTGCCACTTAATGGCTGGAGATGCTTGAGATGAATTCTATTATGGAACAAATTAAAAACTTTCCCCACTCGCGCTGGGCTGGGAAAGAGGCTGCTGGGAAAGAGGCTGTTCAGCGGCGGCCTTTACAAAAGTAGGTGAGGCCGTCCACACTAACGCCGTGACCACTGCCCGCCCGCCTGACGGAGGGAGGGGGGCGGAGTGAGTCATCACACCTGTTCTAATGAAGACCAGTCTTTCCTCTGAACACCCCCCCCCCCCACACACACACACACACACATACACACACACACACATACACACACACACACACACACACATACACACACACATACACACATACACACACACACACACACACATACACACATACACCCCCCCCCCCACACACACACACACACACACACACACACACACACACACAGACACACACACATACACACACACACACAGACACATGCACACACACACACACACACACACACACACACACAGACACACACACACACACACACATACACACACACACACACATACACACACACATACACAGCACACACACACACACACACACACACGCACGCACACACACAGAAACACACACACACACACACACACACACACAGACACACACACACACACACATACACCACACATACACAGCACACACACACGCACGCACACACACAGACACACACACACACACACACACACACACACACACGCACACGCCTCATACAGACAGGCACCTCATTAAAGACAAGCGGGTGGATCAAACGTACTTCCTTTATTTCTGTGGTATTGGAGCCCTGCCATGTGCACATTAATTATGAGAGCAGCTCTGTCTGTGTCTGTCCTTCAGGAGTGAGAGCAACATAATGAACGCGCACCCCCCTCCAGCTCTCTACTACCATTTCTCTCTTTTCTTTCTCTTTCTCTCTCTCTCTCTTTGGACCCCCCACCGGTCCACCAAACGCGGCTCAGGCCCCAACCCCAACACACACACACACACACACACACACACACACACAATTCAGGCCTCACAGCGTCACAACTTTCCCACTGCACTTGACATTCAGTTCATTCCATCAGGAGATGCTGGAGCCCTTTATTAGCAGTTTCCACACACTCCTTCATTATCGAGCAGAACAATAGATTAATTAGCCGTTTCCTTTTCCCCCTCTTTTTTCCCCCTCGTCCCCTCATCCCTCCGCCTCTCGTTGCTGGCGGAGGATCCAGTGACCTCACCAGCGCGGGCGGACAAAGAGACCTGTGTGTGTCTGATGGCGCAGGACCCTGGGCCTGAAATCGTTTTCATCTTCAAACCCCATTGAATGTATTATATTACACTGGACATATCAGTCATCTCCTTATCAAAGAGATTTCCATTTTTAATTGAAATTAATTTTTTTCCCCACCAAATAAGGGGGACATACTGTACAATGGGCGAAAAAGGGCAGTCTAATTAGAAGATGGCGATACATTTTCATGAGGACACTATCGACGCGTAATTTACAGAGTTTGCTCATTAGGGGTGTTTGATGGGGAGACATTTAAGGCAAAACATGCCCTGCTTCTGGAAGTTTCTTTGAAGCACCTAAATGGGTGGAGGAGGCCTGGGCATTTACACAGCTATTACAATGTCAATCACAGCTTAAATGTTGACACCTGAGCCTCCATCAAGGCAAAAAATATATTGAAATAATTTAAAACATGAATAGTTTTTTTTTTTTTTTGAAAAATCGATCGTTTTCGGCGCAGTCTGAAGAAAAACAAAATAAATAAAACAGCGAACTGTACACAAGCGATAGGCGATGTGAAAGTGGCGACGGCTTGCGAGCGCAGGTAGCATGAGAGCCTCTCCTGACTAGCTGGAGCCTAATCGCTGGCGAACATGAAAGGCCGGGAGAGCTGTTGCTGGCTTCAGAAGATGCAGAGAGACGATGCTGTATGCAGTGTCTTCAAACGGGCTCGGAGAATACCTGTCCCTGAAGATGCTGTGGAAATCACTCCGCTACTTAGCAGGACACTTCGGTAGCGGAAACTTCTCCTTTTGTGTCCATTAGCGCACGCCTGAAAGCTCAGTAAAGGGCTCGTGTGTTCAAAGTGTTCTTTTTGCTCAGTAAAGGGTTTCGGAGTGTTCAAAGTGTTCTTTTTGAACCGTGTCTATGTTTATACGGTTCAAAGGAAATTCAGAAAATGAACAATAAGTGTATTGAGTAGAAATGAACAGTCACTTATTAGGTGGCTATGTAACATACGCAGGAACAGTGTCATAGCAACAGTATAAACATTGATATATTTCATTTAACATTTTTCGTTTTTCAAGTTGTTGGATCCGGATACCATCCACATTTTTAAAGTTATTACAAATATTAAATTAAAATACTAGGTATCTATAGAACCTCAATGTATGCAGTGGCCTTGTAGAACAAAACACGTGTTAAGATGCATGTTTGTAACATCAGTACACTATGTTACACAGCGTGCAAGCTGTGAAGTCGTCGGAAACTCCTAGGAATGCAGAAGTCCTTCAGCACACTCTCCAGAAAGTCACTTTAAATGGCCTTGTCGATATAATGGTTGGTTTCATTTTATCTTAAATTATACCGCCTCAAAATCCATGCCATTGTGTTTCACAGTTTGTGGCTGACCTTCCAAATGAGTGTCTGTAACCCCCTAATCCACTTAAATTAACCACCAAAGTCTCCATTTTAAGGCCGTCCTTCCCCACGTCTGAAAAGCCACCATAAAACTGACTGCTGCTTCACAGGAAAAAATGTGGACGACTGCAATATCAGTTTTGAAGATGTGTAGCAGTCTCCCTTTAATAACCCGATTTAAAAGAGCACCACTTCACTCATATGCTGCACTTTCTCTCTCTCTCTCTCACTCTCTCTCTCAATCTCTCTCTTCTTTGCATACACACATACACACACACCCACACACACACCCACACACACACCCACACACACACACACACACACACACACACACACACACACACACACACACACTATACACACTGACTGTATGCAAACACGTACAGGTCTGGATCTGCAATTATACATATCTTTCAAATGAAATAGGCAAGTGGGGAAGGGAAAAAAGCGGTGGGATTAGTTTGGATTGGATGCATTCGGGGATCCTGCGCACATGAAAATTTGGTGACATTCTCAGCATTCCGCAGCCATGGCCCCCTGTGCCTTTACTCAGCCAAAGTGTGCAGCCCAGCTCTTGTCCTTCCATTTCAAACAAACCTGCTCTCGCAGTGGCACTTAATCCCCCCTGCCCCACTGCATGTGTGTGACAAGCAGCGCTAGGATTACTCCGTGGCCTCCTGCCTCCTCAGAAGACACCATTCCTCACTGCGCCACGCCGCTCCACTTTTTGAAGTTAGTTCTCGTCAGTCAGACGTTTTAAAGTGCGAGTTGACAGTGGCATCTTGAAGTGTTCATCTTGAAGCACAAGTGAGCAGGACTGGTGAGTGGTGAGTGAGTGGTGTGTGTGTGTGTGTGTGTGTGTGTGTGTGTGTGTGTGTGTGTGTGTGTGAGAAAGTGTGAAGTCTGTGAAATAGAGAGAGAGAGGGAGGGAGAGGGAGAGAGGGTCCGTGGTTCAGATCAAACAGTTTGGGGGTGAGACAGTGCAGGCCCATTGCTAAGTGACAGAGTGAGATTAAGTTGGACCACCGGGTCGGCCAAGGCCTCTGGCAGCGCAGCTGAAGCGCTCAGCTCCTGTGGTGAGGCCCCAGTGATTAGCACGCGGCTACAAGGCTACATAGAGCACCAGCAGCACAGGAGGTTAACTCTGGCCTGCACTGTATTACAGAGGGGCTGCACAGGCAGAGAACATAATACATTCCTCAAACAAACTGGAGAGGTGAAGCCGGTGGAAGGTTTCACTGGAGTGCTGCGGAGGGTCTTGGCAGTGGAGGCTCCTCTGTTGTGTAACGTGGGCGAGCGCTCCTTCACACAGCGCACTTTCGCTTACTCTGCACTAACTCAGGGCTCACAGCCTGACAACAATCATTTTAATAAGCAGCCCCCGTCTCTGCCTCTGCTTTTAGTTCCTCCTCTTCCTCCTCCTCCTCCTCCTTCTTTGTCGCGAGGCAGCACCTTGTCTGGACACGCCACGGTCTCGGCAGAGTGTCAGAGGTCCAACGCAAACACATTTTTTATTGGAACGGTAACCACTTCTAACAATGCCCCGCTTCAACACTTCGCCTATCGCCTGGAACAACGCTCTCTCAGCGTGCGCATGCGTGTGAGTGCTACCTCAGCGTGGTGGCGGGGCAGGCCTCCATCGGGGCCTCCGTGGCCTAATTAACGGCAGGGTCTGCCGGATAGATGCTGGAGAGCAGCAGAGAGAGGCTCAAATGGGGGGTTCGGGTGGGGGGTGGGGTGGGGGGAGCAACTTTCGACTCCTCTTCAATGACCGCACTAGCAACTTTTGGGGAAAGTGTTTAACATACTGTCAAAGAGGCAATCTGGGTGTCTCTTGATCCTGTCTTGCACGACTTTCCTTTTTACCCTGTTTTCTCTCTTTCTCCCTCTCTTTCTCTCTTTCTCTCCCTCGATTTCTCTCTTTCTCCCTCTCTTTCTCTCTATTTCTCTCCATCTCTCTCCATCTCTCTCTCTCTCTCTCTCTCTCCCTCTCTTTCTCTCTATTTCTCTCCATCTCTCTCCATCTCTCTCTCTCTCTCTCTCTCTCTCTTTCTCTCAGTCTCTTCCCACTTGGTCTCTTTGTGTTGCTGTTCAGTGGAATATATAAGTGTATCTGTGATCCAGAATCTCCAAATTAAACATGGGGGCAGGCACTTGGAAAATGGAAATGTAAATGTGGGGAAAGGGCTTTGGAATAGAAAGAGATCTGCACTACTGCCTCATTCTCTGTTTGTGACCTTGATGGTTTCGCTCCTATCTAATAAGCTTAAACAAACAGCTGAGAAATGTGAGGTTGTGTGTCTGTTCTGTGCACCATCGAACATCTAGTTACCTCTCCAAGGTTACACTCGCCCCCCCCCCCCTTATCCCTCTTTACTTTGGAGAGAAAGGGAGAGAGAAAGGGAGAGAGAGAGGGAGTGAGGGAAGGAGAGAGAGAGCCTAGAACAGAGGCCATATCCTTGCAACAGGAATCTTTTGAACTTTGCCTACATTATAGAATATAGCCCTCTTGTGTAAAAAATCCATCTGGCTTTGGTTGGTGCACAGTCATTAGTTAGTTTGGATTTAAAGAAGAAAACTTTCAACAGTTCAATTGGTTGCCTCAGACCTGTTTTTGTTGCTTTTGCAATGTGCTAGGGGAAACTCTTTGAAGAAGAGGATTAGAACCATGTGATCATTTTAATTAGATCATTAGCAAAGAATTAACATCTAGGTTTGTACCCTCATTAACAAAAAACACTGACTGCGTGCCAAGCTGGATTTTTGTGTTGCATTAGATGTTTCCAGACTTTTTGTGCTGTTCTGTCTGCTCACCTTTATTTCTTCATTTCTGTGTGTAGTTCAGTCTGATACCCAGATATGGGCTCTGCTGAAGCACGTGGGTAAAGTGTCTAATATGGGGATTCTGTGCTCTCTCACCCACCCCCCCACCCCTCTCTCTCTCTTTTTCTCACTCTCTCTCTTGCTTTCCCTCTCTCTCAGGCTCTTTGGTACGACGGGGAACTGCGCAGCCTGCAGTAAACTCATCCCAGCCTTTGAAATGGTGATGAGAGCCAGAGATAATGTTTACCATTTGGACTGTTTCGCCTGTCAGCTTTGTAACCAGAGGTAAGGACAGTGTGTGTGTGTGTGTGTGTGTGTGTGTGTGTTTGTTTTTGAGTGTGTGTGTGTGTGTGTGTGTGTGTGTGTGTGTGTGTGTGTGTGTGAGAGAGAGAGAGAGAGGAGAGAGAGAGAGAGAGAGAGAGAGAGAGAGAGATCACAACGTTGTGGCATGATTGCCTTTTTGAAATCCATAATGCCATGCTGAAATGCCCATTATCTCAAATGGATCCAGCCATCATCCAACCCCCCCTCCCACCCCCCTCAAAAACTCTTTTAAAATGTGGGAGCTTATTCGCACATGTCATTTCTATCAATGTCTAAAATGCCAAGAGATTTAATGTGCTGTTCTTTGTTCCCAAAAGCAAACTAGTCAGTAGCTTTGAATTAGCAACGCTCTGTTAATTATTTCCTATTGGGGACGCACCCAGACTGTGTGTTTTTTCTGTACGTGTTTGTATTTGCGACTCGAACTGGGATTATAAGCTTCAGGGGGCCGACATTAGCTCATGGATCAAAAGTGATAGGGCTGCCAGGCCGGCACAGAGCTGATCTAATTCAACTCAGACTTTACCTTATTTCAGAAAGGTCTTCGCCACAGCCATGGCACAGCTAAAGGAGAAAACACACACACACACACACACACGCACAGAGACACACTTCCTGAGCGCTTCACAGATGCATGTGTATGTGCGTGTGTGTCTCATTGAAAGCGCAAGAGGGTGGAATTAAACAGCCTGCAGACGTTTTTCAGAGGATCATCCCTGAAAACATTCCCAGAGCGCAGGAGAGTGTGACAGAGCTGAAACGAAGGGCCCTCAGAGTGTGACCCGCTCGCTGCAAAGCAAAGCAGCTGCCTCCGCTCCGATGTACACACACACACACACACACACACACACACACACACACACACACACACAAACACAAAAACACACACACATACACAAGTGTATGTATGAATAAAAAAGAGGAGGCTAATCATGCATAACATACAAACAGAACGGTATAAAAGACAGAAATGGCGTCTTTCTGTGCGGGAGAATGAGCTTTGAGAGTGAACATTGGGTTTGAGGAATGACCTCTGGAATGTAATCCCTTTACTTGAGCCCTCCAATAAAGTCCAGGCCTGTTGACCTGGTACCGGCGCCGCTGTTTGCTCTCTGGGATCCAGCTCCTCAGACTCGTGCCACGCAGGCAGAGACAGGGGGCATCAGCGAGCGAGCGAGCGAGCGAGCGCACCTCTGCTTGGAGAGCGCTCTTTAGTGTCCTTAAAAGGCACTCCGAGATGAGCCGTGCTGCAGCGCAGACTGACAGCACGTCACGCTTGCCTCCATTGTGTTCGTGGCAGGAGTCGAGGAGCAGAGCAAAAGTGGAGACAACGGGGCACGCGCCACGCACGTTTATTCCTCTGCCTCTTCTCCTCCGCCTGCGACTCCGTGCTTGAACGTGTCAGAGGCAGTTCAGGAAGCCGCCTGCCGCAGTGCATCACTGGCTGCCGATGCCGATGCCGCCACTGCCACCACGGCACCCTGGCCAAGCTGGCACGAGCTGGTCAGGTCTCTCCTGTTAGGTGGTGCCCATTATCTGCCCGCGCTGCCAGCACACGGGTATGGCGCAGACTGATAAGCCGTGGAACAGTCCACAAAGCCTCCATCATCTCAGATCTGAGGCCAGATTAAATCTCGGCTTCATTTCATTTTAAGCGCCATTGAAAGAAAAAAGCCCCACCATATACGGGGGGCGTTTTAACTCTTAAATTGGCTTGAAATTTATAGTTAAAGGCCGGACAGAATTTTTCGCATGTTGGCATCGATTAGTAACAGTGCAGGGAGCTTGCCTGGTAGCACCGTTTCCTTGGAAACTGGTGTGGCGCTGGTGCCAGGTCTGGGAGCTGCAGAGTTGCTTTCACCGGGCGCCAGGGCTCTTGTTTACGCGCTTTTGAAACACCACAACCCCCCCCCCAAAAAGCCACGCCATCAAACCTCCCCACCCCCCATGCCAGACCCCCACCCCCATGCCCTGACAGTGGCACCTTCGTGGTCACATTAGAATGCACTCTCCTAGCACATACCCCAACCCCCCCATACACACACACACACACACACGCACACCATGGTCTGCAATCAAAGCAGAGAATGGCTACTGCAATCAGCTCTAATTGGTGATCTGAACTGCTGCTTTCCTTGTGAGAAACATTCCAGACGGCATTAGCCAAGCTGACCATGCCATGACGGGGACAGGGATGGACACTGGTGTGTGTGGGATCATGCTAAATGCCGTGCGTGTGTGTGTGTTTGCAGGTTTTGCGTGGGAGACAAGTTTTTCCTGAAGAACAACATGATTCTGTGTCAGATGGACTATGAGGAAGGACAGCTGAACGGGAGCTTCGAGACGCAGGTCCAATAGCCAAGCCGAGTGGCCGGTGACAGCGGCATCCCTCTGTGCCCCCACACACACACACATATACCCTCATACTCTGAAGCACTCGTCTACACACACACAGTACAAAGATGCACTTCTACACACACACACACACACACATACCCTGGCACACATAAGGTGTTTGGCTGCACTTGGAGAGGAAAGCGTCTGTCTGCTTGCCTGCAATACTTTTTACAGTAAACCCCCCGACGGTCCCTAAGGACTCCATTGTAAATGTACTTTTTGCCCCCTTCCTTCCCCCAACACTGAGCAGTTACGAGTTTTGATGTACAGTTGTGCCTGCTTAGCTGAGCACTGTATCGCTTGTATGTTTTTTGTGATGTTTGTTTTGGGTTTTTGGTCCTCTCCCGCTTTCGGGTACAAAAAAAATAAGAAAATCAAAAAGAAAGAAGGAAACAAGCGTGGAGAGTTTGTACAGTCTGTTTTCTGTATATATAAACTGGAACATTTATTTTATGAAATTGTAATGCAATTTTATTACTAGTGTGAATTAAAGATTCTTAAATGTTCATAGTGAGTTTTTTTTTTTTTTTCTGTTGTCCTCTGATCTCAGAAACCAAAGTTGTTTGAGGAGGCCAGCCCCTGCATTGATATGTAATTAACAACTCTGAAACGCTATGATGCTGTGGAAGCGTTTAAGAAGAATTTTGTAAAAGACAAGCATTAAAAAATAAAAATGACACTAATTTTAAGACATGTGGAAGAGTAATGATGGAATAAGATGTTTAACAAATTTAAATCAGATGATGGTTTTATTTGGAATAAAATAATCCCTTCTCCAAACTGTGTCGTGGTGATAAAGTAAGCAGGTGTGTCGAGTGAACTGCTCTCTGGAGTTTTGAAAGGCAGTCAAGCCACTTTGGGTGAATCAGGCCTCTCTAATTGCCATCTGATTACGAGTTGAAGTTTGGCACAAAACAATACACATTAAGCTGCTCCAAAACACAAAAGCTATAATAATGTGATATTCATGTTTATATCTGTCCGTAACACCAGGTTGGAGGACTTCATCCAGAATATGTTCCATTACAGTAATATCAAATCTAAGTGATGTTAATATCATTAGCATTGGACATATTTTCTGGATAACTATTAAGTAAATACTAAGGTCTCCAATGAGAAGCTTATATAAGTCAGTAATAGCTCGGTGAGGATAAAGTAAAAACATTAATTGCTTCTGGGCCCCTGTGCTGGGCTTATAACACTACCTACATTTCAAGGTAGACTATAAAGGCTCTGAAATCTAAATTACCTTGGATATAAGAAAAAAATGTGTTTGTGGTTTGGGGAAAAAAACACAGCAGGTTGTAGTGTTTCGGGGGGTCCAGAGTTTGGTATTTTCAACAGAATTTTTAAATCTCACAGGAACACACAGGGACAAGAAGGATTGAAACTAGCTCCTCAAAGCCTTGGACTTGAATAGCTATTTTTTGTAAGTACAAAGAAGCTGCAATTAAGGGATTGCTACTGAGGTGACACAATCTTTTGTCACGTTACTTTTGATTTCCATCTGCTGGTGCTGGTAATTCGTGTGAGCTCTGAACCATGGGAGACCTGCATTGCCGGGGTATCTGCCATTTAAAGCAATTAGTTTCATTTATCACGGGGGGGAAAGATTGTGAAAAATCAGCTGGGGTCTTTGAGCATATTGAAATTCCATGTACAGATGTCCAATACACAGTCTACGAACAAGACACAAAGCACACTCCCTTAGTTTCATTCAACTAAAATGGGATCCTTTCATGTCGAATTTGCCGCAGAACTTCTACTACTTTTCTAAAGGGCTTTTAAACGTACTTTACACTTGAAAGGACACACAGTAATTAAAAAGAACAAACATTAACTTCATTCTGAACATTTTGTTGTGGAGGGTTGCCTTTAAAAAAAAATGAAAGGCAATCTGTTTCTGTCACGCTTTAAGTACACATTTATACTTCAAATCCAGATCTCCAAAGAATTCCCTCATCTAGACTATTAGGATCTGTCTGTAGTACAGTGCCAGCAGCCATCGGGAGAGCATGACATCAGATCTGAGATCTTACGCCAAATGGCTTAAATAACTCTCATCTCATCTGGCAATGAACGAAACCGCACGGTGTGTACAGAGCACGGTACACTGTCTCAACAGACCAAGGTGGACTGACTTCATGACTGGCACACACATGCAGGAATGCAAACACATGCACACTCACACATATAAACACACACACACACACCCATACACACACACATACACACAGATGTGCACAGTGGCAATCAATGGAATCACAATAAAGGGCAGGCATACAATTGTGGCAATCAGCA
>NW_027468630.1:17794013-17796513 GCF_046254945.1 Alosa pseudoharengus | reverse complement strand
CTCCTTTCGGGGGGTCCAGTCCAGCGGGGGGGCTACAGATCAAAACGAAAAACGATGGTTCCATGCTATCCATGTGGGGTTACATGCCCACCAAGTTTCGTGTACCCCGGTCTTTCAGTGTCCCGGGAATCATTGACGGAAATTTGGGCATGCGAAAAAAAAAAAAAAAAAATCTGACTAAACCTATATGACCACCGATTCGCTGCGCGGCGGTCATAATAAATAGATAGATAGATGGATAGATAGATAGATAGATAGATAGATAGATAGATAGATAGATAGATAGATAGATAGATAGATAGATAGATACTGTATTGATCCCCAGGGGAAGAGACGAAATAAGCAATGACAGAGAATAAGATTGTTTTTGAACTCTAGAGAACTGTTCAAATGTGCTGTGATTACAAACAGGCAGGCTACCATAGGAAACTTCAGTAACTAAAGCTCCAACAATTAGCTTCCACAATGGAACTAGCTACACCAAACTTGATAGTGCGCGTGCATTTAAAACAAATCAGACCAATCCTCTTAACTATTTTTACACTCCACGAATGGAGCACCTAGTGTAAGTCTCTACCCAGTTGAAGGCCCCCCATTGGTCCTGGCACCAGCTATGTTCCCAACAATCCAGCCCACCCATGCCAGGCCCTGACTAGGCCACCAGCTGCACTAGGCTGCCCTGGGGGTGGCACACATGCAGCAGCCCATGCCCCTTCACTAAGGAACGCATCCTCTAAAGGCTTGGCATTGAGAGATTTGACCTCTACTGTTGCGCAGGGCAACCCTCCTGGGATTCACCTGCCACTGTGGCATATGCTATATTATATTTGTACTTTAGGTATAGACCATTTCAAGAGAGTTCCATTATCAGCATCATAGTTGGCTCCACAAGGCTTCTGTTTTAACATTCCATATGTTATCTTAATGCAGAGGAAGTAGATTGGGAACCAAATAGAACGTTCAAGCATTGTTTTTGTTTTTATTGTTGAAAGGGTCAATCAATAATCCATAACTAGCAAACTCTCGCCAACACAGACCTACTTGAGTATTGCTGCACTGCTATAAAAAGCTCGGCTCCACAACATGCTGGTGCATCATTCTAATAGTATGAGGTACAAATCTATCATCTGGAATGTGAGTGAGACGCAGGATCCCTTTCAGCACAACTTGAACAGACTGCCTTTGGAAAGTAGAGTTTAGTTACACAAGAGCTCCAAACACTTTGATTAGGAGCTGCAATTTGCCAAGGAATAAACATGTAGCTGTTTGTGTGTACAGTATGTGCAGTTAATTAATACATAGACAGCAGCTAAGAGCTACAGAGCTCTGGCTCTGATCTGGTGTTGTTCGGGTACAGACCTGCTCCAGAATCGGCTCTGCTCACGCCTGGGAAATGTCAGACATGACGCGCTCACAAGCGGTCACAGACTGTGCCACGCGAGCATGTGAAACAGGAACGAGATGATGGTGGATATGTAAGTGTGCCCTAATAGGGATTTGCTATTTCTGTGATCTCATTCTTAAATTAAACCAATTTGCCTAGAAATTGGTTTTAAGGTCTACACACACAGCACAGTGCACATTAGCTGCACCACACACACTCATAAATATACACCCACTGTTACACACACACACACACACACACACACACACACACACACACACACACACACACACACTTTCACAGTCACACCACCTCCCCCTTTTTCCCTCACTGCAAATCATGTTTGACTTTGAAGTGCTAATTTTGGAAGTTTAGCCAATTTTTATTTGCTGCTTTGAAATGTATCCTCTAAGCTGCAGTGGCAGTAGCGAAGCATACAGACCTTTACAATGAGGGATAAGTGACCAAAATGAGAAGCGCCTGGTTTCCTCCACAGCATTATATAACTGGGAATAATCTGCACATTGCACTTTCTCTATGCAGTTTCTGGCTCAATTTATCAGCACTAACATTATGCACCCCCCCCCCTCTCTCTCTCACTCTCACTCTCTCTGCCACTCCTGTTCCTCTCCAATCTGCCATGCTTTGTAGTTCAGTGGGGTGCTCTTAGGGTGCTGATGACAAACAAAATGGTTTTATGAGTGAAAAATAAGTATTAGTCCAAGTAGGATAGATTTCACAAAAAAAGAAAAACAAAATTCTAAAACTTTACCCTGCCTGTGCGCCGCATGACGCGGTGCGACGCGGCACAATGCATCACCAGGTTTGCACAACAGTCAGACATCTTTACCGGGCATCTTAAATGCAAAATCCAATATCTTATCGCTTTATGAATAGCTAGACAAAGGCACTCCAGACCACTAGACAAACAATGCAATGAAATTATCGTTTTGTATTCCGGCAAATGAGCTCAGTGGAATAATACGATACAGCGGTAACAGGGAGACAATTTGTCTGGGACCCCCGAGAGGACCCTTTGTGTGGGAGGGCCAGGAGAGAGGTGAGCAGTATTTATTTGCGGACACCGAGGTGCTGTGTATTCCGGTCGGGAACATC
>NW_027468630.1:17779013-17781513 GCF_046254945.1 Alosa pseudoharengus | reverse complement strand
TTCTTTCTCTCTCACTCTCACACACACACACACACACAAATTCTCTCCCTAATGCTTTGGTTGCCAGACAACAGTGGAATGCTATGTTAGACATAGAGTCCACTCAAAAATCCTGTTGAGACCCAGATGATTGTGGCAAGGTTCAGTGGTACACCAGCAGGGCCATCTCTCTGATTCTGGGCTTATGCAAGGCTGCAACACTTCATCAGTTTCCCTCTCAGGGACTCCACATACTGATCACTGCATGGAGTTGATTGCATTTGTATGTCAGATACTACAGACCTCTGTTCAAAAGCGGGCCTCCGTTGAAATGATGATTGATCATCGTTTTTATGATCTTATCTTTAACATCAGAGAGGGGGGAAACAGTCTTCATCATTCCATGAGAACTTCTACAGAGACTTTATGAGAGAGAGAGAGAGAGAAGAATTACAGAAAGAGAGTGAGAGACAGAGAGATATAATGAGAGACAGAGTGAGAGTGAGAGACAGAGAGATATAATGAGAGACAGAGTGAGAGTGAGAGACAGAGAGATATAATGAGAGACAGAGTGAGAGTGAGAGACAGAGAGATATAATGAGAGACAGAGTGAGAGTGAGAGACAGAGAGATATAATGAGAGACAGAGTGAGAGACAGAGAGATATAATGAGAGACAGAGTGAGAGTGAGAGAGTTTTATTTTGTTATATGTTTTTCTTTGGCAACTCTGCTGGAAATTGAAATTTGAGAGAGAGAAAAAAGAGAAAGAGAGAGGTAGACAGATAGAGAGAGAGAAGTTTTGCGAGTAATCTTTGATTAGGTCTCACTGGCCAATGGCAAGAACCAGGCCTTCCTCCTCCTCTTGCTCCTCCTCCTCCTCCTCTTCCTCCGCTCTCTTGTTAAGGCCTTCTGAGCTGACTCCCAGCCTCCTCTGAAGACAGGCATCAGCATCTCATCAGCAGCTATTTTCTGAGCAGAGTCACTGGGCCGTGCTGAATCTGATGAATACTTAACTGATGCTTAGGCTCAGCATCACATCAGGGGAAGACTGAATTAATGGAGAGATTGAGATTGAAGAAGAGAGAGAGTGGAGACAGCAGAGAGATTCACAGCAAATAATACACACAAACATATTCCTCTTTCCACATCAATGAGCTAACAGCTCTATACGGGAGTATTTCCCTTCCTTTCTTTCTTTCTTTCTTTCTTTCTTGCTTTCTTTCTTTCTTTCTTTAAATATTTATTTTTTCTTTATTTTTTAGTTTCTCTCAGTACTAGTACTTTCTCTAAGTACTACCTTCACACAAGGGCAGAACAAATCCTTCCACAACCGTCATCAGTCGGTAGGGTGTCAGTAGGGTACATTTTTGGACCTTGATTGGGGGAAGGGAGGGCTTTTGTTTGTTTTGATCCGGAGATAATTTCCTCTTTCCTTCTCTTGTATTAACATCTTGTTTTGAGTGATGAACCATGACATTAATTTTCCACGAACTTCTTCCATCATCCTAATCCATCATTTCATCAGCAGCAGTTAAATGTCACCCTTTAGAGAGCCCGGTTTTCCAATACAGCGCAGGATCTTGCTGAGACTTGTTTCTTCTCCTCTTTTTTTGAAAGTAACTCCACACATAAAAGCGGCAAGACTTTTCTCTCTGCTTGAAGTGAGGACTTTATGGATTTTTTGGCCGAGATAAAAGCTCTCCCATTTGTTCTAAACATGTCTGTTTATTGACACCATTCTGTGTGCAAAAGGAAGATTATTTTCAGCCACATTATCTTTTTAGTCGCTCGTAAAAATTCAATTTTGCTTTTGGTTTATCGCAACAGAGAATATCTGTAGCAGCGGGTTCCGAGGGTGAGGGACTTAGAAGAGATTTCCCTTCACCCCCTTGGCCGGGCAGCTTAGTGAAATGAAATGGGCACACACACACACACACACATTACTCACACACAACCGCAGGGATCCATTTGTCATAACAGTGAGCAGGAAAGTCAACGCCTCTCCCGGGGAAAAATCACAAACACGCAACAAGACTTTGGGAATGAGCACTGACAAAAACGTATGAAGAAATGGCTGGGTTCGGCCTGTCCTCACCAATCACTTCCCTGTCTTATGTTTACACAGCTGGTCTTCAGCAGTCAGGATTGGACGGACAATAGACTCCCACTCAGGGTCAACTGAATGGAGCAGAGAAAGTGAATGTGTGAAGGAGTAGCCCACAGGCCGCACTGGAGAAGGGGCCATACTGGGGATCCATACAGTTACAACAACTCTCAGAGTTCATACATTCATTGTGTTGTCATCTAACATTCACAATACAAAAGTATAAACTAAACTAACTAAATGTGATCCATCCCTCATCTCTCAGTGTCAATACTGAGGGTGAGCTGATATGCCACAGGGATCAGAGTCATCAGAAGTCACTTACATATTTAATATTTCATGTTTTTTCTTTCACAGACATACGTAGAACAACACTGAAATCCTGGTATGCTTTTTCTATCTCTCCCACCGTCTAAC
>NW_027468630.1:17734013-17776513 GCF_046254945.1 Alosa pseudoharengus | reverse complement strand
AGTCATCTGGTTTGATACTGACTGTATAGAACTACAGCAGGCTTTACTTGGTCATGGCCATGTTACAGCAGCTCTATGGCTCCTATTGAGGTCTTTGAAAGATCTTCCAAAATGAGTTTCCAAAAAGAGACCACCTGCCAATGAACATATCGTCTGACCTCTGTCTCTTCTGTTTGCTGCTTCCAGCATCAGACGACTTCATCAGGCTCTCTGTGACAAATATCTCTGCAGCACAGGAGTGCAGCTAAACATGTCTTCATGAGCATCATATTAAACCTGAAAGCAAAGAAGGAAGGTGGGGGGGGGGGTTTGTGTCGAGGGTGGGGGATGGGCGGGGGGGGGGGGCAGAGGGTGTATCATGACAACAAAGAGGAGCGTGTTTACACGTATCAACACAGGCACATTACGTTCAAACAATACCCCATCACCCACAATCCTCCTCTCCAGCCCCTCTCCCTCCTCGTCCCTCGTGGTCCCCCGGGGTTTGTGGGACCTTCCTTCATGTTGAAAGATTATCAGTTAATCCAAAATATGCAGGAGCACAAGAGTGAGGGAGAGGGAGAGACAGCGGTGGGTGATAGGGACGGGATGGAGGGATGCATGGATGACGGACGGAGGAGAGAGAGAGAGAAGCACGGAGGGGCTCAGCACAGTTCTTTATTTGTTTGTTGGCTTTCATATTAATCCATTGGAACACCACCCAGTCCCCCTCTCTTTTTTGGGGGAGCGTGTGTAAATGTTTTAGATACATTAAATAGAAGACGGAATTTTCAATGGATAGCATGTTAAAGTATTAATTGTAAAGGCCATTATTTGGTGTCCATGAGGCTAAATCAGCTTAGCCACTCCACACCCCCATTTGCATACAAAATGCTTTATTTTGGCAATCAATGAAAGTGCTCCACTGTATGTAGGGCTTATCACATGCTTGCAGGAAATGGATTCCTTAGCCATCTCGTTAAATTTTGTTGATGCAGAACAATTTGAAACATGGCACGGGCTGCAATGACATTTAAAGATGCCTCTGCTTAATTATATTTCGCAAACATTTGGCTTGTTTGTCCTCAGGGATGAAGTGCTTCCACTACAAAGTTAACTTGTTAATAATTCAGAGAGAATCGCTCTCCCTCTCCCTCACTCTCTCTCTTTTATTATTTATTTATTTATTTATTTATTTGTGTGTGTGTGTTGTGTGTGAGGCACAAATCATTATGTCCTATTAGTGGTAGTTAAGGGCATTCAAGGTGCCTTGTGTCCACCAGTGAGATAGGCCACTGTTTATCAGCAGCTCAGCTTGCCCACTACACTCGGCTGTGAAAAAGGGGCCCAAGCCACGACGGCAGGGCACAGCACGGCACAGTGAGGCGGCAGTCACTCTGGAGTAGAGGGGCCCTGACTGGCTTCTTAATTGTTTGGCTGCAGCACAGCACAGCACAGCACAGGAGCTCACAGACACATCACTCCACCAGACCATGTTTGTCCATTTCTGACCCTGGCAGTGGAGGATCCTAGGCGCACAGAGGATGGGTGCGGTGAGGACGTGTGTGTGTGTGCGTGTGCGTGTGTGTGTGTGTGTGTGTGTGTGTGTGTGTGTGTGGCATCGGTCACCCTGTGTCATCTTTCACCGGGGCGGGGTACCATATATATGCCACATCAACACACACACACACACACACACACACACACACACACACACTCTCTCCTGGCGCACTGCTGTCTGTAGTTCATAAGAGGTGCGACCACCTTTTAAACTTTAGGGATGCATGGATGCTCTTTAAAATGTAAAGAGATGCTCTGACACCCAGCAGCACAGCACAACACAGCACAGCACAGCAGAGCACAGCTCCTCCACTCTGACTGTGGGGCAAGAGCTTCAGTGGGGGAGCCAGGCAGCCCTCTGGGTGCTCACTGTACCTACACATACTGAACTAAGCACAGAAACATCCTACATAACTACCTTCAGCTCCTCTGAGTGCTCACTGTACAGTACCTACTGAGGAGCACAGGAACATCCTACAGAACCACCTTCAGCTCCTCTGAGTGCTCACTGTACATACACATACTGAACTCAGCACAGAAACATCTTACAGAACTACCTTCAGCTCCTCTGAGTGCTCACTGTACAGTACCTACTGAGGAGCACAGGAACATCCTACAGAACCACCTTCAGCTCCTCTGTGTGGTGCTCACTGTACCTGCACACACTGAACTCAGCACAGGAACATGTTAAAGAACCACCTTCAGCTCTTCACTATGCACTGCAGCACAGCACAGGTCATTCTATTATCTCTCCATCACAATCCAACTATACTAAAAAGATTTAACAAAATAGTGTGAACAGATCAGTGATCTGTGTACAGAAAGCTGAGGATATCAACAACATAGACTTGCACTGCCTTTACATGTGATGGAATAGCTTTGAGAGGCCAGAAGGCTTTATAATTAATAGAGGTGCCGACACTAATTTAATCCCAAAGATGCACGTCAACCTGGAAAGCCAATTAAAATGCATTTGGAGAAGTTTACTTGAAGCCTAGAAAGCCTGTGAGTATGGTCTTCCATAAACATGTTGCAAGCAACAAACTGTCCTGAAACATTATATCATTAAGTCCCTCCCTAATGAGAGTGTTCGCCATGCTCCGTGATGATCCAGCCAGCCCCAGACTTTCTCGGCTCCTTCATATTTATGTTTTAATGCATGTCCCTGTGCGCATTTATGTTGGTGCATCTTGCATAATGTTGCGTTGCACCTTTGAAGCGCGCACAGCGAAAAACCTTTTTGGCGTCAAGGAAATTAACATCTCTTCCCCGGTTCATCAATATAACATCAAACGGCGTGTACACACAGCGAGGCCTTGCTTTTATCTCCCGCGCCCATGTGCCGCAGCCTCCGCACCAGACTGCTTCCATTCTACACTTTATTTACATCTAGCGTTAAATGGCATCCGCCTCCAGTTCTCTCCGCTCCTGCACGCACGCCTGGCCGTTTAATCACACACTAACTTAGCCTCCGCACATGGGCAGGCTCTCTTTAGAGAACACCCGCGGCAGATAGCGTCAAACAAGCCCATCTCATTGCCCCTGATTTGTTTGTCGCTCGGCAGCGGAGTTCCCCATGTCAACATGCCGTGATGAGAGCGGCTCGCTGATGAGAGAGAGCGTAGAAGGCAGGCTTCCCGGTGGTCCCTCCAGTCAAACGCATTAATTTATATTTGTTGAGTTCCCTTTAATGATATAGCCAGCTTGACTAGTGTAATGGATACATTTCCATCATGATTGGTCTCTTTGAAGCCAAGAGTGCCATTTCAGCAGTAAAAAAGAGGAACACAAACATTTTTAAAAAAAAAATCTTGTATAACAGTAAGCACCAAAGGCCTGAAATATAGTGATAGTTATGGTTGTGGATTAACCGACACAAACAAAACTTTCTCCAAACAACATTTGGTGTCATGACTCTACCCTCTTTGAAAAAAAGCAGTTTCATTAAAAAGTCTATTTCTTCTCTCTCTCCTCACTGAGAGTCCACAAGTCCCGGAGATCTACGATTAGCAATAGTAGGGAAAAAAAGCTGCAAGAGAGAGAGAAGGAAAGAGAGACTGGGAGAGAGAGACAGAAAGAGAGAGGGAGAGAAAGAGAGAGAGAAAGAAAGAGGGAGAGAGCCTACAGTAATTGTGTTCATTACTCTAATGGTGCTAACCTGAGACCTACCCCATTCTGCTAAATGAGGCACGCTGCAGTCGGAGGAGGGAGGGAGGGAGGCTCTGATGGCTTTGGGCTCCTCTGATGCACCTGCCATCTCAGCCGTCTGGAGCTCAAAGGAACACCTGCCCGTCTCTCCACCGCAGGGAGGTGAGGACGACACCCTCTGGTGTGGGTGCACTCCACGGAGGCTCCACTGGGGAGACAGGACGCCCGAGTTTCATCAAGAAAAAGTTTTAGGGCTGTCTCTCTGCTCTGTGTGCATGTGTTTGTGTGTGTGTTTGTGTGTGTCATTGTGTCGGTGTGTGCGTGTGTGTATATGTGTGTGTGTGCATGTTTGTGCATGTGTGTGTGTGTGTGTGTGTGTGTGTGTGTGAGCATGTGTGTGCATGTGTCCTTGCACATAATGTGTATGTGTATATGTGTATGTGTGTGTGTGTGTGTGTGTGTGTGTGTGTGTGTGTGTATTTGTGTGTGTTTACAGGGCACACGTCCAGGCATCTCAAAGGCATAAAATAAACCTGCAATTTCACCGCTTGCGTCACACTGCACGCCCCAGCCGACTCCCTGAGACACCTTAAATAATATCATTCCCCTCCTGCTGCTCCACATCAAAGTCACAGAGGCTGAACTTCAGCTCCAAACACACCTTCACGGAGCGACATGCAGGGTCCTCACACGGGGGGAGCGCACGCAAAGAGGCCAAAACAAAGATGCAGGTTCACAGCTGAGTAACTCTATATGTCAAACAAAGCAAATCCATTGCTCCATCACCGTGCACAAACACAATCAGCCATGGCTTACCTTTAAAAGTGATAGGTCAAGCAGTCATAATTACCACGCCATGGAGCCGCCAGACTCATAAGGCGTGTGTGTGTGTGTGTGTGTGTGTGTATGTGTGTGTGTGTGTGTGTGTGTGTGTCACCGTGCCAGCACAGGTACACATTGAGGGCACGGTGATGTTACAGCTGCATGTCAAATGTCAGTCTTGAGTGGCATGAGCGTCTGCATTTAAAATGTGTCGTCTTTGACATGTTTGCGGTTGGATGTAAACATTAAAGGAAAATAATTAGCATTTCAAAAGGATGGCTGTGTTGACGCGCCTCCTGTCCCTCTCCTCTCCTTTCCTCTCCTCTCTCACAGTGAATGCGCCATATGCTGGGCTGCTGATAGCTTGGACAGGGCATCCCTTTGCTCTCCCCATCACTCTGAATGTCATTATTACTGTCCTCTCCGAAATCACTCCGTCTGTAGCTGGTCAGTTTCCAGCGCCCTGCCGCGCTGCGCCACGCCACACCAAAGATAAACAACAATGGCTGAACATGGCTTCAGTCTCACTTAGCATAGAATGGGGAGAGAACAGGGTGACTTAATTTACCCATCTCGTCAGCGCTTAGAGAGAAATGGAGGGCCGGTTGCATGTGGCGCTGCTAGACTACTTTTTATGTGCTGACAAAGGGAGAGGGGTGAGGATATTTGTGACTGGGGTGGCGGTG
The DNA here is from genome assembly GCF_046254945.1 of Alosa pseudoharengus. Taxonomy (NCBI): domain Eukaryota; kingdom Metazoa; phylum Chordata; class Actinopteri; order Clupeiformes; family Clupeidae; genus Alosa; species Alosa pseudoharengus. The sequence continues at coordinate 17,771,318 of NW_027468630.1, read as the reverse complement.
GTGGTGGAGAGAATGTGGTGAGATGGGGTGGGGGTCGCTGGGGCGGGTTGCGTATTATTCAAAGCCTTGTGGTGACTGCGCCGTCCTTCTGCTGGGTTTAATAGATACAGAGTGGACTGTGGCAGCTGCTGCAGAGGAGACACTCAAGGCCTAGTCCACATCGGCCGGCTTCCTCGAGCTCCATTAATCCCTCTCATTCACTTCTCCCAACTGTCTTTGTTCTATGAATATAAAGGCCTGGGATTTGTAACAGTATGTCCTTCACGACACTCAAAGCCAGGTTCATCCCCATCAATATCAAATAAAAATTAAAGCCACTCCATATATAGGAGAGAGCATTGATTTAATATTTCAGCAACCACTGAAGGAAGCCCTTGCTCCAGCACTCGACTTGCAATTTGGAAATAAATTGACTGATTTAGGAAGAGCCATGGCATACAGAGGGAAGAAAAGGGGAGGGGGAGAGATGGAGAGAAAGAGAGAGAGAAAGAGAGAGAGAGAGAGAGAGAGAGCGCAAGAGAGAGAAAGAGAGAAAAAAAGGTTTGATGTAAACCTAGTTTGCAAACCACTGAGTAAGGTGACATTGCACAACAAATCACTTGCATGAATATAGAGAAAGAAAACGATTTCTATTTCTGAAAGCAATTTGGTCTGGTGAAGGTGTGTTGATTGCCACGTATGTGAATCTATCGCTCGCAAGACACCGAGGAGCGCAGCCATCTCATATGAGTCAGTGGCATATTTTGCCTCCAGCATAACAATAACAAAGGCAACTTTCACATGCAAAATAACACGGCAAAAAGCCTCCCATCTTTCCCTGGGAGTGCACGGGGGAAGTAGCCATCATGTTGTTTCGTGTGTTTTTGCCCTGCTGCTAGGAAACGCGAGTGGTGAGCTTTCTGCTGCTCTGAGTCCACAGTACCCAAAGAGAGCCTAATGAAGAATAATTAACTAATTAAAGACTTGATAAGCATGAGCCCCCAGTAAACAGATAATAGCCTGTGCATGGTGGCATGCACACATTCTCGTGTGTGTTTGTCTCTGCGTGTGAGTGCGTATGTGTGTGTCTGTGTGTGTCTGTGTCTGTGTCTGTGTGTGTGTGTGTGTGTGTGTGTGTGTGTGTGTGTGTGTTTGTGTGCGCATGCACGCGCAAGTCTGCCAGGCTGAGGCAGCCATGCTTTTGCACGTGCAGCCGGTGTGTGCTGTAATTCAAATGGGGCAAATCACCGGCTCCCCGTCCAAATTTACGCCATCGATTTCAAAACCACACCACTTCTCGTCCTACTTTTCCATGTGTGCTTCTCCACGGACGCATGTGGTCAGACTCAAAATGTAACACTTCCCCGTTGGACTTCAGCGTGATATTTTCACCACTCGTCCATTAGCAGCTTCTTTATGGTTCTTATTTTCACGTAATGGCAGCACATGAAGTGTCCACATGGTTTTCCATGAGCGCCATGAAAGACTTATTTTAACCGGTGCTGCAATTACAGAGAGAGACGGAAATAAACCTTCAGCCAGTTCATAGTTGACTTGACTAGAATAATAGGAAAATAAAACGCGAACCATAGTGTGCGGGCGGCAGTTATAAAATTACATTTTATATTCTACAAAGTACCAGCCATTCAAGGGCCAGAATAGTAATGAATGAAGCACTTAATACCCACACGTTTGAGGATGCCCAAGCACATCCACTTTGAACTAGTGTGAGTGGTGCCAAAAAAAGAACGCATAAAACCCACATATCACCATCTACTGTATTAAACATCTGTACCGCGGGGGCATAATCTCTGTTCAAATCATATGCTGGCTGGCACTGATAGTCTAACCATAAACCATCTCTGGAAGTGAGTGCACACATACAAATGCATAATTGTTTCCCTGGATTAAAAGATTATGGTGTGGGTATGCGGCCAATATTGCAGCGTTCAGTCGGTTCCCCCCAGAATCGGTCCAACAAACGAGTTTGCTTTGGGTCGCACAGAATACCAAGTGTATCTACATACATACATGCACACACATTCGCATATCCAGTATAGTGGCTTGTGATGTTTTCTCCTTTACAGGACAGGAGAGAATGGCAACCGAAGGGAGAGCTATTACAGCTCTGTATAGCTCTCCCAGCCGCACGCTGGTGTTTTGTGCCGCTGATAGGAGCTGGATCTTTCTGTGGTTGAAGGAATTACCGACCAATCTTCCTTTGTCATCTCGTCATGTTTTTTTTTTTTCAGAGAGGGTAATGTTTCAGTGCCATTTTCAATCAATGGCAGACTGCTTGGATAGAATGGCTATGTCACTGGTCCTTTCAGTAGATCTCATTGTTCTTTCTCACACCAAGGATGCTCTAAAACTGTCAAGATGCGAAGAGGGGCCGCAATTACTTCAATATATCACACATTAGAACACTGAGACCCCAAAGTACAATAAGTATAATAAATCCAGATTTTTTTTTTTATATTTGTATTCTGCCTCCAGCCTCGTGCCTATGGTGGAGTCACAGCCATGGCGATATCTGCGACCAACGCCACTCTCACTTGTGCCATACTGCTTAATTATTATTACTGTTCCTATTACTATTATTATTATTATTATTATTCTTATTTGAATACATGCACTTACAGCAGTGGTCTGAACCATTTCAACAGTTGCTGGCAGGCTGCAACTGACTTTTGACCCTAGAGACAGAGTCAGAAATCACTGGTAGGGACAACTAGCAAAAACTATGATGCATCAACTCTGTAACTAATGTTATAGTGAACAATTAAGCCAACAGCCCACTAGGGAAGTGCAAAACTATGCATAATATCAGTAGCAAAGTGTAGAAATACACTATATCACCACCAAAATATCTCAGTTTTTGTATTCTTTGAATCTCCATGATGAACACAGGGGAGTATTTTGAAGACGGTGCGTATTGTCTTTCGCACTGGAGTGTGCTGTATCCATCGACAGAGGAACTCATCAAATCACACCTTAAGTTAGGGTTGCACTGCCCTCTGGTGGATCAATATAACGCACCATGCAAAGCACCGTCTTATTTTCAACATTCGACCTCCCCATGCAAGCATTTCACATAAACAGGAGGTCCGCAAGAATATTCGCTAAAAAACTATATCTAGGCCTACTTAAATCTCTTGAAAAGTTGGTAACTCCAGACCGTTTAGTAGCGCTGAAAATAAATAGGCCTACAAAACATAACTTAGCCTATAGCTTAACAATTTACCTAAAATGTGCAAATTATCATTTTGAGTTACAGAAGCTTAGACTATCACAGTTACAATATTACCACTGTTTTAAAATGTATTCTAATGGTTCTCGAAATTCAAAACTTCATTAAGCGCTCCCAAACTGTCACAGATGACCAATCTAATCATTTCCGTTTCCACTGAGACAGCAGGAAGCGCTCGAGGAAAGTATTAATGGACCTGCCGTTGGCTACAAAATGTCGATTACAACATTTCAGAAGGTGACCCTTGCGTCGTGTATTGTGTTATGTATATCTTTATTCCTTCCGAAAATGATCTTAAACGGAGTGCAGAAGGAAATTATGCAGAAGGCGGGTAAGGGAATTATCCATCCACCGTCCCCAGATGTGCCCAGCCATTTCCCTGCTTTCCCCAACCGAGCTTTGATGTCGGCAGTTGTTTTCGTATCTAGAACTCACCTGCCAAATAGCATACCTGTAACGACGTCCTTAAAGTTCCTGAAGGCTGTCCTCTCATCCCACTTTACAATCCAGTGAAAACGTGTGGACTTTCCTTTTTTCATTGTTTTACCTTTCCTGGCCAATAAAACATACTTTTCCCCATCGTGCTTCCCATGTGTTCCATTCCCTCCGAACATAAATGACTTGTTAGGAATGTAGCAGAGACGCTATTATATTCATTTCTTTTAGTTGTGTAAAGTGGATTTATGTTTATTTATTTTACATTTTATTTTCGGTACTCAAATTACAATATGAGTTGTGAAGGGCGTTATCCGTTCTAAACTTAAGCTAAATTTCCATTCATGTTTTATTTAGGCTACCTAGAACACTGTTCAGTAATGTCTCGAGTACGTCAAAATCGTGCAATTTGACTGATGCTCTCTTATTTCGAAGAGGATACACTTACACAGGTCAGATGCAATGTAGGCAAGTTCCTCGTATCGCAGAATACATTAGTGAATGACAGTCAGCTTCGCACCTTTTCCCCATGACGGGCACAGTGTGGGGAGCGAGTTGTGCCAAAAAGATAAACTTACCAAAGACTGAACAAGGTTACTCAGGGACAAACTAAACGTGGGTCACAGAAACACCTATTCTTATTAACGTATTACATCAGAAACAACACAATAGCCTTTGATTTTTAAGTCTATGTCTAGTTTTTGTTTTGTGTAGGGTACTAAGCGTTCACATAGGCCTACATTAAGTGTCTATTGGTCAATTTAAAATTGTGGGTAGGCCTACATTTCAAAAACAGAAAGTAAACAAAAAATATCTAATGTATTTTTTTAATTCTCATTTTATTAAGATCACCGACTAGATAAAGAGAAATTACACAATTCTTGTGTCTAATTGTGGTACACAATAGATAGATATTAGGGCTATGCTACACAATCAGATAGATGAGAGGATAGTTTTAGACCTAGAAGAAATGTCATATTCTTCTGTTGGCAGTTGGGCCTGGATATTACCCCACAGGAATGCCCCGCAAACAGCCCCCAGAAGGGCTGGAGCCCTGGGAGACAGAGTCAGTGTACCCGGGCACTCTCGGCTCCGAGGCCATCGCCAAGGCACAGGTTAAAGGGACCATGGGGGGAAACAAGAAGTCCAGCCATTTGGGGCAGATAGTTCCCATATATGGAGTCGGGATCCTCTTTTACATCCTTCACATCTTTGTCAAGGTATCCTGTTTTCACGAGTTAGAAATCAATGATTAGAGGTTCTTCTGAAAGTGGGTGACCATATAAGATTTTCACTGTGATAATGTGTTGACAGGAATGCAAATTGCAAAAAAGCAATATTGTTATCAATGATGGCGATATAGATCTACAATAGACTTACTTTTTGAATATAATCATGCTCTGATATCCTTTGATGCTAACGATTTGTTTTATTTCAATGCAGCTCACAAGACAAGATAAGAAAGCCAAACCAGCTGGCAGATGCCCCATCTCAAATGACGCAGAGTCTGTAGCAGAAAATATAAGTATGATCCTGTTTGAAATTATACAAGTTTGCCATCACAATTATCTTTGTATTGGATTGCACAAAGATGCATAGATGCATTTACCATTCAAGCGTATATGCGTTGATGGTCCATGGTCACTGTCTTATTCAAATCATGTGCTGCATTTAAGACTCACTGCGGTGCTTGTAGCCTAAGTTGGATTGTGCCATGATTGCATTGTCAAAATAAGGAAAGATGAAGGATCTTGGCTAATGCTCCATCTATTGTCCTCCTATACCTCATTTCATTTCTAGGGCTTACTTTATCGGGGTGCATTTGCCCCCAACACCCCCTTCTCATTGTCATTGTGTTGATTCCCTGCTCCCACAGACCCCCCTCTGGCAGCGCAGTATCAGTAGCTGCAGCAGGAGCGGACGCATGATAAAGTAGATTAAGATCCTGTCCCAGTCACAGGGCCCCTTTGTTCCCCTCTTTGTCTGGCCTGGATTAGCAGTCAAAAGTAATGTCGCACTGGCCCGCCAGCGTCTAATACCAATTAACTGCATGTCTTTTGGATCAGCAATAAGAGGTTTAACTCCATTCATCACATGCATACCAAAGGCTGGTGAGCTGGGTGTGTGTGTGTGGGGGGGGGGGGTGACAGGTCTATGTGTAGTATAGGGGTCTACTTCTATATTTATATCTCCTGGCTGTGTGCATCTATCTGCTCAGTGTCGCACTTACCCTGCACATGTGAGAAATTTCGCCCACTGTTCCCTATTTTTAGAGTTCCTATCTCACCATCACGACTAATGGGAAGACGAGGGAAGTTTCTCAAGGATGGGTTTTTAAGGAGCTGGGGGTGAGGGGGAGGACGTGAAAAAGATAACGGAAATAGGTTTTCTTTAGGCTTGAACAGTCAGGACTCTTCATTCAGTGATACTGTAGCTCATGTTTGTTTGACTGCGTAAATAAAAACACACCCACAGACACTCATGCAGGACTTGACCTTCAAATCCTTCCTGAGAGTATTGATGTAGCCCACACATTCAGCTTCCATACTTCAGGAGGCTCCCCGCAGGAAATTCAAAGGACACAAAAAACAACTCGCAAGACAAAATTGCTGTTTTAAATAAACAAACGTCGACACACACACATACAAAATATCCATGGCTCAGTCTTCAAAAGAAAGAAACTTCAACCAAATCACCATCTGTACCTTGAACATCATGTTCATGCAACAGAGAGAAGAAGACAGATGGAACAGCTCAATTCAATTTAGTTTACATTTCGTGCCAAAACAATCAAGATAGTCTCAGAGTGCTTCACAGAGCGCAGATCTTTAAGAGCGCCAAGCATCTACATGTAGTACAGCACTGTAGAACAACTTTTGGCTGATCATGACTTTTTTGCCCCTGGACTGGACATACTAGTTATTGCCCCTGGACTGGACATACTAGTTATTGCCCCTGGACTGGACATACTACTTATTGCCCCTGGACTGGACATACTAGTTATTGCCCCTGGACTGGACATACTAGTTATTGTGTCAGAGGCTGTTCATGACCCTTTCATAAGTCACTGTTCATGCACAGTAAATTCACGTCTATTGGCTCCACATAAACTGCATGACAGTGTTGTATGCAAATAAAAAAAATAAATAAACATGTCTTGAACACACCCACAATCCTTCGATGCCCAATAGCCCAGTAAATCAGAATCGATCATGCTTTAATCAGAATGAAGAAAAGAAATGCATTGCCATGTATACAGTAGCCCACCCCGTCTATTAATCTCATATCTGAAGATATTTAGCAAAATCAATGTATATACTGGCTGGGCACGAAAGTGCAATACTGTATCTCCACACTGCTCTCATGTCCAGGTGAGGAGGATCTAGCCAAGCTGGAGGCCCGACTAGCCCACGCAGAGATGCTGATGAGCAAAGTGATGTCCTCATCGTCCACCGGGCCCGAGAGGTAGGGACTGAAGTTCTAAAACAATACTGTGGTGGCAAAGAGAACTAGTTATAGAGAAATGCTAAATTCCACATGCCCGAGAGGTAGGGAGTGTGTATGAGAGCAGCTGTATGGTCAGTGTGTATGCGAGCACCTGTATGGTCAGTGTGTATGAGAGCACCTGTGTGGTCATGTGTATGAGAGCACCTGTATGGTCAGTGTGTATGAGAGCACCTGTATGGTCAGTGTGTATGAGAGCAGCTCTGCGGTTCTCTATATGACCTCTTCTGACTTGTGGCTGTTGTTCTCCAGTGCCAAATCCCAGCGTTCCTCGCGGAAGAGGCGACAGTCAAGTTTACTGCGTCGGCTGCGGAGGTTTGGCCGATCGTTCCAGGAGGATCAACGGGAAGAGGTCACTCCAGAGATGGAGGCTGAGGAGGTGTCCTACACAGTGGACTGGGAAGGTGCTTCACACACACACAAACCCCCCCCCCTCTGTCTCTTACTTGTCCTCTCTCCTTCCCTTTCTCTCTCTATCTGTCTCTCTCTCTCTCTCTCTCTCCTTCCCTTTCTCTCTCTATCTGTCTCTCTCTCTCTCTCTTCTTCCCTTTCTCTCTCTAAGAAATGCTTAGAAAAATGACTACTCACTTAAAAATCTATTGCATGACCAGGCCTACTTTCTCAATTAATGTTTCTTTATGTTGAAGTATATCTTAATCAATGACAGTTTAAAGGGACCTAAAATCAGTTCCAGGGTATATGAGCTAAATAAATGTCGTAAAAGTACCAATTTCCGGTCCTTTCGTTCAAAAATTCGAAAACAAAGATGTTTTTTAATACTTCAAAATAATATTTGATTAATGAATACTGCATTTTTCAGTAGCCATGAGTGTGTAGGTTTGGTTCTTACCAGGAGCTTTTACTGCCTAAAACATCCAATTTTGTTTACCATGCTTGGAGTTTGGTGCTGGACTGGTGGGTGCCCTATTTCCGCCCACTCACTCAGCACATCAGTGGACAGACCGAGAATTCTCGTGGCGAAATCAAAATTCCACGCAGCCTTAAAACACTGTTTACAGCTCTTCGAGTCACTGTCATTTTTGGTACAGAGATTATTTAGATAGATGGGTGCTTGCATTTCTTTAGGAATAGAAATTAATATTAAGTGACACATACACGTAAAAGGGCTAAAATAGGGCACAGGCGGAGATAGGTAACTTTCCAATAATCAAGTCAATATGAAAGTCTGCATTACTGTTAAGGTGCTCTAAGCACTATGTTCAGTAGTAAAAAACGACTTACAGACAACTAAGAAGAAAAGTTTAAGAGAGACCAACCTCTGTACCTGTACATTATTATACATTATTATGTAAATCAGGTTTCTAGGCCAAGTATATTTGCGTATACAAGGAATTTGGTCTCTGCATTTATCCCATCCGTGAATTAGTGAACACACAGAGCACACAGTGAACATACAGTGAGGTGAAGCACACACTAACCCGGAGCAGTGAGCTGCCTTGCTACAGCGGCGCTCAGGGAGCAGTGAGGGGTTAGGTGCCTTGCTCAAGGGCACTTCATCTGTTCCTACTGGTAGGGGATCGAACTGGCAACCCTCCGGTTCCAGCCCGAAGCCCTAACCAGTAGGCCACGACTGACCCAGTAGGCCTCATCTGTATCTGTACATTATTTTACTTACATGTCAGCACTCTTCTATTCTATTCTATTTTATTCTATTATTAATTGGCATGTACATTATTATCTTATTATGTTATTATAACATATGACATGTTATTAAAATGAATATATTATTAGTATTATATTATATTATTATTATATATTATTATATTATCTATACATTATTATTTGGCATGTGGAAGTCTTGAAAACTGCTGATGTAGCCTACAGCTGCTTTTAAACAGTCCCAGTGCTGCCTCACTCACTCTCTCTGTGGTTTGTGTGGTGCCATGTCAACCGGGCCTTCCCCAGGCTACCCAGAGGAGACCTTCCCCAAGTACGACGAGCCCTGTGGCCCTCGGAAATACGATACCATCATCGTAGAGGCCCCCGATCCTGACCAACCCTCCGCGGAGGAGTTAGCCGAGCAAGTGGCCAAAGAGGAAATGGAGGCGCAGAGAGCGCTCGGAGTGATCGAAGAGGGAGATGAAGAGGAGGAGGAGGAGGAGGAGGAGGAGGAGGAGGAGGAAACAGAGGAGGAGAAGACAGAGGAAACAGAAGAGGAAGAGGAGGAGGAGGAAGAAGAGGATGATGAGGAGGTTGAGACAGAAGATGATGAGATGTTGTTGTTTAAGGCGGCGGAGGCGGAGGAAGAGGAGGAGGAGGATGAGGAAGAGGAAGAGGTCGGAGAGGAGACTCCATGTCTGCCCCAGCCAGATAGCACGGAGGAGCGGAAAGATCTGAGCCTGGAACAGTTCTTAGGGCTGGCCTCTGCAGACCCAGAGTGTAGACGTCGACGCATCACCTTCAGCGAACACAAAGACATCTTCCGCTACCCGCGTGAGGGCACCATCGACGAGGAGGATGATGACGATGAAGATGATGATGATGATGAGGAGGACGAGGATGAAGAAGATGAGGAGGAGGAGGAGGAAGAGGAGGAGGAGGAGGAGGAGGAGGAGGGAACGGAGCTTCCGGCCTCCCCCAGGGTGCCTGAGGTGGACCCTCTGATGGAGGCGGAGAGTCTGAGGTTCACCACTGAGGCCTCTGAGGACGAGGCCGAGACCGAGCCCGAGCCTGAGCCCATGGAACAGGCAGAGGAAGAAGACAACGATGATGACGATGATGATGATGATGATGATGATGATGATGATGACAGTGATGATGATTACGATGATGACCAGGATGACCAGGAAGTGGGCCTTGAGGAGTTCCTCAGCACGTACCGTCCAGTGATGAACGAGAGACTCAGCCAGGCCAGGGTGGACCCGCCGCCAACCTCTAGCCAACTCCGAATGCGCAACAAGGGCAAAGATAATAAGGTCTGACCTGCGGTCTCACTCAGGTGATACTGTCGTCCACCTCCATTCCAGTCTAACAATTACAGACCCTCTCTCCTAGTACACACATTCATCATGACAAATCATCATCCAGCCTCACAATCAACATCTAGTTATTCAGTGTATACCAGTAACAGTGTGATACAATCATTCATCAGTAAATTGACAATGGTATGATATGGATTGGATAGAGATTCATCACTGGATGATGATATGAATCCACATATGATGTGATGTATTTCCTCCTAGGCCATAAAGAGAGTTAGACACAGCCAGTGATGCTAAGAACTGCAGTTGGTTATCAGGTTCTCTGTGATTGCTACACTTCCTGGTATAATGACTATACTGTGTAGTATAGCATATTATATGACAGCATAGAAGAAATATTACCTCGTTATCTTTTCCTCTTTGCAAACTGGATCAGATTTCCCTCATATTCCAGTGCACCACACTACACCATTTTTCTGAATGTAAAACAATAAACTCAGCAATGCAGTTTTAAGAATGTAATATTTATGGGTAGGTAAATTTTTTTATGTAGTCTTAATAAAGGCGAATGGTAATATCTGTTTTGTTCTGTTTAGAGTCATTTAAAAGATACAGTGGCAGTCTAGTGTAGCCTGTGATTAATGGCACTCCATTACTGTAGTCAAATCATTGCACTTATACTTTATTTTCATAATTATACAAACACTGTATATTGAACAATGTGCACATTTTACATAGTACACAATGGCATACTGGCATCGAAACACAGAATATTAAAGCACTGTTTGTTCATGAACAACGTAACTAACAGAAGCACTAAAGTTCATTTGGAATTCAGTTAAGAACATCTCACAATTTAAGTACAGAAAAAAGCCTTGGACAGACCCAGTCTTGCACTGGAAAAATACCAATTAAATATGTGTTGTTTCTGTCAAATTTACAGGGATGGGGTGTACTAAATTGCAGTTTGCCTTTTAATTCCATTTTCCTTTTGTGGCAAAACGTATCACTAGAAAATGAATTACAAAATAACCATCATCACTTATGGGCTTGAGGAATCATGTATGGGCAGCCCCTTATAAGAGCCTTATGAAGTGAAATAAAGAGAGAGATATCTGTTAAATATCGAGTCTGATGCTGCAGTTCATTTCCCCACATACATACAGCAGTGGTGCCCTTTCACCGGCTCTAGTGCCCGAATGCCACTTTTTACCGTAGTAGCTGGTCACCAAAAACACTGAAGTTCTAAAACAATACTGTGGTGGCAAAGAGAACTAGTTATAGAGAAATGCTAAATTCCAAATGCTAAGTTTCAAACTGTTGTTGCATGTCAGGCCTTTTCTGTTCTGCCTTTTGAGAATGTTGTGTAGTGTTTTTAAAAGGAGTACCAAATGCAAAGGAAATTGGAGTGGAAATTGATTAGTAGCTCTCTTATTACAAATGACCACCAGGGTAAGAGGGCTGAGATGCATACCGCCCAGTAGTGAATTTGAGCAATGTCAGAACTATGCACCTGTGTCTGAAAAACAAAGAAAAACAAAAATGTTGATTACCTTTTTTAAAATGCAGATTGTGTGCTAACATGGAAAGATAACTCAGCTTCATTTAAAATTACCATTAGTAGTCTCATTCCATTGATTAATTTTTTGAAAAGCAAAATCTTTAGAGAAACATTGTTATCGTATACGATTCTGTGTTCCAAGCAACAGTATAACCCGGACGTGGGGTGAGAGTATGACACGTGATCTACTTGGTAAACGTAGAAGAGTAGAAGGATATTTAGAAGAGAAGGCTAGGCCCTATCATATATGAAAGTGGGGCATTGGAAGAATGACCTCAGCATCATGTGATCCTCTGAAAATAGCCCAGGGACCCAGGAAATGTCGAGTACAGAAAGACACACTCAAACCAGTGATGGCAGTCGGCCTGAGGCTGAGAGAGAGGGGCATCCTCAAGCCTCCTCCAGGAGACACAAATAGAAACATTTTTAGTGAGTTAAAGCATGACCTTTTAGATTCCATTTTTTCGAAGGCACGATATTTACAGCTATGTAACATACACCGTAAACCCTGGATAAAGTGCTCCATCCAATACATTCGTCTACTCCAAAAACTGTTTCTGGGTGCCAGATGCTAGGCCAGCAGGTGCAGACTGTAGTATACATTTGAAGAGTTTTAAGAATATATATTTTTTAAGAATATTCATAAATCATGTTTTTTAATGTGCATTTCAGGAAATATCAATACAATTGCAGTTGTGTGTAAAGATAAATCAAATAACAATAAACCGACTGCAGTTCCACTGATATTACCTGAAAAACAAAATAAAATAATTTAAAAAATGATTAATGCAAATTCATTAAAATGGAGGATATAGCCTTTGGAACAAACCTCTTTATTTATCAATATTTGTTTTGAAACTTTTAATGAGGTCCTTAGATCAAGAATTATTGTTGGTTTAACGCAGAGTGATCTAATCATAGTGCTGATATTTAAGAGTGGTACAATTCTTCGGTGGTTGATCAATTATATTACAGTAAACTATGTTGCACTGCTTATATATATAAATAAATAGGATGATAACATTTGATACCGCGTTCAACTGAAAACAAAGCCATTGCCTTCCATAAGTGATATGGCAGCTTTGAAATTATTACATGAGAGCTATTAAAATTGATCAAGAAACCCATTATCAAATATGACACAACATCAGGTGTGGCCTATCAAAACGTCTGTGTAGCAGTATAAAGGGTGACTGCAGGAGATGTCAACAGTGACATGCCGTAGAAAAACGTAGGCTGTAGTATACTGTCTTACTGAATCTGCACTTGATGGAGAGCGGCCCTGAAAATGAGATTCCATCGAAGAGCTGAAAAACGTTAAAAGACAAGATTTGTCCGAATGGTTCGCAGTGGCGCTTAATCAGGACACAGGGGCCAGCAGGGTATGCTACATTGTGCGAGTGAGGTGAGTGGTTAGTTACACACATGAGTCTATGTCAGATACTCGTACGGTATGGTGTGAGATTTCAAAAACTCCTCACGTAGCTGGTTAATATCAGAGGGTTAATATAAGCTTGGCAGCAGGGGTGTCAGTGGTCGCCTAAAATGACTTCAGTTTCCAGAAAGACAACAAATCAGTGGCGTGTGAGTAACATTAATAACAAAAACTGGTTAAGATCATCACAGTTCTTTTGTGTCCTCATTGTGGTGGTGGTGGTCTCTGTCAACTGTAGTTTGTTTGTTGGGTGTCTTGTGGTGAAGTCTTTGTGCTTATTCCTGCAGTAATGTCCTGATCTGGAGCAATAAGGCCCGAAGAGCCAGAGAAACCACACACACACACACACACACACAAACACCTTCACACACATACATAGACATAGACACAGATACACACACACACACACACACACACACACACACACACACACACACACACACACACACACACACACGCCCACACACATTCATGTACACAGAGTCACTCGTACACAGTGTATCTTGAACTCTCCATGCCCTCCAGAGCAGGGAGACATGGGCTGCAGAGGGCCCCACAGCCATTAGTGGCGATCGGGGGCGGCCAGTGGAGCGCCCCTGGGTCTGCGTCTGGTTGTGGACGTCTGGGGGTGGAGGGAGGGGCGCTACTCACAGGCCAGCTTGCTGTCAAAGCTGGAGAGTGCAATGGAGAAGCCCTGAAGGGCACACATGGGATAGTTGTAGTCCATAGTGAAAACGTCCTCCGCCACGCGGCCAAACTGCATCACAATGTAGTCCGCTGTGTGGGGAGAGAGGATGTTGATGCACAGTTTAGAGATGCATTGTGTACACTGACAATAACACACACAAAACAGCTAATTGACATCATTTAATTGTGACTGTAGAAGATGACTGAACATAACAGAGATATCTTATATTCCATATAAAAAACTCACGGTCGTTGTCATGGATGATCTGAAAGTTCTTGACGGAGGCCTGCGTGACCCGGCCGTGGAAGTTGAGCACGTAGGACTGGGTGTCGTCGTTCCACACCGGGGTCTTGTTGTGCAGCTCGATCACGCTCTCTGTGTTCTTGTTCTGCCATCGCGCCAGCAGGGTTTCATGCTCCTGCAGGAAGATTGTGAGGAGATGAGACAGATGTGAGGTGATGTGATGTGATGTGATGGGAGTGGAGTGGAGTGGAGTGGGGATTAAACCTCCATTAATGTGCCTGCACTCAGACACCAGCGCTCACAGCACTCAGGCGCTAACGCTAACAACATGCACTGCCATTAAGGACAGCAAGCTACACAGCACGGCAGTCAGCACACACAGGCTAATGAGATGGATCTCTAGATATTCTACAGAATTATGAATAAAACAACACAGCGTATCACATTATTCATACTACTATCATACAAGTTACATTATTCATAGTATATATTCAATATAGCATTCCATGTTCATATCTATAGGTTTTAACAGCCTATATGTGTTTTCCATGTTTGTTCCTTCTGGGACCTGGGTGGAAAAGACAAAGCCTTGCACTCACATTGCGTGGTCTGATAGATACTCTTTCATGGTCCATGTTCATCCCAGGAATGATGACACTCATCTTCCTCGGCCCTTTAAACCCTAAAACGTTGGTTTCCTGTCGAGAGGAAAGTCATCGTCATGATGAATGACCCACATATCTCATTAATCTCTCTAAAAGGCCTGGGCCTAGTAATGTTATGGCATAAATAAATCCTATGCCGAATGGCGCAGTGCAAAGATAAGCCTGTGCAATACCTTGAAACACCACCAGGTGTCTTAACAGCACTGTACCTCTAGTCACCACTAGGTGTCTCAGTGTTCCACCTTAAAGTGTTGAGTGTACTGATCCAGAAACAAATGAGCTCAGCTGCTACAGGAGAGGCTCGATCCAAACACAGCTCAGGAGCACTAATGGTTTGATTTATGTTCTCCTCATAACGGGGTTAGCTGTTGTCCAACAACTTTACAGCACACACTATATGTACTTCAGTCCAAATGTCACAGTTGCATTACTGCAGATATGCCCATCTGCATGTGTGGCCAGCACATGTTTAGTGCTTGGTCAATGCATGTATGCAGCTGCAGCTACAGAATGTCAGGCGTATCATGTTTCTCTGTGTGCTGTGAGGTGATGAATGACGCCTCCCTGCGGTGGCGGTGGATGGATGACTGACTCACGTAGCAGATGGCTGCGAGTTCTTGCCGCAGGTTGCTGGCCTCTAAGCTGGAGGTGGTCTTCACAGGGTTCACCCCGCTGTCGTATACTGTAAACTTGGTACCCATGAGGTTGGACCTGGTGGAGACGAAGCACTGTGTGTTCAAAGATGAGCCTCATAGGTACATCTTTAACATGTACAATCTTCACATACACACACCACTCTCTCTCTCTCTGTCTCTCTCTCACACACACAGACAAACACACACACATACACACACATGGTCTGTCTTTAACTTAAAGATAATGAGAAAGAAAAGACCACTAATTGCCCTTAAACTAACACACCTCTTTAAAGTGTGGAGCATTGATATCAATGATTAATTACTGTGTTTTACTTTGGTGTAAGAGTTTAAAAATGAAGACAATAAATCCAAAGAACCAACATTAATCACTGACCGGTACATTTAAAGTGTTCATTAGCAGACATAACAAGGGATCGAGAGCGCTTAAAACTCCTCAAGGTATTATTAAAGTTAGAAAACAATCAGAGCTATTACAAGCCTCCCTTTTTGAGATAAGCTACTTAAAGTTCAATTTCAGTTGTGCCGGAAGGTAGCAGGCATTAAGACAGGAAAAGGTCAAGCTAAAGGTTAGTCTGCTGCTGCAATGGGCATCACTGACAGGTGAGATATTCCCTGCTCATTTCTTTAAGTAGCAATCGGTCTGGAGATAGCAGCCTAGAGCACGCAAAGCAGGCGGGTGGGATTAATCACAAGACTCACTAGACACACAACAACACTCGACAAATCACACGCCTTACACACTGCACGCAACTGTGAAGGGTCTTTTTTTTCAGTATCTGCTGAATCTTTTGTAATTTCTCTCTCCTTATGACTGTCTCTCACAAACACACACACACACACACACACACACATACACACACAGACACTCACACAAACACACACGCACACACACATACACACACACACACGCGCCGCACACACACACAGACACTCACACATACACACACAAACAAACACACACACACACACACACACACACACACACACACACACACACACACACACACACACACACACACACAATGTTGTCGTTGTCATTGTCTGTATAGTCACACAGGTGGCAGAAGTAATGGCTGACAGGCCCTGATGCGTCAGCAGCAAACCCAATCACCCAGCCTAACAAGCGCAACCAGATGTGGCTCCAGGAGCTGTGCCATCAGAGACGGCAGCAGCAGCGCATCTGTCCAAATAGAACAGCCTCTCGACTCGGGAGTGGTGCAATCACACACTCTCAAATTGGATTTCACGGCGTGAAAGTTGCCCCACTGTTGCTGTGAGAGCTCATTTTCTCACCAGTCCGATTCTCTGCACATTCTACACCAGGTCTACATGACCTTGTATCAGCTTGCATTCAGAAAGTAATTATTTGGATGATAAAATGGTATCCCAGAGCTGGTCACATGCCGACCGTGAGCTGGGGCACGTGACCCCCCCGTACCTCAGTTTCCCGATGAAGCTCTCTCCTCCTCTAGACAGATCCGTGGGATCGATGGAGATGAGGTAATTGGATGTTTTGCTCTTCTTCCTCTTCCGTCCAGCCAACAGGAAGACCTACGGCAAGCCAGCGGGTGCAATTAAACCAAGCGAGCACCATCTCTCACAAGTAACGACCTCACCTGAGGGGCTTGGGATTACTGTATATGGTACGGTACCTTTGTGGTCAAAATTACTTTAAGACAACTGGTGTGAGATTGCAGCTTTATTCACGATACCGGGAGCATGTTACCCACATGAAATGTCAAAGTAACAAGCCCACATATCTGTGGGTGAAACCAGTCCTGATACCCTTAACACACACCCCCAACCAGAGATCATCTAACCAGCTGGTATTTTTGCTTACAAACCCTCATCCTAAGGGGTCACCATAAGAATGATGACACAGGGGTTATCTTAACATTCCTAAATCAAAACATTCCTACAGAGGGGTTTCAGATGACAGGGGTTATCTTAACATTCCTAAATCAAAATATTCCTACAGAGGGGTTTCAGATGACACAGGTTAACATTCCTAAGTCAAAGGATGGTAACTAAATTTTACTACATATATGTAAGGTATAATAAACATTTCATTCAATGAGAAAAATATAAAAATGATCCCACACCTTCTTGCCATCTTCCCGCTCCAGGTGTAGGTAGTAGGTGGGGTACATGCCCCGGTCCATGCCCTTCTTGTCGCGGGTAATCCTGCACTTCACCGTGATGCCCTGCGGCGCCGGCCGCAGCGTAAACTCCTCCAGGTCGTCCACATCAACGGCCGGCTCACACACGACCGGGGTGGATGCAGACGCTGCCTCCTGATAAAGACACACACACACACATGCACAGAACAGGGATTATTTTATTTAGAAAAGACAGACACTCACAGGTTACCCTTGTGTTTGGAAAATCCGCTCAGTCAATACAAAGTGCACTATATAGTGAAATATAATGTAGTATAGTATAGTGAAATATAGTGTAGTATAGTATAGTGAATTATAATGTAGTATAGTATAGTGAAATATAGTGTAGTATAGTATAGTGAATTATAATGTAGTATAGTATAGTGAATTATAATGTAGTATAGTATAGTGAATTATAGTGTAGTATAGTATAGTGAATTATAGTGTAGTATAGTATAGTGAATTATAATGTAGTACAGTATAGTGAATTATAGTGTAGTATAGTGAAATATAGTGGCCGCCATAAAAAAGGACACTATATAGTGAGCAGACACTGTTAGCCAAAGTGACTTATGTCAACTACAGTATATTACAAGGGATTACAGTACATTGTCCCTGGAGCAACTTGGGGTTAAATGCCATGCTCAGGGGCACAATGGTGGAAGCTGGGAATTGAACCCACAACTTTTAAGGCTGCTGCTGCTCTAAATGTTGATGAACGAATTGTATGCTGTAGGTAGACATTACAACACTAACATACTAGAGTAAGATCACATCCAGTATAGATGCCCTTAATGCCCTAAATCTGCATTTGACAGAAACCTAGTAGAGAGTTCTTACAACATGCCTATTTCAGGTCTATTTTACCTGCTAATGTGACGCATCGGTGGAGTTCATCCGAGTCCTGATGCCCATCAAGGTCACTGACCTTGTTATTCATCTCACAAAAAAGACTTCACAAACGGCTGATGTTGACTCTACTTTTGATCCTGTGAGCCTAAAAAGCTCCACATTCATCTGTCTACCTCTCTGGCTGATCTGTGAATACAGTCTGACACTTGAGCTAAAACTCTAATTCAGGTTCCACTTTGTTCCATCACCAAGGTTCCTCACATCCTTGTGAAACCCGCTAACACACACATGCAAAAGGAGGCTGGCTATGGACTCAATATCATTAATGAGAAATATCCCTAATAAATAAAGATTTAAACATTAAATATGATGTTTAATAAAACATAAAACATGCACCTACACGTGGTGTTTGGAGTCCCACTCTCTGTTCCCTGTAGGAGCTGCAGATTCATGATCACTTTCCATTTTAAGAGCAGGCAGACAGGAAGTACAATGCTGGCCACAGAGCGCCATCTGTGCGCACAAACAGAGGGGGGCTTCTTGCTAGGGGAAGTGCTCATGAACGGCCGCCATCCAACACATTAGCTGGTCGAAAGGGGGGTGGGGTGGGGGGGGGTGGGGGGGGTGATTTGACGTGTCGCTCGGCAGCCTGCATACCCCTAGGCCTGTTAATGGCACCACTGTGCCTAGCCCTGCGTCACTAACATGCATCTTATCACAAATGGTCAGTGTTGGGCAAGTTACTTTAAAATCGTAATGTACTATGCATTACTTATTACTGTCATTTCAAAGTAATTTGTTACATTATAATATTACTGTCTCTGAATTGTAAGGCATTACACTACTATTGCATTACCTTTAAGTTACTTTCACCAAAATATCTAGAAATATGGATTTGCCATTCTAAATGCAGTTTATTACGCTCAATGCAGCTTGCTCTTCCAATGGAGGGAGATGTGGTATAGCATAATGACTGAGCTAGGCTTAAGGCAACAGTAGAATGCAATACAGTAGGCGCAGTGCTCATAATGCAATACAAGGAACAATCATAGTCAGAATTTTGTTAAAAACCGACAAAAGGTCAAAGTCTGGTAAATTGTGATAGAAATACTGTAACTTTAAGGCCTAGGCCTACTCATTAAAATCAATAGAGAGCCTACTATATTGTAAATCAAAGCTTAAAGGGACACCAGGTGATGCTTTTTCTCTACGAAACTCCCCCTCGCTCAGTCTGAAGCTCTTTTCCTTTTCTTTGCGTCTTCCGTCAAGGGATTTTTTCTCCTCTGTTGTTCTCGCGTTGTGTTTGCGAATATATATCAAAACAAAACAAGCGCTTAATTTTGGGTTAAACTGCATTGTAACGCGCGTTACTGAAGTTTGTACCGAGTAAATATTACCCAATTTTTTTTGTAATGCCTTACATTACCGCGTTACCGCAAACAGCAATATATTACAGTAATTACATTACTTTTGTAACGCATAACTCCCAACACTGCAAATGGTGTGTGTGTGTGTGTGTGTGTGTGTGTGTGTGATGGGGGGCGGGTTGTTAAGTGTGTGTGAGAGGGATGCAGTTAAGGTGCAGACAGGTGGAGGTCAGTGCAAGCCCTGTGGCCTCTACTACTGAGAAATGAAGAATGAATCTCTCTCTCTCTCTCACTCTCTCTCTCTCTATGTATCTTTATGTATCTTTATCTCTCTCTCTCTATGTATCTTTATGTCTCTCTCTCTCTCTCTGTATCTTTATGTCTCTCTCTCTCTCTCTCTCTCTGTATCTTTATGTCTCTCTCTCTCTCTCTCTCTCTCTCTCTCTCTCTCTCTCTCTGTATCTTTATGTCTCTCTCTCTCTCTCTCTCTCTCTCTCTCTGTGTCAGGTGTTCTGGTCTGCTCCGCTGCAGATGAAATATGCATGTGATATAATAACCTCTGATGGTGAGACAGGGCCCAGGGCCCTCACCTTGGCAGGCCGGCTGGCACATTACTGGGTATTTTTGGGCAGAAAGCAATCTGGAGAAACACATTTCCGAACCTGCCTCAGGCAGGTACTGTGGGGACAGTCTGCCATTAACTTAAAGTCACCGCCAGTAGATCTGTGACAGATACTGTAGATGGCACATCAGGGGGTCTGATGATGGGGGTGAAGGACAGGTAGATAATGACTGATCTGTTATGTGGACAGATGACCGGGAAGTGGACGAGCCCGGACGCACATAAAGGTGGCCCTGGTGGAGCCTACTGTATGAGCAGAGCGACAGAAGAATGGACAGAACAGAAGAGAGATGAAGAGAGAGAAGGAGTGAGGGAGAAAGCAGCAGCCTCACAGGCTTAAGCTGTCCAAGTGGAGATGCTGCGGCCATGTTAAGCAGAGAGTTTATGCTGACCGTAGGGGTCTCAAGGGGGCAGACACACATTAGTGCTCGGGATGTGAGAGGAGAGAGAGTCAGCAGCACATGTCTCCTCTCTCTTGTGTGTGTGTGTGTGTATGTATGTGACAGAGTGGGAGAGTGTGTATGTGTGTGCATGTGTTTGTGTGTGTGTGTGAGTGTGTGTGTGTGTGTGTGTGTGTGTATGAGAGCGAGGGATGCACAGCGACGTGTCCTGCAGACAGAAATCGCTGGACTGCATGAACAGCACATAAACAGGCTGAGTAAGGTCCCCACCTTACACCACACGCACACACACGCACGCACGCATCCACGCACACACACACACACGTAAACAGGCTGAGTAAGGTCCATCCCCACCTTACAAGACTTCCTGCTGGTGGCCGAGCCTGGCCTCGTGTTGCTGTTGAGCTGCGACGAACTCGAGCTGACTTCATCATCATCATCCTCCTCTTCGTCAAAGTTCATGCTGCTCGAAATCCCTTCCAAAACAAACCAGTAAACAGTTAATAAAAACACTGTGCTTACTGTTGTTGTCCTGAGGACAGGGGAGCACTGAAAATTAGTGGCATGCAAGAATGCAGAAGATAAGCAACAAACA
This sequence comes from Alosa pseudoharengus, assembly GCF_046254945.1. Lineage (NCBI taxonomy): Eukaryota > Metazoa > Chordata > Actinopteri > Clupeiformes > Clupeidae > Alosa > Alosa pseudoharengus. The sequence goes on along the minus strand of NW_027468630.1, from coordinate 17,749,961 downwards.
AAAACAAAAACAACACTAACATCAAAGACACCATAACATTAAAATCCCTGTGGTGAACTCTTGTTTAGATAGAGCATACTGATGCCTCTTTGTGTGTGAGAGAGAGAGTGTGTGTGTATGTATGTGTGTGTGTGTGTGTGTGTGTGTGTGTGTGTGTGTGTGTGTGTGTGTGTGTGTGAGAGAGAGAGAGGACTCTGCCGCTACATCTAAGCAGTATGTTATGTCCTAATGCTTTGCTGGGGTGGGGCGGGGAGAGGGGCCAGTCACATGGACCAAGGGCTGCTCTGGCCGATGGGGACACTAGGATGCTTCCTCCGCACATTCATCCTGCCAGAATAAACAAGGGACCCACGCCAGCATACCAATCAGGAAACTGGCAACTATATATCCTTGGGAGCAGGCTTGGAATTTTACCATTCTGGGGGCAAGGCCACTTGGCCTTCAGTTGGGCATATTTGGTGGGGGGCACAAAGGCCACATGTCAGGGCACCAAGGCCAAAGTTAACTATACAGTAGTAGGCTATAAAAATTATCAAAGTTGTATTTAGCCTATTCACTGCAGTAGACCTGCATCACTGTATGAAACATTACAAAAACATGAAACATGACATATTACATAGAACTGTAAATAATCTGATCATCTAATATTTACAGATATCTAGGCTATATATAACATTTATTTTATATTTGGCCTGTTACGAAATCATGTATTGAACAATTTAAGCACAGCTCAGCTTTAAGAAACTCAAATAGCCTAGATGCATGCTTAGCAATTTGTGATCATTAAGGCTACTTTCACAAACTCTTAGTCAGCTGTCCCTGATTTACAAATATCTAGGCGATATTTGTAACATTTATTTTGTATTTGGCCCGTTATGAAATCATGTGGAACAATTTAACACATTGTAAAACGTAAAGCCCAAATTTGGAGACATCCATGTATGTCGAACTTTACTGCAAATTCAAAACTGGATTACTCTGGAACGGCTAACTGTACAGGGGACTGCTTTACACCTTTGTGTTCGGTAATGTCTCCTGTTTATATGGTTTATATATGAGAATGGGTGAATTTGGACGCACTTTCTTTCTTGCGCTGTCACTTTCTCCACTGCGTAAAAGACTAAATTAATTTGTGCTGTGAATCCTAAGATTATTTTGACAGGCCACAGGCTAAATAAAAATCGCTATTAGTAGGATGCAAAGCAGAATATTGAAAGAAGGGGGCACCAAGGCCACCGTGGCCTGTAAACCTCTGATTTTCAAAGGGGCCTCACGGCCAATGCAAGGGGCTATGACGGCCATGGCCGTCGTGGCCGCCATGAAATTCCTACCCTGCTTGGGAGATACTTTTGAATTACAGAGAGGGGGCGGTGTGTGTGTGTGTGTGTATGTGTGTGTGTGTGTGTGTGTGTGTGTGTGTGTGTGTGTGTCTGTGTGTGTGTGTGTGTGTGTGTGTATGTGTTTGTGTGAGTAAGTGAGTCTGTGTGAGAGAGAGAGAGAGTGTGTGTGTGTGTGTGTGTGTGTGTGTGTGAGAGAGAGAGACAGAGATAGAGAGAGAGAGAATGAGGGAGAGAGAGAAGAGGTAGATAGAAGAAAAAAGGCAGAAAGATAGAAAAAAGAAGACTAATTCTCTAGAGTGGTGTTAATTAGGTTATGGTGTTATTTAAGCATTTCACTTAATATATTTCAGATGACGACCTTATTTGGTAAGCATGATTTGACTGGAGTGGAAGTTAATTAGCTGCCATCTTTTTCAGACTGACATTCAGAAAATAGAGGTTTATTGCCGGTGATAATGCAGTGCCATTATCATTAGCCTTCCTTTGTCTGTGTGGGCTGCGTGTGAGCACTCAAAGGAAAACACACACATGTGTATACACACACACACACACACACACACACACACAAGTGTATACACACAGACACACACAAGTGTACACACACAAACACACGGCCAATTCTCTAATCAAGAGACCCACAGGTCCCACACACAATCAGAGCCTCACTTCGCTCGAGTGAGTCATAATGCTTCCTATCATCAGAGCTGAGAGCCCAGCAAGTCATATCACACCACAGCACAGCACATCACAACACAACACAACACAACACAACACAACACAACACAACACAACACACTATAGCACAACACACTATAGCACAACACTAGAGTTCTCAATGGGTCAGGTCGGCCCAACAAACCCGACGGGACCCGCGGGTTCGGGTCGAAAATATAAGCAAATGACTCGGGTCGGACCTCAGGCTTAATCTTTTCCGCTCAGTGAAAAACAAAAACATGTATTAATCATCCCTGCTGTTCACCGTAAAGAAAGTCTGGCTACTGCGTGCAACGTGCATTATGGAGAGGGACGGGGGCACACCTGACGCCGCTGCATGCACAGTCAGGTCTGCAACAGTCAAAACGTATGTTTTACGTCGGGACGCGGGCTGGGTTCGGTCGGGTTACATCGGGTTCGGACTTTAAAAGCCACGGGCCGGGTCGGGTCGGGTTGTAATTTTCAGGCCCGTTGAGAACTCTACACAACACACAACACGACACACCACAACACAACAAAACACAACACAACACACTAAGGCACAACACACTAAAGCACAACACACTATAGCACAACACTATAGCACAACAGAACACACCACACTATAGCACAACACAACACAACACACCACACCACGCTACACCACACCACGGTAGAGCACACCACGCTACACCACACCACACCACGCTACACCACACCACACCACGCTACACCACACCACGCTACACCACACCACGCTACACCACAGCACACTACACCACACCACACCACACCACGCTACACCACACCACGCTACACCACAGCACACTACACCACACCACGCTACACCACACCACGCTACACCACACAACGCTACACCACACCACCCTACACCACACCACGCTACACCACCCTACACCACTGTACAGCACACTGTGCCACCACTCTGCCCCAGTCCTGCAGAGATGAGCCGAGCCCCACAAAGCACAGATCCAGAGCAGACGTCCAGCATGCAGCCGGCCGCCAGTACCTTTCTTCAGCATGGTGACCCGCAGGTCCTGCTTGCTGTGGGTCTGCGTGCTGCACACACTGTCGCTCTCGGCCTCGTCGGAGGACAGGTGACCCACCGTCAGGATCTGGATCTGACTGTCCAGGTTCTGCGCCTCGTCTTGGAAGGCAGCCGGACCGTCGATGCCTGCAGGAGCCACAAGGTCCCCCCGCCCACCAGTCAGACCAGAACCACCACAGCAAGGTCAACTAGGAGCTGGACACAGCCCATACGTACACACATACAGTACACACACAGTCAATACACATACACATGCTGGACACATACACACACACACACACACACACACACACACACACACACACACACACACGCGCGCTGGACACACACACACACACACATTCACACAGCCCAACACAAACACATGCCGCAAAAATCCGCTCAGATGCACAGCTCACACACGCACACACACAAACAAACACACACACACACACACAAATGCACAAACACACACACACACACACACACACACACACACACACACAGGCACATCATCATGCATGAATGCTTAAGGACATGTCTCTCGCCATAGATGTGCAAATTCTCACCTATGTCCCTAGACACACAAAAGGTCTCTGAATGTCCTTTGTGCTTCAGTCTGAAATGGCATGCACACACCTCCACCAACACGACTACATACTCAAATCATGCCTTGCTCTGCACAAAACACAAGCACCAGACAAAAGGCTTAAGGGCTGCTGCTCAACAAAAAACTCCTTGGTAACCACTAAGTAACCAAGGCTATAGTGACTGGTGGTTGGAAAGAAGGCCTCACAGTCGAAAATATACAACTACAAATACATATGGAGCCAGAGTGGGCAACATTTTTGGTGCTTGGAAAGAGCCTTAAAATTTCACTGGCCGTAAAAATGCATGAATTTCACAATTATGTTTTTGTTGATTTGCTTGTACATGTTTGCACATGGCCTGTTGGCTTTCCCCCACTCAGATGGGTAAAGTCACAGGACAGAGCAGATAACAGCATCCCTTTGGGTTCAATAAAGAAAAGACAGTGCTGTGTTCTGGCACCTGAAGATCACATCTATCCTCCTCAGTCCACTGATCATTATGGCTTCAAATCTCTAGCATCTCCCCTCCCTCCCTCCCTCTCTCCCTCTCTCCCTCTCTCCCTCCCTCCCTCTCTCCCTCTCTCACGACCTCCATCTTCTTTCTGTCTGTCTTGCTTACATCTCTGATGCATGGGATGAAAATGAGACTATGAGAAATTATCTCTTGATGATGCTGAGTCAAACACACAGCCTTGAGAGCTACGCTCATAATGGTCCAAAAAATAATCAAGACATTGATGTTTTCCCCTCCTGTTAAGTGTATTCAGTCTTTGCATGGACAGTAATTGATAAGAACTGCTGGATTAACACAGACTTGGTGATATTACTGTAACATCAGGGGTTTGGGACTGTGGCTTAGGGGGTAAGTTTTAAAGTCCGCACATCCAAATGTCTGACCTGGAAGCAGGACAAACAAACGACCAGACAAAAAAGAGAAAAAGTCCGCTTCAACCAGGGTTTTCTGCTCCCACTTGTTGATTACCCGAAACGTCATGGAAAAATAAAAACAAGTGGGAGCAGAAAACCCTGGTTAAAGCAGACTTTTTCTCTTTTTTGACTGTGGCTTAGGGGGTCATCAGCAAACACTGTGTGTCGTGGAGGCTGTGATCGCTCTGACAAGGGATGGACAGACAGATGACCCTCAGAAGGACAGCACAGATGAGAGGGAGAGAAAGAAGGAGTGAGAGAAGGAGAGAGAGAAGTAATGGATAGATGTCTGTCTGTATAAGACGGATCAGGGATGACAAAATAAGGACATTTGTCAGGATTTTACATTATGGCTAGAATGAGTACTGAAGACAAACAGCACATCATATGGGCCAGCTTTCTTTTGTCAAACTGCTTAATATGAAGTCACTGGGCAGAAAAGGCAAATATCCTATTTTTTGGAAGAAAATCATTACTTTCCCAGTGTGTTTCCAAATGAGATTTCAGCAAACAGCGATGCCCCTACCAGGGGAGAACTGTCTCTGCATGAAGATGATGAACTCCAGAAAGAAAAGCACGCTATGTTTCTCTTTCATGGCTAATGACACCTTGACAGAGCCCTGCGTTCAAAGCCATTTCTCTCGTTGTCGTCTTGCTCAGTTTGGCAGCCTCACGAGAGCAAACATCGCTGGCGTGATTACAACATTTCTTATTTATCTGTTTATCCGCTCTTTCCAGAGGGCAGGGTTGGCACGGGCCCTGGCGCCGACAATGAGACGCTTGAGCTCTGCCAGCCCAGCCTCATCATCGCAATGTGCCACCCGCAGAAGAGCGGAACGCTGTGCACATCTGGGAGGTGGCAGTGGGTCTCTCTTGGGGGGGGGGGGGGGGGAGTGATGAAAGATGAGCAGCTCGTGGTATAGAAGATGAAGAAACCAGACGATGGCTAAATGAGAGGGAGGGAGTGTCAACGAAGGAACGATGCGAGATCTTGAGATGTAGCCCTCAGAAACAATGAGGCGTATGATGTTTGATGACAGTGAGCTCTATTCTCCCACAGAGCCTCACACTGAGCTAGAGCTCCCCAATTAGGAGAGAGCCTGCTTCAGCCTAGAATCCCACCCAAATTTTGAGACACTCTTTCTGAAGCCTGCCTGTGTGGAAAACACAAGTGATCATGCACATTCCGACACACGCACACATACTCACAAGCACGTGCACTCTCACTCAGCCATGCGTCACATCGCGCAGATGTGTCAAGATGAGATGTGAGATGCGACACTGTTCCTCTCTAAACCCCCCCCCCACACACACACACACACACCACACACACACACATTCCCCACATGCTCTCTGAGCTGCACTGAGTCTGAAGAACCAGGTCAATGTCAACACTCCCTGGACGTGCCAAGGTGCCAAGCTACTCGGCCGACCTTGAGAGACGACACTGACAGACAGATAGACAGACAGGCAGACAGACGGGGCACGGCATGCTGAGAGGGGGAGGGTGCATCCGAGAGGCAAACAGGCCAACAGGCAGGCGGGCGATGGTGGTGACGGGTGGCGGGAGCGCCACCGTGTGGCTGACCTTTTTGCTTCCCCTTTTTCTCCTTCTTGCCGCTGCCGGTCTGCGGGGTGGAGCCACTGGCCTTGGCCTTTTTAGCGGAGCGTGGCGGCTCAGCCAGCGGCTTTACCTCCTCCTGCTCGGCCTCTTGCACTACACGCCCACCGCCCACCGCACGCCGCAGCGCACCGCAGCGCACATCGCAGAGGGGGAGCAGGCCGCGGCACAGGGGAACAGAGGAACAGAGAAAACAAACCAGGAGAAGGAGAGAAGAAAGGAAGAGAAAGAGGGGAGAGGAAGAGACGGAGGTCGTTAAAAGGAATCAGGAAAGATGGGTGTGAGTAGAAGCAGATTCAACAGCAGAGTCAGAGTCATAAGCCTCGGATTGACGACAGTCGTCTGAGCACCGATGTGAAAGAACACGCTTCTCTCTCTCTCGCTCCTCTGTCACACAGGTAATCATTAGGCCAGAATTACAAAAGGCCATATGCAAGCAGAGAGAGGGTCTCTCCTCCACATCCCACGTCTCACAAAGCCCGCTCTTGATGCTTTTTTATTCCTGTGCGTCGCATAAGACCTTGAGATCCAAAGCTTTGATAGGAAACACGTTTTTTTTCCCTGACTCTTTGCCTCTCAGCCTTGTTCTACTTCCTCCCTTCATCAGAGCTCTGGGACTGCTGTGCCGAACGTGATGAAGGCCAGGCACACCAAGAGCCTTCAGAACTCAGATCTGATATGAGTTATGTGTGAAACCATCCATATTTCTCTGATAGCATATGTATTCCTAAGGACATAGGGGACCATAATGGCTGTAATTGGCTATGATGGCGCCATATTGTAGATGCATTAACAAAGTTGAATAGTATAGTATAGTATATATTTTTTTTTGATCCTGTGAGGGAAATTTGGTCTCTGCAGTTAACCCAATTGGTGAATTAGTGAAACACAAACAGCACACAGTGAACACACAGTGAGGTGAAGCACACACTAATCCCAGCGCAGTGAGCTGCCTGCTTCAACAGCGGCGATCGGGGAGCAGTGAGGGGTTAGGTGCCTTGCTCAAGGGCACTTCAGCCGCGGCCCACTGGTCGGGGCTCGAACCGGCAACCCTCCGGTTACAAGTCCAGAGTGCTAACCAGTGGGCCACGGCTGCCCTGTATAAATAATGTGATCAGGAAATTGTAAAAATAATTATCAAATCTGTTTTCTAATGAGTTAAATTTTGTAATTTTGTAATTTTGTTTAACCAGACATGGTGCCCAGGAAGTATTCCATCTCTGTCTTGAACATGATGAGGCTCATTATTTGTGTGCAGGTGGATTAACAAGTGCGCCACTCATCATTAAATCTCAATCAGCGGACATGCCAGCGTTTGCCTGCTTATGACATCAGATTTCACATAGATAATTAGATCTGTCAGGGTGGACTGTGCTTCAGACTGGCAGCCCTCTCAATGCAGGAGGAGAGAGGGGAGCCTACACACCTTCAGGAGTTATACTGCAAGTGCAGCTATCTCACAAACTACAACTGAAGAGCAAGAAACAGAAAAATGCAACACTGCTTACCCAATGGCGCTGACATTTGGGTTTGGTAAATTGGTTCATCTGTTGAGTAAACAGTGTTTCTTTTTCCAATCTCACTCACTATCACACTATCTCACTACAGAAATGAGGAGGTAGTCCATTTGAAATGGATTTCTCCAGGTTTACAGAACCGTGCTGTCCTATCTTCACGTCATAGGAGTCAGGGTCAGCTAGGCTTATTTCAGCAGAGGTTGTCCAATGTTTACTTTCGTTGGAGTACAAATATGTTCAAATGGAAAGTCTGAATTTTTAACCTGACTTAATTATGTGTAAAAACTATTATTTATACATCACACACACTGTGCAGTAATACATATAAACAGTGGTAAAAAATTATTCAGAACCATCTCTTGCTTCATGTTACTGGACTGACATGAGAGTTCCTCTGCTTTGGAAGGTCTGCAACAGTGACCACCCTGTCTGTGGGTTTCCATCCAAATTCTTAATGCACATTTTGACCATTACATTAAGAGATCCTGTCTCGAAATGCATGACATTTGTATAAAACCTTTGACCTTGATTCACTAGAGGGGGTGGATTTTCTCCTAATTCACATAAGGTACAATTTGATTGAAGCTGATGGAAACTAGTTTATTTGCATAAATTCACATTTGTTTGGTATATTATCATAGCTTTTCATTAAAGTTTCCTTGACAACCTTATGCTTTGATCCCACAGTGAACAACTTAATAACCCCACCATTGATGTATATGTTTAACATAACAAAGCACATGGACACACAGATTTGCATTTTCTTGAAACGAATTTTTATGTTGTACATGTAAAATATGCGAATGAGTAAGAGGTAGAAATCCAGCTACTAATGCAATAAACCTAATGGCTCTAGCTCGGCCCTCTGGAGTATTCATCTGCAGTACATGTGCACTTGACCAGAATAAGAGGCTAAATCTGTAATGAAAGCACTGTATACTCAGGCTAGACCGAGCTAACACCTGCACACTCTGGGCCAGATGAACGCTTTTGCACCCACTTCAGGCATATTTTGTTTCGCAACGTGCGTGTAAAATCATTGCGAGGTATGTACAAACAGGCCGCAATGATGTAAAAGCGCAAACTGCCTATCGTGGGAGCTGAAAATGGCTAATTGCGTTATTTGTGTCATGCATAGGCTATTGCATTCATGGGAGGATCCAGGGGAAAGTGGAGTTTAGCGTAAAAAGATGGGAGGGGAAGCGTAAAGAGCGCCTAATTATGTATTCTGCGGTATGTACAAAGACTGCTCCTGAAAGCGCATGTCTATTCTGCGCCTAAATACTTCCGCCTTGTAAAAGCAGGTGTTAATCCAGAGAATCTTTCAAAGACAACAGAATCGCTATTTAGAGCACCAGTTTTGTAAGTATTTGTTTTATCAAAAGCAACCTTAACTTTCGTTGGCCTTTCAAATGTCTTACTTTCACTTTCACGTCATTCACTTAAACTTTCCTACTGGCTAGATTTGACCAATTTTCCATAGCCTACGTGCACAAGTAGTTTGAGTAAAACTACTGATCTTCATTATCTCCTTGCTTGTTGACATCTCATGTATGGTATTATTTCATGATCGCTAAACATTTGATTCTTTTTAATGTTGTCATCAGTTAACTTCATTCAACTGCGCTAGGCTCGTCCGTTCAGTTGTGGATGTTCGTAAATTGCGTTTATGGGCGGAGAAAGGCGCAGTTTACACTAGTTTGATAAATATGACGGAAACTTGGATCTGACAGTGTTCGCAATCTGCGGTTTGTCCATGACGCTGATAACGCTACGTTCGCAAATGTACGTACATCTGGCCCACAGCCTATAATCAGCCATGCCTGTGTCAGGCACAAATAGATGAATAAAAAAGCAGGAAGCAGCACTGAGTTAATGAAGGAGAGCTGCTCAGCATCAGTGCACATGACATTATTACTGTATACTAAAAACCAGAGATTTTTGGGAGCTGCTATTACTGCTGTGTGCATTATATGTCTTGTTAAGGATATTTATGGAGACTTTTGAGCAGCTCTTCTATGTCTTCTTTCTTTGTGGTGCATCCTCAATTATCAAGATAAAAGGCTTTAGCTTAGGAGGAATAAAGGGCCATTTTCTCCACAAACCCAGCTGACCAGGAGACTAAAGGCAAATGCCTTTTGTTTTGGGTGAAATAAGCAGCACAATCTCCGCTGGGTCTGGCTGTGTCCAGCCAGTGGGGCTCAAGAGCCCTGTTCTATTTATGGAGGGCTTAGCAACACAAGAGCCTGGCAACAGGCAGAGACAGGAGAGGATGAGTCCCTATGGTCCTCATCAGCATGCCGTGGTCCACTGGCACCAAGGTCACACAGCATTCACTGACCAGAGGCTCAGCGTGAGTCTCCTCAACTCAAGCTGTGATAGAGCTGTTCAATTAGAGCCAAGGCATTAATCACAAAAACAACATCCGGTTCAGCCATCTTTTCTGTGTGTTAATTAGAGACGCATTTCTGTTGAATGATAATAAGACAGTAGAAAAAGCCCACTCCACCCAACTCAGCCTGCAGGGGGCAGCAGTGCAGGTGTGGGGGTTAGAGAAGCTGTTAGCTGTAAAGTCCACCTTTTTGTGTCCATTTGCAATCAATGAAATTTCAATTTGGTTCAGTTCAGAAGCTCCCATCCCTCCCTTTGAGCGAGGTGGGCCAGGGAAGGGGATTGCAATTGATTGCCTTGAGTCAACACTCAGATAGGCACTTGCCCTTGAACTGCCTCCACCGGCACCTGAGCCCATCTCTGTAATTGCTCTGCGCTTTTGATGACATATTATCTGGGGGCTTGGGAGGCCTGGTGTGTTTTGTCGGCTTGGTAGTCCTTTATCCCACGGTTTACATTTGTCCATTTCTTTTTTTAAGGGTATTAGTGGGCTGAGGCAGGGGGTCAAGGCTTTGTGCGACATCACAAAACTTTGTGTAAAGTCAGGAGTGTTTGAGGTGAGACCGAGCCGTACAAGAAGGCTCTGGGGTGAGGTAAGGACAGTCCCCTGGTGCATAGAGAGACAAGGAAGATCATCACTGGGATGCAAATTGAGTGAGAGAGCATGGCAGCATTCATTAGCAGTAGCACTCGCCACCATCCATCATCTGTTGATTACTGTTAGTGCTAGAGTTGCTTTTCAAAGTAAGTTGTTGTTGTTGTTGGGTTGAGAAAAGAGGAACTATTAATGAGGTACACTGTTTAGGTGTACTTGCAGTGTCTGTGTGGTAAAGTAGTGTTTTTGAAGGCAACAAGCCAGTGTTTCTGGGACATGGAGAACAGTGCAGTCAGTTTACAATAAAAAGGCCATGTCATCTAGTATATGTTTAGACGTGAAAAGGAATGGCTAACATGTTAAAGAGTATTGTAATTTTACAGGCGAAAAAGCAGAGTTAATATGTTAAAGAGTGTTTTCATTTTACAGGTGGAAAAGCAGTGTTAATATGTGAAGGGTGTGGTTGTTGCCTAGGTGACGAGGGGGTGTTACCATGGTAGATGGTGCTGCTATTGCTGCTGAGGTAGCACTCCACCAGCGGAGCCTGTTCCTCAGACTGCTTGGTCCGGCGAGCACGCGACCGTCCATCTACGTTGGACTGGACCATCAGAGGCTCCTGTCGCTTCTTCTTCTGCTTCTGCTCCAGCAGAGCACGCTGCCAAACACACACACACACACACACACACACACACACAGACAAATAGATAGAGAGAGAAAAACAGAGAGAGAAAAACAGAGAGAAAAACAGAGAGAGAGATGGAAGGAGGGAGGGGAGAGGGAGAGAGACAGAGAGAGAGAGAGATACATAAATAAATGTAAAGCTGTTGTTTCTATAGCTGAGGTTACAGTACCTTGGCAGTTCATCAGCCATCCATCAGGCCGGGGATCTGCTGTGCCTTATCGCTGTTTTAATGAGCCTATTAGTGCTGTTCTCCAGAACTAATCCACATTCACATCGTCACTGGGCCACAGAATGAGTCACAAACCCTCAAAGACTCTCTGTTGGAGTCCCGCAGCCCTCACACACTCCCTTACCCCACACACACCAGTCACACACTTCCTCACCCCACACACACCAGACACACACTTCCTCACCCCACACACACCAGACACACACTTCCTCACCCCACACACCAGACACACACTAACTCACCCCTCACACACCAGTCACACACCAGACACAAACTTCCTCACCCCACACACACCAGACACAAACTTCCTCACCAGTCACACACCAGACACACACTTCCTCACCCCACACACTAACTCACCCTACACACACCAGTCACACACCAGACACACACTAACTTACCCCACACACCAGTCACACACCAGACACAAACTTCCTCACCCCACACACACCAGACACAAACTTCCTCACCAGTCACACACCAGACACACACTTCCTCACCCCACACAACAGACACACACTAACTCACCCCACACACACCAGTCACACACCAGACACACACTCCCTCACCCCACACACACCAGTCACTCAGTGTGTGTGTGTATGCAGTAGTAGTAGTGTGCACGTGCATTCAGTACTCTCTTGTACCATGAAATCCTTTAATATTTTATCAACTGCAGGGTTCCCCTCAGTCTTAGAAGCTTACATAACGTGAGACGCAGTGGCAGGATGGTCCAGAGTCTCAAAAGGTACACACACACACACACACACACACACACCACACACAGAGATACACACAAACACACACACACACACACACAGATACACACACACACACACAGACATACACACGCACACAAACAGACACACACACACACACACACACACACACACAGACACACACACACACACACACACACACACATACAGTACACACACACACACACATGCCCACTGACAGTCACACAAGCGCAGCATCACGTGCTGGAGGGGACTCAGGCACAGCTCGGTGAGTTGAGGCAGCGCTGGCGGAGCATAAAGCACGGCTGCCCCATGAATAAACCCTGAGGCAGGGAAAGCCCTCAGCCCCACTCCTCCCTCCCAGCCGCACTCACAGCACACTCTCTCTCTAACACACACACACACACACAGACACACACACACAGACACGCACGCGCCTGTGACTAAGTTCCACCATGTGAATCCAGCCCATACCACACATGGACAAGTGAGCCACTCCAGAGAGTTCCATCCTCTCTTTAGTCCACTGAAACGCTGCTTTATATATCAGACGCCTCTCATACAAGAGGCAAAGCACATGCTACTAAATAAGTAGCTATCATAATAAACAACCATCTATCTCAGCTTTTAGCAAACCCACATCTAATGTACACAGATGGGAGCGTAATGCACCAGCGATGTTTCCTGATCGTGTGCAGAGGACTTCCGACGAGGTTCATTAAGACGTAAGGATGTCTTAAGTCATGGCACTTCATCCGGTTTCTAGACCTTACACCCCATTAACTGACAGAGACAGCCCCATAATGAACTGTATTCTGTAGCATGTGACACGCGTGCTCTCCTCTGGCTTGTCACACAGTCAACTAATACCTGGCTGGCTAGCCTACATATTGTGCGACGGCTTCATCCACTGCAGAGATGGCGATGAGAAAAATCTACTGACTTATGGTGTCTGTGGACAACTGTGGAGGTGTGGGGCTAAGGGGCTATGAGTCACAGTGTCACTCTCTCAGTCACACACTGGATGTATGTGTGTGTTGTGTGTGCGTGTGTGTCATTGTGCTTCCTGGATCTGCCTGTTTTTGGAAAATAAGGCATATTTTTGTATGGAACTTTCGTCTCCTGACACCTCCTTCCCTCAACACCACCTAATCCAGTGGCGCACCTCCCTAAACGTGGGGTGGCTGCCTTGGTCCCTTATAGTGTGTGTGTGTTTGTGTGTGTGTGTGTAGCGATGGTGAGTTGATGCACTGAACAGCCTCTTTCTCTATCTCTATCTGTGTCACAATTTTCTGATTGAACACATCTTCTCACACAAAGAGGTCTTGATGGCTCGTACAACACATGCATATGCTAATGTGCCTCTATCACTGAGTCCATTAGTGTGTCCAAACACACACACACAGGCACACATTCACACACACACACACACAGGCACACATTCACACACATACAAATCCCGATTCAGCTGCAGCTGCAGCATCCCCATGCAGGCAAATACATTTGCGCTGCTGTAGCTTTTGACATATAATGTCAAATGGAAATGTCTGGAAATGTCTGGCAAATATGGAAATGTCTGGCAATACCATTTGCCTTACTTACTTCCATCAAATGCCACATCCATTAGCATCCCTGCATCTTACTGTCCCCCGACCAGCGCCTCGTTACCTTTTACTGCTATTACAAGACACATACGTTACGTGTTCATTATATTAATAATCATGACACATATCATTTTGGTCCTCGGCCCAACTTCTCTTTATATCCGTGTGAAAAGGATCGACATCGAGCTAGGCAGACGCAATTTAAGAGGCCCGTGTTCACAGAAGCCTTTTATTGATTTCTACGCCAAGCACAGCACAGCGGCTGATGACTCAATACATTACTGCAGAGAAGTGTGTGATGAATATTACTGTTCCGACTCGACACAGTGTGTTCCATTTATCACTTTTAATATCCCTGACTTACACTCAGCTCAGTGCTAATATCGATGATAATCTGGGCGACTGCGAGAAAAATAATTTTAATTTTAAATAAATTACTACTCCAGATAAATAATATCAAATTGTACTGCAGTTTTTGGCGCTCATTCATCAGCTGTTTCATCTGAAGGATTGACAGTTCAGTTAAGGAAGGTATTGATGAGTGTAGAGCAGTGGTTCTCAACCGCTGTGCCGAGGCTCATGGGAGCATATGCCCATCACTGTGGTCTCAGCTCATGAACACACTAGCCTATAGTGAATGAGAGAGAGAGAGAGTGTGTGTCTGTGTGTGTGTGCATATGCCTATCACTGTGGTCACAGCTGTAGCCTATCGAGAAACATATGGGTTTAAGAATGAACACTCCTGTTATTGCCTAGATAATAATTTGTGTGACATACTTACAATCAGTAACCATAAGCCGATGTGCCTTGGCGTTTTGGTTTGATCTTTGGTGTGCCTTAGCCCCAAAACGATTGAGAACTTCTGGTGTAGAGGACATCCTCTCTCATGAGCCTTGCAATGACTAACACCCAGAAGAGTTGTCATTTTCACAGCACAACGCAGCACGTAGCTCAGAAGACATCCAGTAGCAGTCTCAGAGCATCCAGATAGAATGACATATTTTTCTGAGCTTATTCCCTCCATACCAATACAACTTATGCATTTCCAGTGGGTGGCAAGGCCCAGATGACAGGCACTGCGAATGCACACTCTAATGCACACTCTGATGCACACTCTGATGCACATGCTAACGCACACTCTAGGTGCTTACTGCAGAGTCATTCTCCTTGACTGTTTCCTTGCTGATGCAGTGATTACTGTCATTATGTACAAGTAAGTACACTTGCAGTATGTAAGTATACTATCAGTATGTAAGTAGACTGAATAAAAGGAAAATGCACCTCATCTTGCAGCAAGCAAACTCAATCACACTCATAGGCAATAGACTGGCGTGGACAAACACATGTACTCACTCACACACACACATACACACACACACACACACACAAAGAAAACATGGCCCACTCATTGTACTGATGGGAGTCCTACAGGGTCGTGCAGATAAATACACACAAATACACATACACACACACATACACACATGCTCACAAACACACACACACACACATACAGTACACATACACACACACACACACACACACATAAACACACACACATACGCACACACACACACACACACACACACACACTCTCTCACCTGTCTGTCCAGTTTCTGCTGCCGGAGGTTACTGCTCTCATCATCCAGCGTGCTGCAGAGGGGGAGGGAGGGGGGTGGTAGAGAGGGAGAGGGAGCGAAAGAGAGAGAGAGAGTGATAGAAGGAGAAAAAGGTAGAGACAGGATAGAGAGAGAGACAGGGAGAGTAGGAGAGGGAGGGATAGAGAGAGGGTAGAGAGAAAGAGCGAGAGTTTAACACAGCTGTCTTGCATTTTCAATCGACAGATCTGATCGGTCTCAGAGAGGCCATTTCCGTCTTCAAAGCAAACCTCGAACAAGTGATATCAAAGTGGGCCATCCATGCTATTCCCTCAGCCATCTTTAATCATCTACAAGTGAAAAACCACTTCAGCAT
>NW_027468630.1:17714013-17726513 GCF_046254945.1 Alosa pseudoharengus | reverse complement strand
GTCAGCTGTAGATCGCGGTAAATTGACTTCGTTCGACCGCCATTGCTAACGTTACCAACCTAGCGATAGCGTCCTTGCTGCATATGCTAAGCAGTTTGCCAAATACTATTATTTGTACGTGACCAAGTTTTGTGTCCTACACAATACATAGAGTGTAATGTTCCAATATGCAATAAATACATTTTGATATTGGTGAATGTTCACTGGCTTGTGGTCTCGCTAACGAATGAGGTTGGCAGCATAAGATACTAAAATTACAACTAATGCTAGCTCACACGATTAGGATAACTTTCAGCTACGTTAGAATACTATCCTCTATCTCCGGTAACGTTATAAGTTGCTTAGATTGTGTCGGGCCTGTTGCAAAATAGCATCACCATTTTCCTTTGAAGCTCTTCAAACATGTCACAATATGCCCATGTGTGTGTTTGTATCTGTTTTCACAGGATCAGAATTCCAGTCCAGTCTTCCCCTATGAAGGTGTAACGATTACATTGCTGTTGCCCAACAGGTAGGAAAATGTAATATCATCTAATTTCAGTAATGTGGCAAAATGCTTAGCTAATGCCCAGGTAGTAATTTGTTTCCTGCTGCAGAGGTTCCTAAAAAGTTGGTCAAGCAAACCCTGCTCCCCAGACAGATGCCAGTGTTGCTGTTTCATAAGCTGTTTGTAATATTTAGAGGAATCTAGTTATCTTTGTAAGTAGGCTTTAAAAACAGTAGAAACACTGACTAGTGACACAGTAGCTTTATGTTTAAGAACTAATTCCAGCAGTTTTCACAATCACAATGGGGTCCCAACCCCCAGATTAAGAGGTCCTGTCCTGCTCTGATTTGTTCATGTTCTTTCATTCACATTGGTGTGTCAACAGGTTGAATTTCCTGCTGCAGATCACCTCTTCATTTCCTGTGGCTCATCAACATGAAGCCTGACTCGTTAGCCCAACTTCTTGCTGTTGAAGACTACTAAGGACTATCCATGTGCCCAGCTGCTTCCCTCCTGCCTCATATAGTCCAAAAGTTACATTTCTATTCATGTTGTTGCACTTGGTAGATGTAAAGTTTATTCCTGTCTTGTAGTTTTATAATAAATACCAAGAATCAGGATTGGTGAAACATTGGTTGTGCCTGAAAGTGTTTTTTGATCAAGATTGGTATACTAACATCATGCTTATCTCTGCTGTTCCTGACTTCTTAGAATCTATTTGTTGTTAAAGAGTTGTTTAAACTAATATGTAATTTCAAGTGGTAGCTTTGGCTCTTGACATTCGTGCCCATAGTTTTAAATATGAACTCATAGCCTAAAGGTGCAAAGGAAAAGATGAACATACCATTTTAGTCATAATTCAGGTATTCTTTATGTTACATGAAATGTAGCCACTGTGCTCTTAGAATGGGAAGTTTTATTGTTGGTTGTAGAGGATGATTGTGTAAGGAATAACGTTCTGTAAGGCGGTCATTATCGTGGCATATCTCCCGACAGTGATGCAGCGCTGGCTGTGGCCTGCCGAATTTCACTTTCCTTGACATTCTCTGGTTATACTTAGCAACGGTCCGGTATTAAAAATTATCAGACCGTAGGACGTTGGGAAGTCCCATCGGAGTGAATGGAGCATTCTACAGCATTATAAAGAGCCGTGTAATAAATGGTAAAAATAATGACCTCTAATAGTAAACAGAACGATTGTCTGTAACCACTGACTACATGGAGCATTTTAGTTACTGGCTACGTAGCAAGAACACCTGTGTTGCTGCCAGACTCTCACGGTGACTGTTCTCCAAACGCCTCTGCTGGTCAGCGCGCTCTCTGGCTGCTCTGACAGCTCGAGCCGTCCCTGTACTGTTCTCTGGGACTGACACTAGACCCCCAGGCCTTTTCTTCTTTGCCTGGCCCTTACGTTTGCCCACTCTTGTCTGACTCGATGCAGGGGGGATGTAATCGTCGTCAGTCTCCACCCGAAAAAAATACCTTATTACTATTTTCAGTTTTATCCATACATACAATCGCTACTACACGCAGGCTAGGCCTAGCATTTGCTAAGACTCGCTTGCCAAATGCCGCTAGCAAATTTGTATTTATTTCTCAAATGTCTCATTACCAACAATACCAGTGTGAAAAGCAAAACGTTAATAAAAACTGTTATATGTAGTGATCGGGTAAGGGTGAGCCGCTTGAAGAAGACATTTTCCTGATTTAGGAGGGGTTTTTTCTAGGCGGCGACACAGAGACATTCTCTGATAGACGCAAAGGAATAGACAGTAGCGAAAACGGAGACGGGGGAGGGAGGAGGAGAGCGCGTTTCGTCGTTTCTACCACTAGCAAATCATTGTTTTCCTACATGCTGCCCCCAACTGGATTGGCGTGTGGAGTGTGAATTAAATAAAACGAAATCCTGACGGATTGTGCCTTTAAGAAAATGTATAAGTGTGGCCACAGTTCAGCTGTGGCATGGAGGGAGGGGTTATGCATATGTGCTAATATAGCACGCAAACAGTGAGGCAGAAAGACAGTGGTAAAAAGTGTCTAGTGGACAGACAGTATCCAAACATGGAGGGGGTGAAGAGGCAGACAGACTATGCAGAGAAGTCTATCTCTCCTCTTCCCTTAAGTGAAGCATTGCACAGTTCAATGGCCCTGGGGACAAATTACTTCCTCAGTCTGTCTGTTGTGCAAGGCAGTGAGCGAAGGCTCCAGCTGATCAGGCTCTTCTGCTTAACAATATTGCTGTGGAGTGGGTGACACTCATTGTCCAAGATGTTGATCAGTTTGTTCAGGGTCCTTTTGTCAGATATTGAAGTGATGCACTCCAGTTCAGCTCCCACTACAGAGCCAGCTTTCCTTACCAGCCTGTCAATTCGCCCCACATCCTTCTTCTTTGTGCTTCCTCTCCAGCATACCACTGCATAGAAGAGGACGCTGGCAACAACAGACTGGTAGAACATCCTGAGGAGCTTGCTGCACACATTGAAGGACCGCAGCCTCCTCAGGAAGTACAGCCTGCTCTGCCCTTTCATATAGAGTGCGTCAGTGTTGGCTGACCAGTCCAGTTTATTGTCCAGGTGGAGACCCAGATATTTGTAGGTGCTTACCACCTCCACATTGACCCCACCAATGGGGACTGGTAGCAGAGTGGGCTTAGACCTGCGGAAATCCACCACCATCTCCTTGGTCTTTGAAGTGTTGAGTTGAAGATGATTGAGTTTGCACCATTGCACAAAGTCCTCCACCAGGCTCCTGTACTCCTCCTCCTGCCCGTTCCTGATACACCCCACAATTGCAGTATCATCAGAAAACTTCTGCATGTGGCATGACTCGGTGTTGTAGCAGAAGTCAGATGTGTACAGGGTGAACAGGACTGGAGAGAGCACAGTTCCCTGTGGCGCTCCGGTGCTGCTGATCACAGTGTCAGAGAGACAGTTCTTCAGTCTGACGAACTGTGGTCGCTCGGTCAGGTAATCTGTAATCCAGGTTACCAGGTGAGCATCCACACCCATCTGCAAGAGCTTGTCTCCCAGTCTGAGGGGTTGGATAGTGTTAAAAGCACTTGAGATATCAAAGAACATGATTCTCACATACTTTTCCCCTTGTCTAGGTGAGAATGTGTCCTGTGTAGAAGATAAGTGATGGCATCGTCCACGCCCACTTTCTCCTGGTATGCAAACTGTAACGGGTCTAGTGCATGGCTTACCTGGGGTCTGAGCATACCTAAGACCAGTTGCTCCATTGTCTTCATCACATGTGATGTAAGAGCGACAGGTCTGTAGTCATTAAGCTCACTAGGGTGTGGCTTCTTAGGGACAGGGGTGAGACATGATGTCTTCCACAGTGTTGGAACTTGTCCAAGGCGTAGACTCAAATTGAAGATGTGCTTCAGTGGCTCCCCCAGTTCAGCAGCACAGGCCTGCATGTATGCATGTATGTGTGTGTGTGTGTGTGTGTGTGTGTGTGTGTGTGTGTGTGTGTGATACAGACACACACACGAGTCTGTGTTTTGCCTTTGTGGGAGCGGGCCCTCATTAGCATGTGCCGGAGCCTTGGCGCCTCACTCATTGATTGAGCTCGGGAGTCTCCATAAAGGCCATCTGTGTGGCAGACAAAGTGGCAGCAGCGTTAGTGTCCAGCTGCTGCCGCCTCATCCATCCATCAACACATCCAGCCATCAATCCATCCATCCATCTATCTATCCATCAACACATCCAGCCATCAATCCATCCATCCATCTATCCATCAACACATCCAGTCATCAATCCATCCATTTATCCATCTACCCATCCATTCATCCATCCATCCACCCAGCCATCCACCCATTCATCCAATCATCTATCCATTCATCAACACATCCAGCCATCAATCTTTCCATCCATCCATTCACCCATCCATCCATCCACCCATTCACCCATTCACCTTTTAGTCCATCCATCCACCCATCAACTATTAATCCATCTACCCTTCTACCCATCCATCCATCCATCCATTTCTCTGTGCCACCCTGCTCTGACCACTCCCTCCCCCGTGTGTGCCGGCGCCCCATTCTCAGTGCCAGCCTCCATGAGCAGCAGCAGCAGCAGCAGCAGCATTGGGCACACTCCGCTGGCCAGATCATGTCATCTGCTCATCGTGCTCAAAGCCACATCATCTGCAATCACAGTGTGGAGCCCAGAAGAGCGCAGTGCTCAAACGCATTAATGGGGACATGTGGTGCCACAATTTATCTACTTGGGGAGCCATTACATGGAGGATATCTTTCTTCCATCTGGGGGGAAGTGATTTAGCTTCTGCCTCTGAGTTTTCCCAGATGTGCTGCTCTTCAGTTTGATCATATTTATTTTGCGATGGTCATGCTCATATGTCTATCTCAGAGTGACTTAGTCTTAGTGATTTAGTGCCTCCTCACCCTCGACATGAGCGCGTTCGCCACTCACAGCCTTAACACCCATGTATCTCTGTGTGTGTGTGTGTGTGTGTGTGTGTGTGCGTGGCTTCTTGGCCCCAACGGTACAATAGATCAGAGTGTATCCAACACAAGCCTAAGAGTTAGCTTCTTCTCTGATCTCATCACACGTTTGCTTACTCACAGCGTTCCCCCTCAATTATTTACCATAAAGACGATCAAACAAGATCATCTGAAGATGGAAGAAAACATTGGCAAGTGCGGAGGCCTCTATTCCTTCAATTATGCATCATGCACCTCAAAGGCAGAGAGAGCACCACCACTACGCCCCCCCCCCCCCGTTGATTCACACTCCACTCTAATAGGATACCCACCAAGAACCAGCCAAACGAACATTCACAGGAGTACCGCGGATGTAGAAACACAGCATACAGACAAAATGGAGTGTTAGTCGTTTACAGTAAAATAAGCGATCAACTGCATTAGTGAGCGCAGTCAGCGCACACACAAGAGTACAGAAACAACCAGTAAAGGGAGCATTAACTATCTGTTGTACCCCGTCACCCACACGCTTGAGTTGGTCACCATGGATTAGACATCCGATAGCAGGGCACAGGGCCTCATTTACTGTAAAAGGGTGTGCTATGGTGCAATGGTGAAGATGGAGGCAGTGGTGGGGCTGCCTCTCTAGTAAATATTTCATGGTGGCACGGGGGAAGCCTTCTGAAGGTCTGCCCTCTGGTTGGATGGGAATTGGTGGGCTGATCACTATGGGATGCCGTTTGTAAAACTGGGCGTATTTTATTCAGCACAGTTTTAGCACATTTAGTGTTACAACATGTAAAGAAAGAGCGCTACAATATATAAATAAAAATATAAATAAAAATGTGTGAAAAATATCTCTTTATCACACATTTACAGACAGATTAGTGTAAAAATATCTTTTTTCTAGGATAAAATTTTGTAATAAGGCAAAATATGAAGTGAAATGCCTGATATAAATGTTAAATATACTGGAAATGTTGAATGTAAAGGTAACACTTTATAATAACTACACACAAATCATAATTTATTAAGCCTTTGTTACTTATTAGTTAATGGTTTGTTCATCATTAGTAATTTCTTGTTCATACATAATTTATCATCAGTAAAGCATTTGTTCACACAGTTATGAATAGTTTGTTCATAGTAAATAAGCCTATATCTAAAATATGTTTATACATTATTGTTAATACTTAATAAATGATGCAATAATAGTTATGTTTTTGATGAAGTAATATTTCCATTATTTAACAGTTGTTACATACACATGCACTAATTCATTTAGCCGAAACTTTCACCCAAATTGACTTACACATGTCAATGAAATTAAAGGGCAAGGCCACATTGGTGGACGCCGGGGCTTGAACCCCCAACTTTATGGGTTACTGCATGTTAACCCTAGCCTAGAAATCTAGACGCACCCTAGCGGCGGCAAATTCATTTGCTCAGCCTGTACGTCTAGTACCAAACCATAGGGATTTCTATTGGCTGACGCCGTGGACGTCATCCAATCACAGCGCTCTATTTTGTTAGAGCGTCTTAAGGCGGGCTTAACAGGATAACGACAGTCCTGCGACAGTGAACAACAAGGAAGGTGGCTATGGCGAACGAAGAGCGGTTGTTTGAATCGGCGTTGGCGTCAACTTTGGAGGAGTTGGACTTGTGCTTTTCTTTGAAAGTTGAGCAACACAATGCACTTAAGTGATTCCTTTCGAAGAAGGATGTATTTGCCGTTTTGCCGACCGGATACGGATATGGTCGTAGCGCTGGCCTATTGCATGCCTAGGCAGTTTGAAAGACAATTCTCTGCCCGCCCCTTGGATTAAGCGAGGTGAATGGTTCGATTCCAGACTATACATTTCAATGATATAGGATGGCCCGCCAGGCTATGTTAACCCAGTTCCCTATCCACTACACTACCTCTGCCCAGTGGTATTACAACAGTCAATTCAAAAATATAATATAGATATGCATGTTTACTATGAACAAACCATTTTTAACTGTGTGTAAACATGATTTACAGATGAGAATTAATGTAGGAATAATGCTTTACAAACGAAGAATATAGCATTTAATAATAGTTTACAGATGTTTAATAAATGCTTAACAGTGTGTAGTAGAAGAAAACAGAAACTCTTGCATAGTTGTAGGGGTTTCTGTCTGGGCCAAGGTAGTGTAGTGGATAAGGAGCTGGACTAGCATGCAGTAGCCTGAAAAGTTGGGGGTTTGATTCCCGGCTTTCACTGTTATGTCAATGGCCTTCAATTTAATTGACATGTGTACGTCGCTTGTTTGCTCAATGAATTAATGTGAATGTAATCTTTACAACTCATTTGAAAATGTGTTGCAAGGCATAGAAAGTCCTCACTTTAGATAAGCTCACAAAATATAATTAACTAACCACTTGTAACTCCTGAGTTAATCATGAATTATAGTATTAGGAAGTGGTTTATAAAATATGTAACCTCACCCTAAATAATCATTAGTGCATGTGTATGTAACAACTGTTAAATAATGGAAATATTACTTCAGCAACAAAATATTATTGCATAATTTATTAAGTATTAACAATAATTCATAAACATATTTTATATTATTTACTATGAACAAACCATTTATAACTGTGTGTACAAATACTTTATTTATGAGAATTAACATAGGAACAATGCTTTACAAATGATGAACAAAGCATTTTGTAATAGTTTGCAACTGGTTTATAATAAGAAAATGATTTCATTTATAAGTGGTTGTTTCATTACTTATTACGTTTAAATCATGTACTTACATATAACATCTTTTTTGGATAGGCTTATTTACTATGAACAAACCATTTATAAATGTGTGAACAAATGCTTTACTGATGATAAATTATGTATGAACAGGAAATTACTAATGATGAACAAACCATTAACTAATAACTAACAAAGGCTTAATAAATTATGAATTGTGTGTAGTTATTATAAAGTGTTACCAATGTAAATATTGAATATAAAAAAAAATATATATATAACATTTATATTTACCATTTATATCTAGCATTTCACTTCATATTTTCCCTCAGCTAAAACTGTGCTGGATAAAACAATATGCCCAATTTCATAAACAGCACCCATAGATCACATGATGGCAAGTATGGGATGTCTCATTATGGGATGTGGTAATTCTTCCCGAAGCTCTTGGGGATGCGGTGACTTTAACATGCTTTTTGATAACACTCAGAATCTGAGATGGAAGCCACTTCATGTAGAGGAAGAATCATGCAGGACAGGAAATGGTGCCAACATAGTATAAATGGCAGCTGAAATTGTTATGTTTGTACCAGGAATGCCTCGAAAAAGAATTTAATGGAAATGCTTTGGCCAGAGGCACTGATGCTGATGGTGATAGCAGGGATGGGTCTTGGGTCTGGTGCAAGGGAAAAAGCAATTCAGTGCTATTGTGGTTACTGAGAGCAGAGTGCTGTTTAGCATCCTGCTTTGTGTCAGCCAGCCAATGACACACAAAAACAAGTATATCCAAATTACTGTAAACCCAGTTCAGAAGAGTGTATATGCTCATACACACAGACATGTACACACAGAGGCCGACCTAGAGATTTGCAACAGAGATTTGATTACCATATATTACAGTATATATTTTATAGACAGTCCTAGTAGATAGATAGATAGATACTTTATTGATCCCCAGGGGAAATTCAAGTAATTGAACTTAACTGTGTGTGTGTGTGTATGTGTGTGTATGTGTGTGTTTGTGTGTGTGTGTGTGTGTGTGTGTGTGTATGTGTGTGTGTGTGTGTGTGTGTGTGTGTGTGAGGTGGCATCAACGGCAACAACGTTGACCAATCACCCCCCCCTCCCCAACCCCCTGGAACAAGCGTCGTCATCGGACACGATGGACAGCTAACCGTGTGTGTGTGTGTGTGTGAGCTTGTATGTGTGCACATTCTTTGCTGTTTTATATCATTACAGGAGCTACGTGGAATTCAATATTGTGAACGCAGCTGAATGGCTGCGCCACATAAAGCTCATATAACATGTTACACATGACAGCACATATTGCAAGTGGCATAACATGTAACATATTCTCATCTAACTTCAGTGGAAATCTGCACAAAGCAGAGCTACGGTAGGTATTTTTGACATTACTTAAAAACTTAATGTTTCTTCAGATTCTGTTTCTAGGTCATTTTTGGACATTTTGAGACTAAAACAATGTCACATATAAAAACCCTTGCTGCTGTAACTGGGTGAAACCACTGTGCACATTGACTGTAGTCCATTTACTCGAGTATCTAAACGCCAACGTCACCATTCTCATCACCATCACCACCATCATCACCATAAGCAACACCATCAGCAACACCACTCATCAGACCAACAAGACACAGCTAAACTGTTCTGCATTACTCCAGATGAACAGCTCCATCCACACACACACACACACACACACAGACACACATACACACACACACACACACACACACACACACACACACACACACACACACACACACACACACACTTGCTCCATCAAAAGGGGCAAGGGTAAGGACTCTGCAGGCACACACACACTGTGTGTTCACACCCTAAAACCCCAGCGCTGCAGGTTCTTTAGTGTTTTTCTCTGAGCCCTGAGAGCAGTGTGTGTTTTGTGGTGAGAGGGACAGATGGATCGATGGCTCCCTCGTCTCACCCAGGGAAAGATGGAGGAGGATAAAGGCTACAGGCGCCTGAAGAGGCTCTCCAGGGCACCCAGGGCACAGACCTCTCCCACTACCTCTGATTACATTATGGATTCCAGTCGGGCCTCCATAACAAATAAATGAATAAATAAACACAAGTACAAGGTCCTCATTGCTCTTTCAATCAGGTATCAATTGATTTTTTTCAGCTCTTCCAGGTACAGAAGAACACAAACAGATTTTGTAAACACTGTCTTTTAGGGACACTAGTGTTGTGGCCGTATTCTACCTGCATAAGCCAAACGGAATAATTAGACATTCACAAAGGCCCAAAACACCTCAGGTGCGTTCAAATTCGCAAACAGACGAACATTTGCAAACAAGTTACCGTTTGCCTTGAGTTTTTTGCAAATTGAAACAGGCTCTTAAATTCCAATTGAATTCTTGAATTTCACTTGCATTTCAATTGAGGTAGCAAACAGGAAGCAGAATTGCAATTCGAATTGTGCACAACCCTGTTGCAAACACTCGCAAAAAGTCTGAGTAGGTATGGAAGTGAGCTTGATGAAGGTAACAATGCAATTACTGTTACAATGGAATGTTAACACCAAATTGTTCAAATGTTACTGTTAAGAGAAAACCTGTTCGCCGCAAACATTCGCCAATGCTTGCCAAATTTAATAGCCCCCCTAGTGTCAGCTGTGATGTGTCGTGTGCCATTTTATGCTATTTTATGCTGTGTTATGCTATGTGATGTATTTCTGGCATGACTGACAAACGTGATTACAGCACCAATTAGTGTCCACTAACTGCAAATAATAGAGCAGCTGATGAAGTATGACAGCAGCTGACGAAAGCAACCTTTACAAATCCTTACGGCAGCTATGAAGACTGTGTAGAGGAGTCGTGCAGCAATGTGTGTTTCTTACTGAAACTGCCATGTAAGAAAATGCATGGGATGCATATCTATGAAATCCACTGACAGGGAAAAGAGGAAGAGGAGGTGAAGTGTGACCGCCGTCACTCTCTCACTCATAACTGTGCCCATGCTGAGCAGCTGGAGGAGATTCCGGAGGCTGACGGGGGGGTTGCATCATCACTCCCTTGTATGGATATGCAAATATTAGCCATGTGTGTAATTGGCAGTGATTAAGAAGTGTCGGAAACCCCATGGGAGATGAGAAGCAGATTACACACTCCTTTATATGAGAGAGAGGGAGAAATGAGGAATAGATCAGAGAGAAACACACACACACACACACACACACAGAGAGAGAGAGAAAGAGGGAGAAACTAGGAAAAGACCAGAGAGAAACACACACACACACACACACACACACACACAGAGAGAGAGAGTGAGAAACGAGGAAAAGACCAGAGACAAACACACACACATACACACACAAACGCACACAGGAGGAGAAACGAGGAAAAGACCAGAGAGACAGAGCACAGGCACAACCAGATCACTGGAGAGGGGAAATAGGGAGAGAGCATAGCAGTGTTTAGCATGAAACAACAGAAAGACATCAAGTCACGCCACAGTCAGACAGAGAGATGGAAAGGGAGAGGAAGAGTGGGAGAGAGAGAGGGAGAGAGGAAGAGGGAGAGAGAGAGGGAGGAAGAGGGAGAGGGAGAGAGAGAGGGAGAAGGATGCTTATTTGAAGGTGAAGAGTAAGTGCAGGTGTGCAGGTCTGTGTGTGTGAGTGTGTATGTATGCATGTGTGTATGTGTGTGTGTGTAAGTGGCTATACTCCAGGCTGAAACTTGTGTATTGATTTCCTGTGAGGTGTTTCTCCTGGTGCCAGCTTAGCCCATGCAACATGACATTCAAACCTCATTCACACCTTACTGGAGCAGGCTCCACAGGGACAGACCCACGGCATGCTCACACACACACACACACACACACACACGGACACGGACACGTGCACAAACACATACACACATGGGCTTAAACACACACACATGCACATATGTGCACACACACACCACACAAATACAAACACACACAGGCATACAAACACACAAACTCAAATATGAACACAGAGCCACACATAAACAAATTGATGAGTCCCTGCAGAACAACATATGGATTTTGGAAATTATATCAGACAGTTTGCTTAAGGCAATATGAATCTGCAAAGCCTGGACTTGTCAATCAGTGATAAATGCACAGTGCATGCATGAGCTATTTCCCTTGGAGTTTGATCAGCAGTCGTTTCTGAAATGTAATTTCTAGTTTCCATTCATCATCCTTTCTGCTGCTGCTGAACGTGAACGGAGTTCTGAGTACAGTCACAGGGCAGTTCTGAGCAGTTGCACAAACACACACACACACACACACACACACACACACACACACACATACACACACGCACACACACACACACACACACACATACACGATCACACACACATACACGATCACACACACACACACACACACACACACAAACACACAAACACACACACACACAAACACACACACACACACACAAACACACACACACACAGACACACACACACACACACACACACACATACTGTACACGATCACACACACACACACACACACACACACACACACACTCACACACATACACACATACACACAAACACAAACAGGAGTCATGTGAAAGTCTGCCTCCACACAATAAATAAGATAACATCCTGAATAATGCATTTACATTGATCCATTTACACTGGTCAATGACCTGGACACTCTGAACTCACACACCTAATCTGGCTTCAGGGCTGTTTACCACGGGCCAATGGCAGGACTCTCATTTCATGCATAAGAGAGACATAGTGGTATCCAGGCAGCTATTTTTGGCTATGAAAGGTCATGGTGCACCTTATCAACAACTAAACTCTGCTCTCCA
>NW_027468630.1:17666513-17711513 GCF_046254945.1 Alosa pseudoharengus | reverse complement strand
ACACTACCACCACCACAACCAAATTAGGAGGCAAACTGACTGCAGAACTACAGCTTTCCAACATCACTGCATATAGCCTACTAAGCTTTGGACTTTTTATAACTTGTTACGACCCCCTGTGCCCTCCTCAGGCCATCCCATGTCAGTGCACGGGCGGGGTTGGACCCGGGGAGGTTAATTGGTAATTGGGTGCACCTGTAACCAGGTGCTGCTGTATTAGGGGCTGTCCTCTCTTTCCCATTAGGCACTTTTCTTCTTTCATGCAGGCACCTATTTTGACTTTCTCTTGCACTGGCACTTCTCACTCTCCCTTATTCTATATCTCTCTACTTCTCTCTTTTCTTTGTCTACTAATTTAGTCTCTCATATAATCTACTGACACCTACATTGCATCCACACACGCATGTCACTTCTCCCATTCATTGTCCCCTAGACATCTTTTATTTGGTAACGTTGCTTTGCGTTAATTCAATAAATTATTATTTGCTTTGAAGCTTGTTGTCCGTGCCCCTCTTTATGTTTCAGTCTGGTAACAAGCTGGCCGTAAACAAACTGTTTACACACATTTTCAAAACTCTACACACAAAACCCAGAATTGCTCACACAAAACGGCTCGCAGTTGGGCATGTATACACTGAGAATTAGTGTATGGTTTTGCAGATTTTGAAGAAAAACTGTAATGAAAAGACCCTTTTCACACTAACTGTCTTATTCTTGGAGCCAGGCCAACTGCACATAACAGAGTCTTAGAGCTCTTAGAGCTCAGACCCTTGAGTTCTGGAGTCCGTCCTGGCCCAGCACTATCCACTCATGCAGAGCTGTCTCTAATCCCTGGTGTGTGTGTCTGTGTGTCTGTGTGGGTGTACATGCGCAGGGCGTGGGATAGGTACATGTATGTGTGTGTAGTGTATGTTCGTGTGTGTGTGTATCTAGGTGTGTGTCTCCGTATGTGTCTGCGTGTATAGGGCATGCCGTGTGCTTCAACCTGGTCGGCAAAGAGTGGAAAGAGTGGTTGCTTCACAACTTCACTCCTTTCTCACTAACAATACACCTTATGAGCACTACCAATCTGGTTTCCGTACACATCACAGCACAGAGACTACTCCTGCGAGTATTAAATTACCTCCTGTCTGTTGATAACGGCTCACCAACCATTCTCATCCTCCTTGACTTAAGCGCTGCATTTGACACTGTCAACCACAATGTTCTCATCTCCCACCTGTCAGCTCTTGGTATCTCAGACATAGCCATCCACTGGTTTCAGTCCTACCTCTCCAACAGACAACAGTTTGTCACTTTGGGTCCACACAAGTCTGCCACATCCCCTGTCACTCGTGGTGTCCCCCAGGGTTCTGTTCTTGGGCCCCTCCTCTTTCTTATATATATCCTGCCCCTTGGCCAAGTCATCGGTAGACATGCAATTCCATTGCTATGCCGATGACATACAATTATATCTCACTACATCAGGGATGGGCAATTAATTTCCCCAAGGGGCCACATGACAAACTGGGACTGTTGAGGAGGGCCGGACCCAAAATACCGAACTCAAGTCTGAATTCAATTCTGTTCAATTCTATTCTGTTCTTGTATAACATTAAGTAAATCATATGGTTTTGTTTACTAGTCGTAAGAACAGATGAAAATGTGAGGGAGACAAAGGAAAAACAGCAATATTTAGTCTATGTCCAGTATTTAATCCTCATTCTCGAAAATGATTTTTTGACATTGACATTTTTTTCAGTTTTCAAAGACTGATATAAAAAAGTACTACAATATCTATATAATTAGGCTAGGTCATGAAAATGTGAAGGAGTCAGTACAACCGATAGGCCTGTGCCACCATTTCATCAACACTCAGCAATATTTCATCATTAAATCATTAAATTAACTCTATGCAGAATTAGACTACGAAAATGTGGAGCAGACAATAGTAGGCTGTCATTAGTTAATCAACATGCACAAAGAAAACTATTTTAAAAATGTAGGCTATGTTTTTGCTTTAACTTTATGCACATAACTGTGATTGGTCAACTCGCTCTGTGTGCAGCAACCTGTGGGTAGTAGCATCATACTAGTTCGCTAACATAAGCTATGCAAATAAACTCAGACATATTTTGGTTACAATTACGGGGTTATCCGATTGTAAACTGTCTATCTGCCAGTAACGTTTTGAAATGAACACTTCGTATCGCCAACGAGCAGCAGTAGGAGTTCGTTCTAACAACCTTTGCGGTGGTGAGCGACGCAGACATAAGAGACACAAAACTTTGAAAGGTTTACGCCGACGTAAAGGCAACTGCATTGTGTCGACGCAGAAGCATTAATTCTATTCACCAGCACATCAGTGAGGGTGTTTACGTCGTATGCATCCACGCACAAATGTATGGGCGTACAAATAGCAGTCGCTTTCAAAATAAAAACAACGATATTGATTTGCATGCATTATCTCTATGCTAGGCTCTTGACTATTGTTCTTTCACGGACCTTACGCGGGCCGGTCAGGGAAAGCCAACGGGCCGGATGTGGCCCGCGGGACGTATGTTGCCCATGTATGCACTACATCCTCCCTCACTGACCCTCTTCCCAGTTCACTCACTAACTGCCTTTCTGATTTAAAGGGACACCAGGCAAGCTTGATGCTTTTTCTCTACGAAACTCCCCCTCGCTCGGTCTGAAGCTCTTTTCCTTTTCTTTGCATCTTCCATCAAGGGTTTTTGCTGCTTCTTCGCTGGCTCTGCCATTATACACACGTTTGCAACAATCGCTAGCGTTTCGTTAGCCTGCCTCTGTGCTGTATGCAGGATGTAAACTGATCCTGCTTCGGTCGGTGGGTAGGATACACCGAACTTGCAAGTGGGATATTCTTCTTACAGGCAGTAGGGGCGGGCGAGAGAGTCTTCATTCGCCCTGTAATGAGTCATTTAACCATATACCAACTTACGAAGATGATTAATTAACATGAAAACGTTGCCTGGTGTCCCTTTAAAGCTATGGATGCAAGATAACTTTCTAAAACTCAACACAGATAAAACCGAAATCCTTCTCATCAGCCCCAAACCTCAACTGTCCAAATCTCATTGACTCAGTCTGAACATTGATGGTACAATTGTCAAATCCGCTCCTGTTGTCAGAAACCTTGGCATACTGCTTGACTCCTCACTTAGTTTCGACCGCCACATTAAATCCCTCACTAAAACTGCATTCTTTCACCTCCGGAACATTGCCCGCCTTCGCCCCTTCCTTTCTACCACTGATGCACAGACCCTGGTTCACTCCTTTATTACATCCCGCCTAGACTACTGCAACTCCCTATTCATTGGCCTTCCCACTAAATCACTTCAAAGACTACAATATATTCAGAACTCTGCAGACTAATCACTCATACCAAGAGATCTGCACACATCACCCCTATTCTTTCTCAGCTTCACTGGTTACCGGTTCTGTCCCGAATCAAATTCAAAATTCTACTACTCACTTTCAAAGCCCTCCACTTTCAAAGCCCTCAAAGCCCTCCCCAAAATCTCCTCTCTGTCCCCCGCACCAGACTCTCTACCCTAGGTGGCAGGTCTTTCAGCGCCATGGCCCCTAAGCTCTGGAATTCCCTCCCTCAATCCCTCCGAGACAGTCCCTCCTTTCCTTTCTTCAAAGCTCACCTCAAGACTTTTCTGTTTCAGGAACACTTTTCACCTTCCGCCACCGCTTGACTCATCGCCTTTTTTTTTTTTACTGTCTGTTTGTTTTTGTGTTGTCTTGCTTTGTTTGTGTTGACTTTGTAAAGTGACCTTGAGTCTGAGAAAGGCGCTATATAAATAAAACGTATTATTATTATTATTATTATTATTATCATTATTATTATTATTATTATTATTAAGGCCATGCGAGGGCGAATGCACTAACTTCACTCTCCAGTCTGTCCACTCTAAAGCCTACAGGGAGGCAGAGCTGCTGAGGCTGAGGCTGCATGGAAGGAGATAAAAACACACACACAAACACACACACGTACACAGACACACACACGTACCCAGACACACACACAGACTCCAGTGAAGCCCCCCATCAACCCCATCCCCAAAAAACGTCAAATGAGATAAACACATACACACACACACACACAGACACACTCACAGACTCCACTGAACTCCCCTCACCCACTCCAAAACCCCGTCAGTACTGAATAAAACATGATTTGGGTTTGGAAATGTCAGGCCGGATCAAACACAAGCACGCCTCACTGCTGGGACGCCCAGATAGACTGGAGTTTCATGGCCTCGCAGGACTCCCCTCAGCGCTCCGTCGATACTCGGAGCGGGAAAAAAACACAGAAGCTGCTTCTTAGAAGGAGGCGTCAAAGATCTGCTAGAGATGGTGGACGAGGAGCTAAAGCCAAAACTACAGCGGGCTGTAAAGTTCAACCTTAGGAGGCAACATTATATTACATTGACCAAGCTGATTTCTCTTTATGACTACTACAGCCAAGTATTTGGAGGTGGGAGGGAGGTGGGGTGGGGTGGGGGCAAATATACTATTTCTATGGTTTTCACACAGATTTACATTGATATACGCTGGCAGCACAGCTGTTTTCAAATCATCCCCGGAGCTCAGGGTCCTTCTGTACACTCTTAAAATGAATGTGTTGTCCCTATCTGGACACAGAGCAGGGTTGCCAACTCTCACGCATCTGGCGTGACACTCATGCTTTCAGCACCAATCTCACGCTCTCACACACACTCAAGAAATGTCACGCCAAATCCATTCTTTTTTTTGCAATCCGTTCATTTTTTGTTGATGACTAGACTATACCACAGCATTATTTCTAAATGACAGGATATGAGTTTAAGGCATACATATGGCGTTTACACAATGCCGGTTTTTGTGAAACGGTTACGCCTTGCGTGTACACGACGCCGGCAGTTTAGGAGACTGAAACCGATAGCTTTTGAAACCGGCTTCCGAAGTGGGAACTTTTGAAACCGCCGGCTAACTTTCGCCGTGTAGACGCCTGTAGGTACGAAGCCGGTAACTTTATAACGACATAGCCCCACCTCTCAACTCAACTCGACCTGACATGCTGCTTGTCAAAACAAACCAAACAGTTTATTTATTATATTAAAATGTTTTTCTTTCCCCTGTCATGATTTATGTGCACAATGTAGCCTATCAGCCTTTAGTGGCTAAGTAAGAAGCACACGTTAGCTTAACTTAGTTAGACATTAGCTTACTGCATGTTAGTGTTTTCTCCAGTGGTGCTCAGACCTAATGCAATGCGTAGGCTAAGCATTTGAAATTTCACATAGCAGTCACATACCTTGAAAATTAACTTTATTAGTTTAACAGTTGAATTGAAAACCGAATTGTCTGTAATCTCCTTATTTCATGTGACTGCTTAACCAGAGCCCTTATTAGAGTTTCTCTGGCTTAACAAACTGTTTCAACAATTTTTTCTTCTACGCGATTCACACAAAATTATCGTGAAGCTTCTGCACAGCTGCGCCATCGACTGGTCTGGCATATGCACTACAGCACATTTAGCCGGTTACTCCCAAGTACACCTCTGTGTGTACACGCGAGGTTTTGTCTTGCCGGTGTGTGAAAGCGGTAAGAGAAAATTCACCCGGCGGTTTCGTGTAAACGGCCCCTTAGACATGAGGCAGGCCGACATAAAGTGTGGCCGCCCATTCTTCTCTAGGAACTACTCGCGATAGCAAATTTCTATATGGTCTCCATTTTTGGGATTTAAGTGTCTTAAAACTGAGCTGTGCTTAAATACCTACATATGTGTAAATATTAAAATCAGGGGATATACAGCTCATGGCTAAGAATTTGTCGATGTAGCCATAATGATTTGTTTTCACAAAATGCTAAGCATGCATGTATTTAAGTGTCTTAAAAAAGTGTGCTTATATTGGTCAATGCATAATTTCATAACAGGCCAAATAGAAAATAAATGTTAAATGTTAAATATAGCCAAGACATAATATTAAAATCGGATGATGTAGGATAGTATAGAGTTAGATGAAGTTGGATGGCTCCAGAACTCACACCAGTGGATTGGGTCTTAAAGGAGTAAGCCTGTTTGAGTTGTGATTCACTCGGATCTTTCACCCGTATCTTTAAATTAACCCATGAGTCGCGAGTCTCTAGTATCATTAACTCGGATCAGTTGAGTCCTACTACAATTCAATCTAAAACGATAAACAGCGCCTCTTGCAACATTAGCTAGCCTCCTAGCCCTAGCCATCGTAGCTGCCAAAAATGTAACAATTTCGTAGGCAACCACTAACCTGGCCCTAGCCAGATGAATGTCGTTCCGCTCAGGTTAGGCAACCACAACCCCACAAATCAACTCAAGCGACTGAGTGAGCAGGCAGTCCGAGATAACTGGTTAACTTCCCGCAGAGCCGGAAACATTGCAGACTCACAGACCATGGGACTCAGATTGGAGCGGCTGAGTAGCAATCCGGGTTAGTCGGATCAGCCGGCCGGCTACGTTGAGTACGAGTCAGTCGAATCAGCCGGCTACGTTGTCATGAGTGGATCTGCGAGAGCAAGTAGCTCCTCCTCGAGGTGAAAAGCAATTCCACAACAAAAGCCATTTCTTTCACTTCTGAAATAACATTCAATGTTCTGCATGTAGCCTAGACATAATTAGATTTGGTGTATAGATGTAGCATATTAAAATGCAATTAGGTCGTGCAGACAGTCCGAACTGCACGCTCATGGAGCTGCTTGAGTAGCATATCTACCCGTGTCAGTCAGCCGGGCGGGCCGGTTAGGTTGTTATGAGTGCGAGTCAGCCGAATCAGCCGGCTACGTTGTCATGAGTGGATCTTTAGAGTAACTCCTCGTCAAGGTGAAAAACAAATCCACAACAAAAGCCATGATTTCACTTCTGAAATAACATATGTTCTGCACGCATAGCCTACTTTAAAATGCAATTAGGTCGCGAAGACAGTCCGAAACATTGCAAGCTCTGTATGGAGAGTAGGCTAGTCGGATCAGCCAAGTGGGCCGGTTACGTTGTTATGAGTGCGAGTCAGCCGAATCAGCCGGCTACGTTGTCATGAGTGGATCTTTAGAGGAGCGAGTAACTCCTCGTCAAGGTTAAAATAAAATCCACAACAAAAGCCATGCTTTCACTTCTGAAATAACATATATTCTGCACGCATAGCCTACTTTAAAATGCAATTAGGTCGCGAAGACAGTCCGAAACATTGCAAGCTCTGTATGGAGAGTAGGCTAGTCGGATCAGCCAAGCGGGCCGGTTACGTTGTTGTTATGAGTGCGAGTCAGCCGAATCAGCCGGCTACGTTGTCATGAGTGGATCTTTAGAGGAGCGAGTAACTCCTCGTCAAGGTTAAAAGAAAATCCACAACAAAAGCCATGCTTTCACTTCTGAAATAACATATATTCTGCACGTATAGCCTTCTTTAAAATGCAATTAGGTCGCGAAGACAGTCCGAAACATTGCAAGCTCTGTATGGAGTTGCTTGAGTAGGCTAGCCTACCTGGGTCATTTGGATCAGTCGGGCGGACCGGTTACATTATGTTGTTATGAGTGCGAGTCAGTCGAATCAGCCGGCTACATTGTCATGAGTGGATCTGTAGACGAGCAAGTAGCCTAGTTTCTACTCGTGTCAAGGTGATAATAATAATAGGCCTAATGAGAATAGTAGTAGTAGTAGTAAGTGTAGTAGTAATAATAATAATAATAACAATAATAATAATTTATTCACTGCAGGGCATTTCTACGTTCCTGTTTCTATGTCTACATTGAAAGTCAATTGCAAAGGCTAGGTTAAGAAAATAAATAAACAGTCTGGA
This sequence comes from Alosa pseudoharengus, assembly GCF_046254945.1. NCBI lineage: Eukaryota > Metazoa > Chordata > Actinopteri > Clupeiformes > Clupeidae > Alosa > Alosa pseudoharengus. The sequence continues at coordinate 17,703,692 of NW_027468630.1, read as the reverse complement.
TCAAACTGCTTTCTTTCCCGTGAGTGGGTGGAGGTTTTGATGCTATTATATTAGGCTATTTTATATTATATTATATTATATTAGGCTACCTAACATGATATATATATATATATATATATATATATATAGCTATGATTAATAGGCTAATAATATTAGTTGCCTAGTAATACCTATTAGAATAGATTCCTAGTAGCCTACTATTAGTATAGTAGTGGTAATAAACATTGTAGCAGAGTAGCATTAGACCTAGTCCTAGACCTAGTTTCTGAACATGAGCAAAAAGATGAACAATGTGTGGATGCACTTTGACCAGGAGAGCAAAACTCTTAGGCTAAATGCAAGTACTGCAAAAACCTGGTTTCAAATCATGGAGGATCCACATCCAACATGAGAAGGCACTTAACGAAATGAAGCACCCCACTGCACTGCTTGAACGTAGGACTGAATTTCTTTGCGATTTAGCAATACTGACTCAAGTGACTCAAGTGACTCGTTCAACCCGGATCAGTTTAGTGAGTGACTCAGAATAACCCGGATCCTTAAAAGGAATCGAGTTTGACAGGCCTATAAAGGAGCCACACCACTTTTATGACACTATAGCTGTTCTGTTGACCTTTAGATTTGTTGCTACTGGGCATGAAGGGCAGGCCAATTATGAGTTCTGTCCAACATTGATGGTAGGTTTAGAAAAAAAGTCAGTAAATTTAATCATATTGCAATAATACCAATAACCGGGATCATTTTGGTCATGATTTTTCATCAAATGTTCATACTGTATCTCTAGTGGCTGGTAGACTTTGGAATCCACCAGCCACAACGGTAGGTGGAAAAAAATACATACCCTGATACATACCCTGATACATACGTACACTCATACACACATTCATAAGTCTCAATCTGTCCATTTCTTTCCACAAAACTCGCCAGAAGTCATCATTTAAGGGGTTATTTTTAAATTTTTTCTACTGAGCTACCTTTTTCAGTTGGGCAGAGGGGCCCTTTTCATGTCTGTGCCCAGGGGCCCAGTGGCTCTTCCATGCCACGGGGTTAAAACACTGGTCTTGTTTTCAAGTGCAATCAATAATTTAATTGTACATTTTGAAGAAACTTTTCCATTCTATTATGTTTTTTAAAAAAAAACATAAATCAGGGATTATACTGTACATAGCAAAAAAGTCAGGGGACAGACATTTTTAAAATTAGGTTTAGGGAAAAATTTAACGCACACGCACTATGACTTGACTATGACAACGCAGGTTGTTTTTTAAGATGGTTACTGGTCTCTGGGGGTCCCCCGGGAGTTACTGGTTACTATGGTTACTGGTGGTTACTGTTACTGTTACTGTTACTGTTACTGTTACTATGGTTACTGGTTACTATGGTTACTGTTACATGGTTACTGGTCTATTACAGACTGACTGGAACATGCGGTCCAGCTGCACCTGTAATCTTAACGTGTAATATCAATTCCTTGGTAGCTTCTGGAACATATGGCTTATGGCAGCAGTGGTAACATGTAATGCATGTGCATCAAAACAGACAACATAATGTAGCCTACGTCAATCAGAATATATGACTCTTCAGCTAAACTAAAACCTATGACTTAGGCTACGTGAGGGATAACTGCCACCGAGGTGTCCCGTTATATGGAATTAATAGACGAGGCGGAGGCAAAGAACCCCAACACACAAACGGAGTTTCCTCCACCAAGTCCATTAATTCTGCATAACGGGACACCTCAAAGGCCGTTATCCCGCCAATCACCCAGTTGCCACTATAGGCAATAGTCATGCCTTTATAGCACGCAAAGAAAACAAGCGGTTTAGTTTAAAAATAAGCCAACTGTTCAGTTTGGTCCTGACTATAATGGTGGGCAGTTAGCTTGTTTACAGTTGATTCCATTGTTGCATAGCCTGCTTCTAGGCTCAACCGTCGTTTACCATTCAATGAGCATTGATATGGAACTATGATTAAACGTTTTTATCAGATCTACGTCATAAGTGTCCTGTTACTCAGCCACCCTACAGCCAATCAGAAAAGACTATTTCTTCTCTCTGGGTGATAATCATTCATACTGTAAACATCCATGCAACCCAGTACATACAGTATGCAAATAACAAATATATAATACGAAACAACCATGCAATCCAGTACATATGGAACAAGAATATATACAATTCAAATGCTTTGGTACCCTGTGTCAGGTGTGTAGGAAAATTGACAAGATAATCAAATAAAAATAAATCCCTCTGTGCAACTTCTCTCCAGGCATGACTGTTTTAGAGACAAGGTGTTCTGTAAGCATTTTTAATTATATGAGAGGGCCAGTGTTAGTTTCGGTTGCCATGGCAGCACCTATTGCTGCTTGGTTGTCAAGGTGATAATGGTGATAGGTACCCAAAGAAAGAGCATTATATCCAAAGTTCCTTGATTACTCACCTCCATTTCAACCCTCACTGGAAAATCTAGGGAGAAATGACTATCATTCAGAAGGAAATGTTTCAGTTTCATGGTATGCATGTTGAGTGCTAACTGAATCAGTTTCACACTTTAGTATGAGATGAGAGGTCCTGTCTGTCTTGCCTGTAGTTTACAGTAACATGATGCCCTGTTGCTTTATTGACATTGATTGACTGAAGTCGGGTATTGAACCCACAACTTTTCAAACTACCGCATGCTTGCCCAGCTTCTTAGCCACTACACTACCACCACCCCTGGACAATATATGTGTGTGTGTGTGTGTGCTCTCACCCACAGCCACAGGGTACTGGACACACGTTACACACACCAGCTGGGTGCAAAACCACTGAGTGTGTGTAGAGACATTACATTCACTGGATCAGTAACACAGCCATTCTACTGGCCTCTCCAGACATAGTAGGATATAAATCAATGCTATTTTTAGTTAATGGGAAGTTAAATTAGGCCATCTTCACACCCACGACTTGTTCTAATCTTGAGACTTGTGTGTGTGTGTGTGTGTGTGTGTGTGTGTGTGTGTGTGTGTGTGTGTGTGAGAGAGAGATAGAGAGAGAGAAAGAGAAAGCAAGAGAGAGAGGTGTATGTGAGTAAGATGGAGACAAAGAGTTTGTGTGTGTGTGTGTGTGTGTGTGTGTGTGTGTGTGTGAGGAAAAGAGAGAGGGAGCATGTGTGTTAGTAAGATGGAGACAGAGACCGTGTGTGTGTGTGTGCCTCTGTGTACGCGTAGAGCGTGCGTAGCAGCATTAATGAGCTGACGTCTTTCACAGAACAATCACACCGCCAGATGCGCTGCACTGCAGCCAATAACCATGGCAACCACCGACTAATTACCAACCACAGCACCAAATGACAGAGAACACAAGCTATGTCATCCAAGCTCATCACATACACACCATGTCACACAACATACACTGCAGCAAGTAAACACACACACACAAACACACACACACACACAGAGTACACAAACAGAGACAGCACAACATGCAAATTTTGCTCATTCATTGAGTCCACGTAGCATCCCCTCCTAATGTTTACTTTTAAACACCCAAAATTAAGTGAAATATACCGATCTGCCAGTAAATGGAATTAGGGGTATCGGGGCTGGGAATACAGTCTGGTTATTGCCAATAACTCTTTAGTTTTTATGAAGTGACATCAATATGATGTATAATGTCTGGTGCGTTATTTACAACATCATCAATACATGCAGCCCCTGGTTAGCTTCACCATTCTATACAGTGCTCAACAGTGCAATACTCCACTCTACCCCCTAGTGGATATGTCTGGTCATAGCATATACACTCTGACTCAAGCAAACCCTAATGCAGGACTCGAGTAGTATTTACAGTTTAGATAACACAGTATATATTTTTCACTGAAAATATGATTGTGACTCATGAAAAGTGAAGATTACATAACAGCATTAAAGCCTGGCTTTAAACCAAACAGCCTATGGGGCCTATCTCGGCAATCTAAAAGGAATCTGCTTGCACGTGAGACCGTATATATTCCACTGAACCATGCTTTACTAAAACCTAGTAGAGTGTAGCCTACGCACATCTGCACTCGTCTATTATTTGAACTCATTGGCAAAGTGAAACTAACTTCACCGTGGTGTCAATAGTCAATCAAAACAGTTATAGTTACAGTTTTTTTCAACTGCTTACACACTAAATCTTTGCTTGTCACACAATTTTCTAAACATGTCCTCCAAACATCATAACCCGACACCAAATCTGCAAAACCATACACTAATTCTCAGTGTTTGACTCAGTTTTCAATTGACTAAAACACATTTTGCAAAACACCACACACAATTTTCTACCTAACACACAAAAATCTAACAGGAAGTAATTTGATTTCGTTCTTCAAACACAACCCATCAAAATGCCACACTAAATCACCAGTGCTTCACTCTTTCTCTTCACATGTGCAAACACTCTTTACTTTACTGAACACCATCCAATCATTGCCTTAGTATAGGTCTATGAATATATATTCTCTCTATATAGGTATAGACTCTTTCAATCTGCTCCTAGAGGATTTCCGGTTGAAATATTCAGAACCAATGCAGATACTTTGAAAATTACAGTAATCGGACTTTAGCTTACAGTAATGTTCTACAAAAAGTTGACTTTATGTAAAATTTGTCTTTTTACTCTATTTTAGTTTGTCCCCATGTTACTGTATACCATTAGCTCAATACATTTTTCTGTGCCTCCAGAAATGTCTTAGGAATGCTTACTGTAGAATTGTTTGTTTCTGCAGTTCAAAGGGTCTATAGGCCTATGAATACATCCTGTACACGACCCCCCCATCCCCCCCACACACACACACACACAAATACACACACACACACACACACACACACACTTGTCTTTGGAAAAAACAAAATCAGTGTTTTCAAAACTCCATGTACATCTGGTGGTCACTGTATTCTTCTTTGCTTTTTTTCTTGCTGTAAAATACTGTATTCGCAACAGCAAATTATTTGGGAAAAATCACTATTTTTGGTTTTAATATTGCTTGCATTTTTACTGTGTATTTCAACTTCTCTTTGTTGATACCATAACTTTCACTCTTGTATGGAAATACATATAGAAAGCCTAAGACAGAAGAGCTTTAGGTTTTGAGCAACAGTGTGTACATGATGTATCCAAAATGTCATATTATGTCAAAAGTGTTTGTAATGTGAGGCGAATGTTTGCTTTAAAGATGTGTTTTTGACATTTTTTGTCATTTTGCTGCAGATTTGAGGCATTTTGCATTTTGTGCGAGCAATTGTGGGTTTTGTGTGTGGAGTTTTGAAAAATAGACACAGAGTTTTGAAAACGTGTGTAAACAATTGTAAAAAACTGTAATTACTTTCACTATTGACTGACAATTTTACCATCGAAAACATAGCAAAAAGCAACACTTAACCCAATAATATTCAAATGATTGAATAAAAAAATCTAAGGACATTTATTCTGCAGAGGAGTTGCTGCTCGTGAAAGTGCATCTTCAGCTGTGCTTCATATGTGCCTTTCGCTATAGACCAGGTTTTTCCTTGGTCAGTGGTGTAATGCTTTTTAGATTTTTAGATAATGCGCCAAGACCACACCTTAGGTTGTTAATTGCCACAGCCCTGAGCGCACCGTGTAATAAAAGAGAAGGGCATGGCAGGAAAACTAGAGTGTATAGGAATAGGCCGACGCTTTGCATCGGGATAAGAATACCCTTTGCGCCAGGTTTTGCGTCGCAAAAATAGGGCCCAACATCAAGGTGCAGCTAAGCATATATGAATATCAATATAGAAATATCAATGGAACACTTATTATATAGAAAGAAAGATAAAGATAAAGCTATTTAATTCTAAACAGCATGATTATTTTGAATCATGCAATTTGGTAATATTCTAAAAATATAAAATCACAAATTGTGTCACAGAGATCCAAGGATTATTGAATCTAACAATCAATGTGTTCAATATACAACAGAGGCAGAAAAATAATAATATGGAAATATAGGAAGTGTATAGGAAATATGTTCTTCAGTTGTACCATGGTGTTTGTACAATCCAACCAGAAGATGGCAGAAATACACTGCAAATGGGGACAGCTGCTCTTCCATCAGCCACATGGTGGCACTAGAGGCCACCTATCAGCCAAAAACGTAAGCATCACAATGGTAGGCTACTGCCACCAACCAATTAAAACACTGTATTAAATATTCCTCAGTATTCCGCTGTTTTACAGTTTTTTACAACTGTTTACACACATTTTCAAAACTCTACATACAAAACCCACAATTACTCATACAAATGCAAAATGCCTCAAATCCCCAGCAAAATGTCATACACATCTTTAAAGCAAACATTCACTTCACATTATAAACACTCATAAATGTGACATTTTGGATACATCATGTACACTGTTGCTCAAAACCTAAAGCTCTTCTGTCTTTCATGGGTTTTATACATGTATTTCCAAACAAGAGTGAAAGTTATGGGATCTACAGAAAAAAGTTACAAGAATACACGGTAAAAAATGCAAGCAATATTGAAACCAAAAATAGTGATTACAGTACAGTATTTTACAGCCAACAAGAAAAAAACAAAGCAAAATACAATGACCACCAGATGTACATGAAGTTTTGAAAACAATGATTTTGACTAAGACGGAAATGGCTGACTACTATCAAATTACTTTGCTTTTTCCAAAGAAAAGTTGTGTGTACTGTATGTCTGTGTGTGTGTGTGTGTGTGGGGGGGGGGGGTGTATGTATTCAACTGCAGAAACAAACATTCCTAAGCGTTCCTAAGGCATTTCTGGAGGCACAGCAACATTTATTGAGCTAATGGTAACTTGGGGACAAACAAAAATAGAGTAAAAAAGACAAGTTTTACATAAAGTCCACTTTTTGTAGAACATTACTGTAAGATAAAGGCAGATTATTGTATTTCCTTTCAAAGTATCTGCATTGGTTCTAAACATTTTAACCGGAAATCTTCTAGGATCAGATTGAAAGGGTCTGTAGTCTGTACCTATATAGAGAGTATATCTATACATAGGCCTATACTAAGGCAATGATTGGATGGTGTTCAGTAAAGTAATGAGTGTTTACACATGTGAAGAGAGTGAAGCACTGGTGATTTAGTGTGGCATTTTGATGGGTTGTGTTTTAAAACAAAATCAAGTTACTTGTAAAGCAAAATGTGCTTTAGGAAATTGAAAACTGAGTCAAACACTAAGAATTAGTGCATGGTTTTGCAGATTTGGTGTGGGGTTATTGTGTTTGGAAGACATGTTTAGAAAATTGTGTGACAAGCAAAGATTTAGTGTGTAAGCAGTTGAAAAAAACTGTAAATACTCCTTAGAGGGTATCATATGTCTAAGAACCACCTGAGAGTACTTTCCAGATCACTTCTGAATCATCCCACTGTCTCTACAAAATTCCACATTTGAAATTCTAGGTCTCCTGTTGGGTCATCCACACACTTTCCGTGCCAGTCAGTTGAGTCATTATAACCTTAGACAAGTTCACTTTGCAATGTCCAGTCTGTCAGATCTCTGGAGTGTCCTGTTCTCAGGTGAGTGTCTCAGGACTCCAGGGGCCACTTAGGGGAAGACAGGAGAGAATGACCCCACTGCAGTGTAATATGTCTGTCATCTTAGAGTTATTATTGCTATCATTACCGCTGAACTGGACTCAAGGACAAGGTGAAGCTCGGAGATCTGTTGGTCTGTAGGCTGACAGGTCTTTACATTGTGCAACAAAAGCATTACAAGCTCTCCTCCCTGCTTCTTTTACAAAACAAGTTGATGATTAATTGAGGACTAGCAATAAGTGATTCACCAAAAAAACTGCAATGCTGCTACAACTGCTCTATGACAAGGCTCCTTATGGTAAAGGGTCTTAGCATTTTGCTGAGTGTTGCATTAAAAACACAACGCAAACAAACCCAAATCATTCCCTTCTCAAATTCATATTCCCCAGCGCTAACCCCTATTAGCCTACAACCCCCCCCTAACAAAACATCACACAGTGTACACACACACACACACACACACATAGTGACACACACACACACACACATACACACAGGGGGGAGGGTGTTGAAAAGGGAGTGAGGGGGAAAGACAGCTATAGAGAGAGAAAAGGAGAGAAAGACAGAGAGTGCTAAAGAGAGAAATAGGCAGAAAGAGAGATTGACAGAAAGAGTGGGGGAGTGAGAGGATGACAAAGGGGTGGTTTTGTTGAAACACTAATTTACTCTGTGGGGCTGTCATCTCCTCCCCCTCCTCTCCTCTCCCTCGCCTCCTCCTCTTCTCCTCCTCTCCTCTCCCTCGCCTCCTCCTCTCCTCTTCTCCTCCCTCTCCCTCTCCTCCTCCTCTCCTCTCCCTCGCCTCCTCCTCTCCTCCCTCCTCCTCTCCTCTCCCTCGCCTCCTCCTCTCCTCTTCTCCTCCTCTCCTCCTCTCCTCTTCTCCTCTTCTCCTCCCTCCTCCTCTCCACCTCTGGCACGTGGGCCCTGTGATTGATTAGAGAGGCGCTCTTGTGTCTCTCTCATTGGCTGATCGGTATTCATGCCTACGCTGCTCTACTGAACTCTCCGACCGACAACACTCCGCACACACGCGCGCGCACACACACACACACACACTCCAGCCCCACTCACATCTCTGGGGGCGGCTGCACGTAAATGCCACAGGTTCTGTTTGATGTTCTTGTGCCGCTGGATGTATAATCTATCAAATAAGGGTTTCCTAAGGGAATCCTCTCTACGGCCATGACTGAATGAGTTTAGCTAAACCAATTGGCCAGCTATCGATTTATTGCTATATGTTATTTCCTTAATGTAAGCATTTGGGGCTTTTCAACCCACTGTGCAAACAGGCTGTTCAAAGTGGGCCACTGCTGCGTATCACCATATGGAGTCGCGCTTCACAGCTGAAGCCGGCTTCACACCACCAGTCTCATTAGTGGAACCAGAGCACAAGCAAACAGGCGCAAGCGCAGCCACCTCTCCAAAGGGCCTCCGGCACCCCAGCATATGAATTATTAACACACAACCGCAGTACAACATCCTGCCGCTTTGAGGTACCTGACCAGCAGGACCATGGACACAGACCACATCTCTCTCCCTCTCTCTCTCTCTCCATCTCTCTCTCTCTCTCCATCTCTCTCTATCTTCATCTCTCCCTCTATCTGTCTGTCTCCTTTTGTCTTTCTTTCTGTCTCTCCTCTCTCCATCTCTCTCTATATTTCTCTCTCTCGCTCTCTCTCCATTTCTCTTTCTTTGTCTCTCCCCCCTCTCTCTCTTTCTCTCTTTCTCTCTCTCTCTCTCTCACTCTGTCTCTCTCCATCTCTATCTCTCTCTGTTTCCAGTGTGTATTGCTCAGAGGAAGGAGAGGGTAATTACAGAGGGGAATTTGGTCTTCTCCTACTCAGATGCTCAGACTCGCCTGCCATTGCCTGTCTCTGCCATAATTGCTCACCATAGCAACAGGCTCCATGGGTAGGCAGGGCCGGCAGAGGAGTGCTTCCAGATGAAGAGTTCAGCTCGTGGTGATTGGTCACCGGGGCAGGGAACCACATTAGCCACAGCACCCCCAGGCATGGCGAACAGGAGCTCACGCTGTGCAGGAGAAAATGGACAAGCCGACCAACACCTCCACACCTGCATTATACGTGCTTCACCACAACAACACAAAACAATGGACCGATTTTACAATCCTTTCAAAATCAAGGGAGTGTAGTTTGTAAAACAACATGAGAGGGCTATTACACTGCATAGTATTGCTTGTACATTACTTATTGTTTTGTTGCTTATACTGTATTACTGCCTATTGTTTGATGTAAGAATTACTGTATTACTGCTTATCGAAGGTGCTGTGTGGGAAAACTGGGGTGCAAGTGACATCCATGCCACATCTGGGTTAAGTAGCCACAAGGAGCAGGGTTTAATTCCAAACAACGCTCCTGTCTCTCTCTCCATCTCATGTCAGTCTCTACTGTCCTACGCAATTACAGGCAAAAGCCCCAAAAACAGACTTTTAAAAAGGTGCTGTGTGCTGGCTTAGAAATAGGATGTGAAGAAACAACTGTAAATTACCCACACATGAACAACAGAGCACTCATACTCCGACGGGGCTTATAAGGTAGTGGAGCATTTCACAGCCACATGACAAACTGCTGAAGCGGAGTCAATTATAATGGGGGAAAAAACAACACACAATCGGCGGTGCCAAGGAACAAGCAAACAAATTGACCTTTGAAATAAGAGCCCTCCAATTAAAGGACAGAGAACCTGGTGTTCTTCCTGCTCTCCCAGGGTCAGAGGGTCTTTTAGAGTGAATAATGGACTTATCGTCTCCCCGATCACAGCCTCCAGCAGCCAGACCTCAAACATGACACCTCACACAAAAAGCAGGAGTAATTACGGTGGATATGCCACAAGATGCTAAACGGTACAGTATGTCTTTGAGGACAAGAAACGTGGACCTGTCACAGGCACCTCCTGACCCAACCTAATAATAAACCCTACATGTTTTACAGCTCCTCTGTCCAATAAGACTCTGGATGTGTCCAGTTTGAATGTTTGGCATAACCATAGCGCATAGCATAGGTAGGCCTATGGTGATTATCAGTGGTGGACGAAGTACACAAATCCTGTACTTGAGTGAAAGTAGAAATACACATGGTCAAATGTTACTCCAGTAAAAGTAAAAGTCCTCCTTTTACATTACAAAAGTACTTGCCTTCAAATGTACTTAAGTATCGAAAGTAAAAGTCCTGAAATGTATTATGACTAGTTGCATTTAATATTGTTGAAATGATTCGGCACAGACATAGGCATTCAATGAGCCTTCTCCTCCATTCAAGGACAAAATCAGCTATTGTTGCATGTAGAAAGAACTAAAAACAAACTAATGTGATATCTTAGATACGTCAAAGTAACCACATTTTTCTTTGTTGAATACACTTTCGGACCAAATCAAGATGTTCCCTTTTGTGTTTGATAGTGTCAGATTGTCTATCATTGTCTATCATTTGCTCGATGGCGTCAAGAGGCTAGTTATGGTAACATCAATATTGTGAAAAGGGGTAAATAAGGTACATTAAATAGTGGATTTGACAATAACATAGGTTAGGCAACACCATTATTTAAAGCCTACTGTAGCTCGCTTAATAGAAAATATACATGTAAGTACACATGTATTTGGACAGTCTTTTTTTTCAAAAGGAACTTCAGCTGTACTTCAGCTGCCACAAAATGTAGTGGAGTAAAAACTAAGATATTTGGCCTCGAAATGTACTGGAGTAAAAGTAAAAAGTTTAACAAAATTGAAATACTCAAGAAAAGTACAGATACATGAAAAAGCGACTTAAGTACAGTAATTGAGTAAATGTACTTAAGTAATGTCCACCACTGGTGATTATATTATTTCCCAAAGACACATGTCCATATCACCATCCCATACCACATACCATGAATATGACCCTTGGGGTTCACTTGCATGTAGTGAATATTTCATCAGACACTTGGCTACATCACCTCCATGTTTCAGTGTCACGCTGTTGCTCTGTCGTAAAAACCCGGAGGGAAGAGCCCGAATCTGGGAGCCAGGATCAGGCTTTACGGAGTGATAAAGGTAAGCTGAACTAAACTTAGCCAATCGTCCAAACGTGGAGCACAGATATCAATAGCCTCTAATGGCTGGCTGCCTTAGTGGCCGAGGATGGTCTGATGTTTTCCTTTCCCAATGGCACAGGCGATGGCAGGCCCAGGCGATGGGAAGGAGAGTGGCCCCTGGGAAATGTACGGAAACCGAGTCCCTCACAGCTCGATTCAGCAGTGCAATCACACCCTTTCGCCTAACCACTGCAGCAGGATGGTAGAGAGCACAGGAGGGATAGGTTTTGATGCATCCAGTAGTGCTTTATAACCAAACTGTTCATTGAGAATAGGGTTTGTGTGTGTGTGTGTGTGTATGTGTGGTGGGGTTTGAGATACAAGTAGGGCACAAATCTATGCAAAAAAAGCTGGAGCTTCTCAATTCAGTCTCTGTCCAGCTCCATCTGACAGCTAACTGACAGGGCTGTAGTCTAGTGTGAAAAGACTCTTCTGATCTTCCCTGGCTCTGGGGACAGCATTCGCTCTCAAAGCCCGACTGACTAAAAAGATAAATTATTCCACTTTCATATGGCGTGCTTAAGGCACCATTACATTGTTATCACAGACAAGAGCAGATTATCAGTGAGTTTTGTATTTAATGAAGCCTCCAGCTGCAGTGCAGACAAATGTAGCACACATCAGCTTCAGCATAGCATAGCACACAGCCATCATGCTGCCAGCCCAGCATAGCACACTGCCATGGGGAAACCTGTCAGAGCTTCAGGAGGGATGCGTCCTTGAAATCACTGAACTATCAACCCTTCAAGTTCAAGTGCACTTCTGGAGCTTAGCTTGTGTGAGTAATGCTGGTAAAGTATGATATACAGTATGTCAATCACCACAAAATATCAAGATGAGTAAAATGAGACTTTACTTTTAACTTTTTTTCTCCCTCAAGGTTTATTCAAATGATGAGCCATCTACCCAACAAGACATTCATTTAAATAATTGCAGGCCTGTTGGAGTTTCAGGATAGATATAAAGACATTATTTAAAATGATTGAAGTTTTGGCTCACCTCTTGACAAAAGAAGAAAAAAAACTGCCCTAAGAGATAGTATCATTCAAGTACTTCATAAGTTACTGGTGGAAGCAGTTGTCACATCATAGAAGTTGGTTAGGAGTAAGCACATGCACAGACCTCTGACTGATATAAAGAAATCCAAAACAACGCTACTAAAAACAACACCACAAGCAGGGTCAAGCAAGGTGAAGTAGATCTGTCAGCCTCCAACACCCTTTATCATCCAACACTCAACACCCTTTATCATCAAACATTCAACACCCTTTATCATTATCATCAAACACTCAACACCCTTTACCATCCAACACTTAACACCCTTTATAATCCAACACTCAACACCCTTTGTCATCCAACATTCATCACCCTTTATCATTATCATTCAACACCCAACTGACCACATTACTCCAATTCTTAAGTCCTTGCACTGGCTTCCAGTAAGTCACAGAATTTACTTTAGAGCACTACTGCTTGTTTATAAATCAGTAAATGGAGCAGGACCTAAATACCTATCAGACATGCTTCAGCAGTACACACCTTCTTGTCCTCTCAGGTCTCAGGCAAAAAACTTGTTAATAAAACCTGCTGTTAGAACTTAACATGGTGAAGCTTTTAGCTGCTATGCGGCTCAGCTCTAGAATCAACTCGATGACATCAAAAATGCCCCAACTGTAGCCAGTTTTAAATCTATACTTCTCAAACTGTTCTCAGATGCTTTCTGCTAACTGCACAAATTACAAATTCTGAATCTGCCTTGAAAATTATTCTACCTTGTGTCTTTTATTTTGTCTTTTTAATAATTCTTTATTTTTACATAATTTTACCTTGTACGTTTTATGTTTTCTTTTTTATTATGATCTTTACCTTTAAATGATTTTAACTATTGCCCTTCTCAGTGTTGGGAAAGTTCACTTTCTACGTGAACTAGTTCAAAGTTCAGTTCACAAATTTTAAAATGAACTAGTTCAGTTCATAGTTCATAATTCAAAATTTTGAACTAAGTTCACACTTTCCAAAAATGAACTAGTTCATAGTTCTTTTTTTTTTTTCATATGTTGCTGCGAGCTATTATTTTTCAAAATTATTGCCACAGCCCATATAGAATGCAGTTAATTTGGGTTGAGGATCTGTCTTGACAGTCTTTTGATTTTGTATTGGCTTGCACATACCTTGAAAGGCTAGCCAGGTGCTTCAGTTCAATGTGCCGTTTCAGGTTTGCTGTGGATGTGACTGAAGTGCGGGCAAAGTTTGCACAGAAATGTACGATTTTTCCCATCCTCACCGACCTTGTCATAAAACTTGTTTAAATGATCATACGACGCCTCCTTGCTGCTTTGTCGTCTACATCAGCCTTTCTCAAACTTCTTTGACCTGAGGCCCAGTCAAGGCATACTTTGGGGTCATAGGGCCCACCTACATGAACCCACCCCCCATCAAATTATAATGATATCACAATTATTATTATTTTTATACTATATTGCTATACATGCACTTCAAAACAGTCAATGTTTAATACTGCTAAGATTGTTCACAAAAGTTTGTGAAAACATGCACATCAGAGTACTGCTTTACTACTGTAAAATATAATTAGGCCTGCAATGTTTTTGCATTGTTGGATGATGCTTGCATGAGAAATACTTCTCAAAACAAAAGCAATTATATGGGTGCCGTTGTTTTGGGATCTTTCCCTCATGCAAGCATCATACACTGATAGAATATTTATATGCTATTTAAATACATTTCATTTGAATGCCTGATTGTAAGGATTCAGGAAACACAACCAGCTTTTGTGAATGGTAAATGGCGGATCAGATCATGCGTAAATCACTGATCTGGAGATCTTTAGCTATCTTTAACTAAGACTAATTAATAGCTTTTGGCTGACTTTAATACTTAATGCTAGACAGTGTTTTATATAGTCTGTGCTCTGTTTTTATGGAAGTTGCGTAAATCCACGTCGTTCTATTAAATGTCGTTTCATAATTAAATAGCCTTCCAATAGGTTGAGCTTAGCTTTGCTACCAACGTGCACACGCATGCATTGAATAAACGCTCATACCACGACTTAATTCTATGCCTCTATGTTTGATGACACCAAATTAACAAGTATTTCCTACTAATTGCAGAAACGTTTGTTTTCTTTTTCTGTCCGCGGTTCCTTGATCAATTGCGCAGCAAATTATCAGACGATGCCCCGGGAATAATTTCACTCTGCAGACCAGCATTGTCCACGTTGCGGACCGCGGCCCATAGTTTGAGAAATGGTGACCTGCATGCTGCCATATTAAGGCCTTTTTACGGTGTGTTTTAGCCGGGTTTTCATGTGGAAGGCTGTGTAGAAATCTGGCACCCTATTGAACGAAGTTAAACTGAAAGGGCGTGCCGTTCACAGACACCAGAATGAACGAGTTCACAGTAACGTTCATCAGGCAGTAATGCAGGACGTTCAGTTCAAGTTCGGTCAAAATATGAACGAGTTCATGAACTTTCGTTCAATGAACGCGTTCAGGCACAACACTGGCCCTTCTATGCTTTTATTTGCTACCCTTTAACACCCTTTATCATCCAACACTGAACACCCTTTATCATTATCATACAGCACACATCACCCTTTATTATCAGCCTTTATCATTATCATCAAACACTCAACACCCTTTATCGTCCAACACTCAACACCCTTTATCATCAAACACTCAACACCCTTTATCGTCCAACACTCACCACCCTATGCATCCACCACAGACTCTGAGAATCAGAATTAGGATTGTGTTTTACAGCTACAGTTGAAGCTAAGCTGTTCCTAAATCCCGATCACAATTAAGTAATCAACAAGTTCATGGGGCCGTATGGGGCCTCTCCTCCTCTTCCTCCTCTTCCCTCTGAACCTTCAGTCTGCTCTGAGCTCCAGCATTCGCCTGAAATGGTCCAGCATTCACACTACTGCCTGCGTCGCATCAAGGCCAAAGCCAGAGTCACGTCCAGCATCCACAAAGAGCCGCCACGCACACAGTACCTGAGTGAGTACCACTCTCTCTCTCTCTCTCAATCTTTCTCTCTCTCTTTTTCTCTCACTCTCTTCGAGCTATGAAGAGACCGGGTAGTGGGAGTTGGGCAGAGGTCGCGGAAGTCGCTGTGGTTCCTGAGGAGGGTCAGTGAGAGAGCGCAGGAAGGAGCTGAGCATGCAGGTAAGCTCCACCACCACCCCTTACACTGGGTAAATGATTAAAGGCCATTAAGCTCTATGTGCCGTGCAGGAGCTAGATATGGGGTCTATTAAAATGTATGACACACATCCTCTGGCATGAATGAATAACCAGATTAATCCATTCCATTTGTCCTTTATTAATTTATGTCCATAAAAAAAGAACTTTCATATAAAAATGACAAATGAATGTGATATTCTGTACATTATAGAATCGTTCATTTAGTCTAGAATTGTACCATGAATATCAGAGAGCTCTGACCTATTACTGACAATTGCTTCAAATGACATTTCTGATAATTACAAAGAATAGCTGCGATTGCTACCTCTCGGTACTCTGCCATTATATCCAATATTGTGGGACAGGCAGTCAGATGCTCACACTGGCATAAACAGCTATTCTCACCTGAGGACACAAACCTGGGCTTTATAACTTTTCGCGTGGGTGAAATGATTCATGTATAGTTTTATAAGTACATGGACATGACAAGAGGGCAAAGGTCACAATCGACAACAACCCTCGGTAGTCTTTCAACAGACCAGGCAGCAAAACTTCAACCATCCAACAGCATCTTTTACAGTTACATATGCATGCTACTAGCATGGACACAAATACACACACACACAGACAAACACTGGCACACACACACAAGCCCACACACAAACACACACACACACACACACACACACACACAAATAGACACCCCTACATAAACATGTCTCTCTGAGCACAACTTCATAATAACAGTGTTCAGCATTTGGGAGGCAGGCAAATGTTAAAGAAACGTAGAGGAGGGCAAAGCTGTGTGAAAATGTTTCTCAAAATATACACCAGGTTGCAAGTATAAGGCTCAAACCACCTTAATTCCTCTTACCAGTGAGCCAAAGAGAGCGCTTAAGAAACTATACACATTCAAATGTTCACATATTAACAGTTGGATCAACTATAGATTGTTTTTTATTGGTTTAAACAGAGAAGTCTTCATTACCTGACTCTTCACTGTATATAGTACTTTCTGCTTTCACTAAAAACCAAATATTTGTTTTTTATCTTAAGTATTTCTTGTCTTATCTTATCTAAAAGCGCAATCAACCACATAGTAGACAGAGAGGAATACTAGCTATCTCCTCAAAGGCAGTTACATCATTTATATCATCCTGAAGGCACTTAATCATCCTGAAGCAACGCAGACGAACATAAGGTCTGAAGTGAGGTGAGATTCCGGCGTCTCTTCTGAACCAGACGTGGAGTTGAGTTCACATCCTCCTCTGAGTCTAATTACTCCTACTGCTTCTGGTACACACACTTACAGTTCTCCTACTCCTCTCAAACACACACACAGTTATCCTCTTCCTCTCCTCTCAAACACACACACACACACACACACACACACACACACACAGTTATCCTCCTCCCCTCTCAAACAAGCACACACACACACACACACACACACACAAACCCAGTTCTCCTTATCATCTTCTCTCAAACACACACACACAGTTCTCCTTATCCTCTCCTCTCACACTCAACACATGGCAAACAGCCTGCTGCTGCTCCTCTCACTTCAGCCTCAGTACGAGACGAGAAGCAGGAGCATATGAAGAGCCAACACACTTCACCATCTCTGCTCATTTCTTTTCACAAACAGGAGTGCTGTCGCCGCCAAACTATTTCACACAACAAGAGGAAGGTCGGAGTTCTCTCTTTTTCTCTCTCTCTATCTCTCTCTCTCTCTCAGGAATTGGTGTAATAATCGGTTTCCAAAATGCCTGCACCTGTAAGTGCTAGAAAGTGTGTCATGTGGTTCACAGCTGCACGCCTCTGGGAAAGTAAAGGCTGCAACCTCAGATTCTATCAAAAACCCTATCCAAACAGGTTGGCCTTTGATTCTCCTGGCACGTCAGAAAAAAAGAGAATTGCCTCAGAATACTTCTCTTCCCTTTCAGTATATATATCTAAATATGGACTTGCCTTTTATGGATTTTCATGTACCATTTCCTCAAGCAAACGTATGCCGAATGCAAATTCAGAGGTTTGCTGTCAGAAGCACCATACATAGGCCTAGTGACTGTCTCATCTCATTATGAGCCCCTCCGCACAACAAGCTCGTTGCTCCCCTGACTGAAACCCTGGCGCTAAGTGCTAAGTGGACACATTAGCCTTTAGCCTCATCATGTCAGAGTAACAAGAAATCCTCCCCTGCATGAATAAAAGCTGTGGCAAGTTAGCTAACAGGCTAATTATGACAGAAGAGACTAATGATTTTTACCAGCACACACGTGCTCCTGCAAATGGCTAGGGTGGGGGGGGGGGGGGGGGAATGACGGTGATCAAAGTCATACAAGTAATTAAATTGGATAGAGATGGATAGATAGATAGATAGATACTTTATTGATCCCCAAGGGGAAATTCAGGGGGTCTCAGTAGCATACAGACATCACACACAACATGCACTTACAGCAGAAATGGTAAATATAAGTATAAACATATAACCAAACTCCACTGTACAATAGAGACAGTAGGAGATAAGAAAAACTAACAAAACTAAATACTAAATATACTATATAAATTAAATGTAAAAAATCCAGTGTGCTTGAGGGTGATCAAGCATAAGACGCTTGTAGTGACAGGGCCTGTAGTTCTGTGTGCATGGTGAGGTGCTCAAGAGAGTGAGTGTCATGGTGAAGGTGCAAAAGTAGTCCAACAGTAGTCCTGTAGTTCTGTGTATATGGTAAGGTGCTCAAGAGAGTGAGTGTCATGGTGAAGGTGCAAAAAGTAGTCCAACAGTAGTCCTTCCAATTCATTAATCTTTCAGCAATTATAAACATCAACATGTTCTACATCTCTATTGTAAGAACAGTATTTCACCGAGAGAATAGTCCACTGTACAGCACAGATGTGACTATGAAACCGTAATCTACAGTTTCAAATAATTTCATAAGGACAAATCAGACAGATATAGCCTGAGAGTAGACATATTTTAAGAAAAGCAAAGGTGTGTGTGCATGTGTGTGTCTCTGTGTGTGTGTGTGTGTGTGTGTGTGTGTGTGTGTGTGTGTGTGTCAGGGCTGGAAATTAACCTCTTAAAATGTGAACATCTACCAGCTGCTGACAAATAAATGTTAAAATTCACTAGCCCCTCAATAGTAAATCCTAGTAGCCTAAAGCAGAGACTTTCTAATGAGGAGACACAGCCCTCAAAAAATCCTCCATAGAAATGCATGGGGTTAGTTTGTAACATCAATATGGCAGTTGTCTACACATATCCCGCCCCTTCCGCGGCAAAAATGTTGACACGTGAATACATTGTGCCAATCATGTGGTGTGTTGTGAATACATCGTGCCAATCATGTGTTGTGAGCTCGCGGCTGGAGCCAGGTTGGTGTTGTGAAGCCTTGCGCACGCGCATTTCTGCCCGAAATAAATGCCCGTTAAGTGCCCAAAAAGCGTTACAATATGTTCGCCGAGTGGAGGGACTTGCCTGAAAGGCTTAAAGCATGCCATACACAGACAATCTCACCAATCTCCACGTCCAGCCTCAGAGAAGCTCTCATCCACCCCCTCAAGTGCGACTCTCCCTCCCTACCCCCTCACAGCGATGTCTGTGCGATCGCACCAATCTTCACATCGAGCCTCCACCTCGGAGTTACAGTTACAGGTACAGGAAAGCTCTCGTCCACCCCCTCAAGTGCGACTCTCCCTCCCTGCCCCCTCACAGCGATGTCTGTGCATTCGGATCGCACCAATCTTCACATCCAGCCTCCACCCTGGAATTATGGTTAGTTACAAAAAAAAAAAAGCTCCTCCACCCCCTCAAGTGTGACTCTCCCTCCCTGCCCCCTCACGGTGGTGTGATCTCACCAATCTCCACATCCAGCCTCCACGCCGGAGTTATGGTTACGGTTACAGAAAAGCTCCTCCACCCCCTTCAGGTGTGACCACCCCCCCCCCCCCCTTGCGCCCCCTCCAGCCTCCCCATGGGTTATGGAGCTACGCACACAGCAGCTCAGCCGGCACTGCACATCCCTGTACCAGAGAGAGCTCCACAGAATTACACTACAGGATTCAGCAGCGTGACATCACCAACATCCAGCACATACAGCATAATATACAGCACATCACATTAGAGCATTTATCTAATCCCATGCGCTGAGTCACATAACAGACTGCCTCCTCTGTTTTGGTGGTGAGTGAGTTCATTGATTTGATGGAGGCACAGGGTCATAGCACTCTCCTGAAGATGTCTGTTCGTTCCAATGGGGACTCTGTTGAGAGACCAACCTACACCACCGATAAATAAGCCAAGTCTGCCCACATGAAATTACAGGCTTTGTTTCATAGATTCTCTTGTATGGCCTGTGTTCATTTAAATCCATGACACATTTTAAATATGCATTACATCTGTCGATGTTGTGGGCCATGTCATTAAACAAAATGTGTGATAATGAATTACCATAACTTTCTTGACCCTTTGAGAACACAGAGTAATGTGGGTGGGAGTCGGTCAGGGAGGTGTCCAAACCCAGAGCCAGTGGACAAAGGTTAGCTTCTACAGCAGGGATTCTCAAAGTTTTGATTGGTGAGGGCCAATTCAGGAACCCAACATTGAACTGAGGGCCGCCAAAGGGGCGGGGGGAGAAAAAGAAAAAAAAGAACCTGGAAAAAAATCATTTTAATGACCAGGTTGCATCTCTACAGTTTATATTGCATTAAACACATTTTAATTCATAACTGAGGGCTAAACCTGGCAAAACTTGTGAAAATCTTAAGGAAAAATTGCAATGCACACACAATCCCTGGGGTTCTCTACCTTCAACAGACAAATTTGGGATATAACAGTTCTGGTTGCAGTCCATTTCAAGTACAAACTTATTTAGAACAAACAGTCTCAGTGTGCCTTGCTTCTTATCAGCATAGGCCTTATTCAGGGCCAATTCCAGCTACCAAAGCACCACAGGAAAACCTGACGGCCACGAAACACCTCTAAACGTAGATTCATTCTTTTCAAAGCACACAGTACAGTTGTACAGTTTTACAGATGTTATCAGATGTTATCGCTGGCCGCCAGAAATGTTTCCGCGAGCCGCCATTGGCCCCCGGGCCGCACTTTGAGAACCTATGTTCTACAGTCTGTATAACCTTTAGTATCCCATGCCTGTTTTAATGATTTTAACTTTTTATAATGTCATGGAAACCTCCACTTTGTCAAGTTTAATTAAATATCAACATCATGCCCTAGAAAAAAAGCTTTTCCATACCTCAGATATGAGTATGAAATTATGTGATCTGTAATATCTTGTTTCTATATTTCGTGGATATGTTAATAAACTGCATATTCTAAATGCTGCTATTGTGCCAAAAATACTCTCTGCTTTATTTAGAGAACGGGAAATGGTCCTTCCTCAGAGTGTGACTATGGACATAAAGTGCCAGCACCATCCCATTTACACTGGCTCAGCACCTAAGAGCCATCATGACAACAGCACAGGAAATGGTCCTTCCTCAGCGTGTGGCTTTGGACATAAAGTGCCATGCCATTTACACTGGCAGAACCTGAGCAGAGCCGTCATGACGACAGTACATCCCAGCGGAGGCACTGCCTCTACCCATTCTCAGAGCCTGAAGAGCATTTGGAAAGTGACAAAGTGCATAATGCCTTAAGAGCATTTGGAAAGTGACAAAGTACATAATGGTTTTTCAATCAGCAGATAACTGCATGAATACAGACACTTCCTACGGCCAATTATTCCTACCACGTGTCAGTCTAATTTAAATAAAAATCCATTTGAAAGCAATTCCCATTTCTGCGCTTTTTATAATGTGTTTTTGCAGCCAACCTGTTGGTGCATTTCATTACTGAGACACGTTGTGTCCTTGCTTAAAACACATTTGGGCCGTACACTGCGTCTCTTCACCTCCAATGCTGCAATGCAAAGTGGCGCTGATGTCCGTGAGTGCTACCACGCGGCCTCCATTCACAGCTTTATTATGGAAATGTCTCTCTTAGCATCAGAATGAAGCACAAACACCTTTGTCACACACTCTGTCGAGATCAAATTACTCTCGTCTATGACACAGCAGTAGCAGGAATAGAAAGGTCTCCTGCATATAATCATGCTGACGGCATATGCAGATAAGACCGGCATCCCAACTAATAGAGGCAATAATTGAGACTGAATCATTCCATTAGTAAATTTGGGGGCTAGCAAGGTCAGTGGACGAATCATTTGTGTCTATTTTTCACCCTTTGGGATGCTGAATGCAGTGGGTGGCCACATGCCAGAAACTGCTGGGCTCTTGTACTGTATTTGGATACTGCAGCTGTGATATTAGGAAGTCTTGTGGGGACTAACTTGTACAGTAAGATGGGGATATATGACTTAATAAAAACTGTGCACAGTGTCCTCGGGTCTGCGGGAGCTGGAGGCATAAAACCTGAGAGTCATTTGGTTTTGTAGGCAGCGGAATAAAAACAAAACCATCTCTATTTCTCACGATTATTCAAAATAATAAATTTAAGAGAGGAATAACCTAATCTTGTGATTCTTTGTTACTTCTGTTTATACTTTTATACTTTCTTATTCTTCATTTTTGCTTGTCATCAGCATATTCATTTTGAAACTGGAATGCAACTGCGTTGAATGGAATTTTTCACAGCATCTATACATCTACATACCAGTAGTTATTTTCATAGAAAATCATAACAATGGCTGTAGACCTACAACAGTTCTTAGCTGTTGTATGTTTTAAGTGTTTTAACTTAAAAATAAAACTAACAACCAAAAAAAAGGAGAGCCTATTCCTCAGGGTCTAAACTCTATCTCTGACAGAGTCTTCCCCTGTATAATAACATGTTGCTCGCTTAATGGCAGTCGCAGCAACAAATGCTGATCAGCTAATTAAGAAGCCTCCTTTGCTTCGTCTAAACCACACTGTCACTTTGCTCTAAGAGGGCCTTGGAAACGCTGACACCCCCCACCCCCCACCACCATCTTCTGTGTGTTTCCATTCCAGTGGCGTTCCCTCGGATCACAGCGGTAATTAGAGCTGGGGGAAGAACTCGTCTCCTCATCAGACTTAGCTCCAGGGTCCTCGGCTACATCACGTTAAAAACCAAAAGAGCAGAGAGGAGGGGATGGGAGGAGGAGGGGGAATCACTACTTGCTAAGAAAAATGTATATTTTTCTGACACTGCCAGGGCAATTACATGGAGACGCATAAGGGGAAGCTTGGCTCTGGCAAGCAGAAGTTGTCTGAGTGAGTAAACAAAACAGTGGTATCTCTCTCTCTCTCTCTCTCTAACACACACACATCTATATGTATGTATGTATGTATGTACTGTATGTATTGTGACGGACAGGTCTTGTCCTGTCAGTGCATGGGGCAGGACTGTAGTTAGGCTGATACCCTTGTTAACTGCACCTGTGTTTGGGGTGGGGCTATATAAGGGGTCCCCTGTGTCTGTCATTTGGCACGTCTCTTCTTTCAAGCAGGCACCTATTTGGATTTTCTCTTGCACTTGCACTTTGCACTCTCCTCTTATATAATCTCTATCTCACTCTTTTCTTTGTTTACCCATATAGTCTGTCTCAGATAGCCTACCAACGCCCTCACTGCATCCATACACACACACCACCACTCCCATTCATTTTCCCCTAGACATTTGCTATTGAACCTTGTTGTCTGTGTCCCTCTTTATGTTGTGGTCTGGGAACGAACTGGCTGTTACAATTTGTGTGTATATATATATATATATATATATATATATATATATATATATCAATGTGTGCATATATAAATATATATATGTATATATATATACACACAGAGAGAGTCATACTGTATCTAACAGATGTAAGGTCACAATCTTTTCAGACACTGCCTTTTTTCTTCTATTAGCCACCCAAACACACACACAATCACACACACACACACACACACAAACACACACACACACACACACACACACACACACATAAACACACACAAACACACACACACACACAATCACACACAGCACCACTATAATAAAAATAATCATCATCCAGCCTTAAAAAGCAGCAGTCTTCCTAAACTCTATCTCTTATCTCTCAGCCAGACCTAGTAGTTATTCCATAAAGCTGCTGAAAGCAGTTGTGTCGATACCCAACATTAGCCGGGCCTCGGGGCCCAGCAGGAGAGACACCGGGGGGGTTACGTAAGGTGGGAGGAAGTCTCATCATGCTTATAATCCAGTCTGACGCGAGATGTTTGCACCTGCAGGTAGAGGCTTTGTTTTGCTTGCCTCCTCTTCCTGATGTCTGGTAACCACGGTAACAGGTGAAGGGTGAGTCAGCGGCGGGCAGCAGGACCGAGGGGCCAGGGCAGCAGGAGCCACCGGCGGAGATGTACCCCCCGCACTCCACTCCTCCAGGCCCCCAGGGGGTGCACATGCCAATCAAGGCCCTCTGGTGCCCATGGCAGGGTCTCCGAGCACAGATGGACGCCAGAGACCCCCTCCTCTTCCAGTGCCCTGCTGAGCTCCGCTGCCTGCTGTCTGCTGGTGCCTCTCATGTCTGCTGTGCAGTGTCACACACACAACCAACCAGTGCCACACAGCTCCAAACACACACACACACACCCGCACACACACACACACTGTGTAACCCATGTTAAATAGCTCTCAACACACACACACACAACAAAACGGGTGCCACACAGCTCTCAACACACACACACACACACACACTCAGTGCCATACAGCATTACTCCATCCCAAA
Source organism: Alosa pseudoharengus (assembly GCF_046254945.1). Taxonomy (NCBI): domain Eukaryota; kingdom Metazoa; phylum Chordata; class Actinopteri; order Clupeiformes; family Clupeidae; genus Alosa; species Alosa pseudoharengus. Next base: position 17,679,072 of record NW_027468630.1, on the reverse strand, counting down.
CACAAAGCCTTAACCCAAACTATCAACACAGTTTGTTTATCATGAGAGTCTTAGACTAATGTACTACAGTAAACAAACTGTACTGTAACATCCCCTTCAAGGCCAGACAGGAGAAGCATTTCAATGGCCTGCCACCACTACTGTAAGTATCCCTCTCTAAAACAACAAATAATAAATCAGCAAATATTCCTTGAGGAGCTACCCATAAGAACCGATCTATACCTCTGATTGAAAATGGTGTCTCGGCACAAGGGACACTTGATAAATGTGTTAATACACTTGTGAGTGTCCATGAATCACATCTGAAGTCTGACAAAATCAACATGGCTGCTCAATGGTCCGTGCTTGGCACATCTGAAACATACAGTATTTCACAGTGAAAGCTCACTGAGGGGCAATTCAATTATAACTGAGAGCATGTCTGCGTCATGGCGCTGGGGGGCGGCTGGGTCTCAAGAGATTCGCAAACACCTCATGGCCCTGGGGGAGCTGCCAGAGCTCACAGAGATGAGTTTAAATTAATATTAAGACAGAACCTTTGACCCCAATAACCCCAATCTCTCTCTCTCTCTCACACACGCACACACACACACACAGACAAACACACACACACACTCAGCCACACAAGCATACACACAAACACACACACCGTCTCTCTCTCTTTCTCTCTCTCTCTATATATATATGTACTTATACTCTCATACATACACACACACACACACACATGCACATACATACACACACACACACACACATACACACACACAAACACACACACACACATATATACACAGATCTCCATCCTTGGCAAGGACTTTGAGTTCCTGTAAATCTGCCGCCTGTGTGTGTGTGTGGGGCGCCGGTCGTTCATCTCCCCTAAGTCGATAAGGGGAGGCCAGTGTTATTTACTCCTGCCCCCATAAATCCAGCCGCTTGGCCTGGGCTAGGAAGAGAGAGAGAGAAATGCGGGACAGACAGGCTGACCTACGTAATCAAGCCCTTACGTAATAGCTTTGATGAACACCCCACTTATCAATAAACCAACACAAAGCCTCGAAATGTTATGACATCCTCGGTCAATAGGAGACAATAAGATAGTGCTAATGTCCTGTTGCAGCTGAGATAGCTACATATTAGAGCACGGTGTCTATCTAGCAGGGCTGGGTGATCAATGAGTGTGAGACATAAACAAAAAGAGTTGAAGGAGGGAGGTCTGGGTTTCTCAATGCAGTTGAGCAGTCCATCAGGGCTGTGTCCATCTTTCTGCTCCTGTGCCGTGAATTGTCCAGGCCAATCTGCCATTAACCAGACCAGCTCTGACGCAAGAGGTGCCCTGACTGACCACACACAAAGGACCGGCACAATACTACCCGCAAATGTACCAGGCATGCACTCAGACACACACCACACACACACACACACACACACACACACACACACACACACACACACACACATATATTAACACTGGCTGATGTTTTTATTCCCACTAAATTAAAAATGGGAACTTAAAACTTCATTGGCTAAAATTATATTTATTGGCACTTTCTAAAGACTATATTCTAATATTACTGTGGTTGTTTTACTGTAATATAGCAATTTCATTACCAACCTTTTTCCTCAAACATCTCTTGCTATCACTTACTGTTCCTCTTCTGTTTACAGCCACTTGCAATCCCTTCATCGCTCTAAAACTAGTGATATTGACATCTGTGTTGTCTTGTTGTAAATGTTCTGTTTATCTTATATCTTATAGATTTGATAACATTTAATATTCTCTGAATAATACTGTAACAGTTCCATGTAAACTCCTGGAATATCTGCAGAGCTACAGTCAGCTCATCCATCGTGTGTGTGTGTGTGTGTATGTGTGTGTGTGTGTGTGTGTGTGTGTGTGTGTATGTGCATCTGCTGAACACCTGTCAACCTTACCTCTCACCTTTATCTCTTGTGAACACCTCAGGGTCCAGTCGCATGTTTAGGATGGTAACATGTTTAGGGTGCAGACGCAAAAGGTCTGCCAAAGGGCAGCACATAGCGCAAGCAAACACTCCAGACCTCTTCAGCCACCATGGCTGCAGATTACCAGCCCTGCACCACTGACTACTGACCACATGCATGTAGTTTAATCAGTTCCTCCTGCTTGAATCTGAATGCAAATCCTGCTCCATTTTAAAGAAAGCCTGCAAGCTGCCAGCAGGGATAACTGCTTACAGAGAGAAAGAGAGAGAGAGAGAGAGAGAGAGAGAGAGAGAAAGAGAGAGAGAAAGTGTGTAATTTGATCTTTCATTTCTGAGTTAAAGGGCTACCAACTGATGGATAAAATAGAAGATGACACTTGATCACCTCATCTGTGTCATCTTCTCATCAGCTTCCAGCATTTAAACTGCATGTAACAGAAACTGACATGGAAATAATTGCAATACAATATGCTGCTAGGTTGGTGTTCAACGTGTGTGTGTGTGTGTGTGTGTGTGTGTGTGTGCGTGCGTGCGTGCGTGCGTGCGCGTGTGTGTATCTGTGAATGTGTTTGCATGCTTGTGCATGTCACTGTGCATGTCACTTTGCATGTCAAGCAGCTCCATCCTGGATGTAGCAGAAGACACAGTGCAGATGAGGAGAGAAGAGAGATGAGAAAATGACAGCAAGGGAGGGCAGAGGAGAGAACAGGATAAAGGGAGAAGAGCAGAAAGGGAAGACTAATTCATCACCATGAGAGAAATGAGATCCTTGCTTATTTAATGATAAACCCTATCTTAGCCACAGTACCAGAGCCTCAGTAACTACTGTTACCCCCCCCACACACACACACACATCTCCCTCTCACTAAAACACACACACACACACACACACACTTCTTTCTCTTTCTCCATTCCATATTTTCATTCTCCTGCAGAGTGGGGAGGGGAGCAGTGCAAGTGTGAGTGGAGAGCTGGGCATCTCACCACTGTCTCCCTGGATCATAGAACATCTTCTGAATACCAATCGCATCTTCAGCTCCACTACACGCCATCAACATACAGTAGGCTACCAGTTATGACACATGAAGAACGCCATGTTAAGCACATAGCTTTAACGTGAAGCTTATTCCGGCTAGGCTGTTGGAGGAGATAGTGGGAATTGAATACAAAAGAACAGGTCATAATGCAAAGTAAAGAGACATTCGCGACTCCTCCATAACCTAATTGCCATTTGCGTTTGGAGATAACGTTGGACAATTAATACTTTACACTTGATTACACTAAACTCGGATGAACACCAAACAGGAGTCAAGTTAAAGGTGTTTTTTTTATTTCTCACAAAATCCAGGATAGCCTACGTCTGGTATAGTGTTTCCAAAAAACACAACTCAATAGGTTGTAATACATGTATGACAGACGCACTACTGATGTTAAAACATATCCCTGCCACAACCCTGCTAAGAAACACTTTGGACACAGTTCGGTATGTATGTCTGAAACTTTGAAGTGAACCTGGAAACTATAGTGAAATCACAGACATCATTCATTTGCCCAAGTTGTTCCCGGGTTATCGTCAAAGATTTACAACACACGAGATCTGCGCTAAATCGTTTGCGCTGGATGTCAAAATATTGAATACATCAGTGAAATTAGTTACCTGACAAGTAGCCATGAGCTCATGAGTTGTAATGGCATGAAAACGAAGCTTACCTGTCATAACTCCATCGACTGTACGACATGCTCTTGTTGCTGCTGACTCCATCCATGATAGTGTCTGGACTGTCGTTGATTAAATGATGTTATACAGCGAAATAAGTCATGAATAAGCGATCTGTGTGAAGAGATGCTTTCCTCGCCTAGACGGTGCGCTGTGTTCCGAGAGTAATTTTGCTGGGTCTCTTCACATGGACTACGTTATCAATCACTGATTCCCCATGGTAAGGACTGTACCATTTAGGGGCGTTCAGGGAAAGTTGCAGTTTCAGAATGACGCACAAGAAACGTTTTCCTGTACCGACAAATACCCTCGATATTCTATAAGGGTATCATATTTTCAGAGTGATTGCAAGTGTAAAGGCAATATATTGAGTTTATTCAATTTATAAAATAATCTAGTTATTATTGCTAATAATGTCTGCATGTGCAAACTACAAGCGCAGATTTTAAGAGCTACAACTGTTAAACGCTTTATTTTACACTAACGAATTAAACGAAAGGCAAAATGAATCATTGGTAAACCAACATTTTACACTCACAGTAAAACAAAAAGAGAATGCAAGACATACACAGAAATGTGTCTGCGCTTGATTCAAATAAAGCCACTGTGTGAATCTCGTAACGGTGTTGTATTATTGTGTATTGTTTGGGAAAGAAGCCTGTGCCAGGGAAAAGGGTCCCCGGTCCTTGGTCCTACGTCTGTTTCGGACTATCTACACTGCTCCTGAACTTTTTAATATGTCTTTGCCTCATGGCTGTATTTACAAATATTGATCTGATCCTCTCTAATCTGATTACATGTATAACAAATTTCTTATCTTGAGTAATTCCAAATAGAGACTAACTTAGATGGATCACCTGATCTGAAATGTATACTGTTTCCTAATAAGCCAGTTCTCCTTAAACATAAATTAGGTCCGAAATGGCAATACTAATTAACAAAACATCTTGAAAAACCAACCCCTTACATAAATCTGCACACCATGAGCACATGCAGAAATATTTCAATACAGAATTCAGTGTTGAAGGTACAGTAGTAGGATATACTGGAAACTGGATAAGTATTATTGTTTATTAAGATTAAACAATCATAGGCTATAGGAAATGTGATAATGTAATTCCAAAATATATATATATTTGCTGTTGTCATTGATATTAGATTGTTATATATTTGATTTTAGAGACAGAACAGTGTTGCACTATGGTCCTGGCATGAGTAATGTTATAACAGTACAGACCAATACTGTGAAACTCTGCATTGACTGTGGGAGTGTGAGAACTGCTGTCACCTAAAAGTCCCAATAGAATGTATGCTGAAAGGCTCTGTATGACATAATTCGCTCCAAAGATAATGCATTTGAGGTAGGCCTATTTATATTCTAACGGTGCTCAACAACACTGAAATAATGCAGATCACTTTCAATAGGCTATATTATCTGAACCACACACGTTTGTCTGTCCCCTTCTTGTTTTCACTGTATGAAAAAGCCCTGTCAGTAACTGAAACGTGGCGAGCAGCTGAAACGGTGACAGGAATACATTTCCGAATTAGCAGCGTTGGATCTCTGTTCCGGAGCCTGACAGAGCGCCAAATGCAAATGCATGGATGCCCATGAATGGCACCAGTCACAGCGAGTGTGAGGTTTGATCGGGGAGGTGTAGCGAGAGCGAGCCCTGTATTCTCCACCAGGCCTGCTTCCTTAGAGGAGATGCTGCCTGCCCCAGTTTTATGGGAAATCAGTGGTGGCACTTCAGACAGGAGATCCCATAAGACACAGGGAGACTCTTGAAATGAAATTGACCAAAATGCTCGAGCACAAGGCAATGGCTCTCTGTTATTTCATTCTGACATGTCAGACTGGAGACAAACCTGTCCCTTTTTTCCTCTGTGTCATATGCTACACCTGTCTGTTTTGCCCAGCCCATTGGCAGCCAGGTCCATTTTGTCTGACCTAGTGAAGGCCCATTCGACCCATTGTGACTGAAGCCATGAGCTTCTCTAACACTCTCATCTAAGGTCAGAGGTCAGGTCTTATCTAGATAAGCACATCCATAGAAGCACAGGATATTGTAAATATGCAACCTGTTATTTTGCAACTATAAATATTCAACCTGTAATTTTAGTTGTTGTACAGATATAAATGGATTCAAAATTATAATCTATTTTATACTTGGCCTATACAGTAGTATAGCTGTAAAAACGGATTCCAATGGTCTCATATCAAGGAAAGTATCTTTGCTATTATTACTTTGTTATTATGACTTTGCTTACACAGCTACATTTTCTATAATAATTTAAGGCTCATTATCAAACTTTAACCCTGGTAATATGCTAACTGGTGTCTGTGGGTGCAAAAGAAATAGTTCCTGCATACTGTTTCCTGCATGTGGACATTTATGTCTTTCGTTACTCCCTAATGATTTATGCTAGTTAAACAATCAAATCTCTCCCACATACCACACTCTGCATACTTCAAAGGCAAATTAATTACATGGTGTGAGGAGTCGATAGAAAGAGCGTGTGCACTTTTTTTAATAGAGCCCATGGGTTCATTTTCTTGGAACAGCAGGGAATTGTGCAGCACAGCACAACCCATAAAGCCATAGCTTCTTAGCCTCCTAACATGCATTTATATAATAACACATTACACCTTCACCAGGATTTTCATTTAGATTAGGTTGATTTTAGAATCACTCCATCAGGAGTGCCAGCTTTCTGAAATCATTTACACGCATAGGGAGAGTGGGATAAGAGGATCTGTTCTTTTTTTACCTAAGTCAACCTATAGAGGAAGCATAATGATACAGGAACAAATCTAATATAACACAACACAAGTTCAGGATGGCTTCAGTCAGGGATAGAGACACATCTTATGAATGCGGTGTGCACCTGACCTCTACCAGTCCAGAGGAGGGAGACACATCTTATGAATGTATCTTATGATGTGGTTATCTGTCCTTCCCATGACCATATGCCACCAACATAGTACAAAAACATACCTCAACTTATTTTACAAACAAAGCAGGGCAGGGCAGGACAGGGCAGGGTGGGGCACAGCAGGGCAATGGTAGCATAGTGGCTAAGGAACTGCGTTAGCATGCAGCAGCCTGAAAAGTTGTGGGTTCAATTCCTAGCTTCCACCGTTTGCCCTGCAACATTAACTTTATAGCACGGCAGAATTCTCTGCAGAGCCACCAACCTTCATCGGCCTCTCTCCTATCTGTGATCAAAGAGCAGGAGATGGCGCTGTGGTGTAGTCAATAAGGGGCTGCGCTGCATACAATGGGAGCGTGGTGCTTCAATAGACCATTTACGCATGAATTATTTCCAGCAGAAACTTGCCGTTGCCATGGTTTCTGCTGACAGTGCTGCTCCGAATGACAAGAGAGAAGTAGCCTAATGAAGTTTGAGAGCTTATGAGTTTGATAGCTTAAATCAGATTTGCAGTCATATTCTGTTTGCCAGACCTACTGTTATTATATTGCATTAATTACTACAACCCTATTTCCAAAATAAAGTTGGGATGACGTTTAAAATGTAAATGGACATTGTTTATTATTACTTTTTTTCCTCATTTTCATTGTTTATTTCATTAGGCTATTGATTGAATTTACATTGTTGTTTATTATTGCTATTCTCCTTATTGTCTGACCAACATTTTCATTTGTTCCCTGTTAAATTTAAGTATTATATATTTGTATGTCGCTTTGGACAAAAGCGTATCCATAACCATCCATATCCAGAGTCTAAGATTTCCCATAAGAATTACAAATATTGATTGGTCAAACTAAAGCACAGTTTTCCACTTTATCTCAGTCCACCTCAAATGAACGCAGGCCCTGCTTTTCTGGATTACGCCTAAATAAGGTTACTTCTTTGCATGATAGATGGCGCTTCAAACTGTTTATAGACAGCTTATCAGAAACTTTCCTGAGCCCATACAATGATTTTCTTAACAGAAACAGATAATTTTTGGATGAAGTGCCATCTAAGGCCCTGAAGATCATGGCCATCCAATACTGTTTTTCAACCCTGTCTCTTGTTTACAACGATTCTCTGATGTTGTTTTTTTTCTATTATTATTATTTTGATAGAAAAGTGAGATTGACAGGAAGAGAGTGGGAGAGAGGGAGAGAGAGAGAGTGGGATTGGGAAATAACTCGAACTCGGGTCCCTGTGGCCACTTGGACCCAAATATGTTATGGGCGCTATAGCCAGTTGCTTTTTGTTTTGTTTGATGTTTTAATGTTATTATGTACTGTAGATAATGAAATACCCAGATTGGAAAAATGAGCCTCAAGTCATTCTTGAGATATTGTGTTTAATAGAAAGGGACATAGAAGTGGTCCCAGTGACCTTGAAATTTGACCTTTAACCTCCAAAATGTAATCACTTCATCTTTGAGTCCAAGTGAAATTTTTTTACCTAATTTGAAAAGAAAATGTCTCTGGCCATGGCTAACGTCCGCACGGAGGCATACATATGTCAAAATGGGAAAAAAGAAGACATATTTTCATGTGATATGAGTATTGTCTTTCATATGATAAAAAGGACCCCATAATTCACTGATTATGTTTCCTGGCAAAGAAGCACCAGCAGAGACAATGTTCAGAGTGGACATACAGCAAGTAAAAGTCTGACCCAGTGAGGAAGACCATCTCTGGTCTTCATCCATCATCATGCCCAAGGACATACATGACACATTTGACAGATGAATGAGAAAACAGCTGTGTTCTTACAGAAGTGGGATTGCCTAACATATTTTCATCATTTTCAAACCATACCATTTGAAAATCACCATACAGTTGTCTTTTTTTTTCTGGCATTAACATAAAATCAACCTCTAAAAATGAAACAAAACGTCAAACTCTAGTATAGTTTGTTTTTAGCCATATATCTTTTTTATTTTAGCACCAGAAGCTATACAAGGAGCCAGGGCTGCACGGGAACATAAAAACACAGTATGGATCAGACGTGGAGCAGCTACCCAAGCTCTGGTTTAGTGAGAGGGGACGAGCTGTGCGCTACCACTGGAGCAGCTGACCTCTACTGCAGGCCAGCACGGCTCGCATGCTCAACAGCCCACGGAGCTAATCAAGTCCCGCGTCTGCCTTCCAGGTGGGACAGTCGGGAGGAGACGATTAGTGGGAATGTTGCATTATGGGATAGGCGCTGGAGGTCAGGTGAGACTCAGCTGGTCACCAACTCCAGGACACCAACAAAAAACAGGGATGAGTTCTGGACCACATGTGGACAATGCAGGCTATGGCCATTCATCTTTTATTTTCAGTTAAAAGCAAACTAAGAGAATTAAATACTCCTCTTTACATATACACACACTTGTGCCATGAGAGCAGGTTCACTTACAAACATATAAAAATACTCGGTAACTAGTCTGATAAGAAAATAATGTATAAAAGTATATAGTAAAAACATTTAATCACGTCTCTCAAAGAATCACCTCCGATCTTTTTTTTAATCTTATATTACATGATGATAAAACAAAAACCAGAATAGTTTAATTGTATCCCTTGTACTGAAATACACTCATGAAAAAGGAAGACAAACCTAATGGTGAAGTGTCTTTATAGTGATGTTAACCCTTAATGATAGTTCTGTAAAATGAGGGGCTACACATACTAGCCTGTCAGATACCAGATATGTCACAACTGAGATCATTTATTTAGTCTTCATATGTATGTGTGTGTGTGTGTGTGTGTGTATGTGTGTGTAAGAGACAGAGAGAGAGAGAGAGAGAGAGAGAGAGAGAGAGAGAGAGAGAGAGAGAGAGAGAGAGAGATAGTGTGTGTGTCTGTGTGTGTTATACAGGAAACATCTGTCACTACTTAAATCTTCACACTCAAATCCATGGTCAAGAATTCCTTTTGGGCATCTTACCAACTAATAAAAACATAATCCTGGATTACGGATGTGCCAAAGAGAATGTTGAAGGTTCGAAGGTCCCTTCACGTCAATTACAGAGGTGTTATGAAAGTTGTATAAGCTGTGGCTAATACCTAATACCATGAGAATAAATGATTCCTTAGTTTTACCCTCTCACTGTCACTGTTTCCTTACATTACTTCAACTAAACACACCAGAGAAGGAGGGGAAATAGAAACAGTCAATAGAATATTATCAATCTGGAAATCAATTCCATATGTAAGGCAAGAGAGAGAGAGAGAGAGAGCGTGTGTGTGTGTGTGTGAACATTTCCCCAAACCAGTTCTGTAAAACTACAAATATTAGCAAGGTACCTCAAACCCCACGGGCCCGGCCTCTTACACGCTATCTTTCTCCGAGTGAGGAAATGTTTTACCCACCAACCTGAGTGTGCGATAGTCTGTGAAGGCAATGGCTGAGCAAGAAGGGAGAAGAACTGACCTATCTATCAACACAAGGGTCTGAGAACCTAATTAGAAATGAGAAAAGCAAACAAGCAAAGGCTAGTCTATGAGCCATTCAGTTAACAGACACCACTTCTACTGGAAGTTGGCCTCGGACACATTTGAAGCACAGATGTAAGAAAAAATGGCTGATACACGAGATCCCAGTGTTCATGTTGGCTGCCTACATACACACACACACACACACACGTATATATATGTCTACATTATAACATGGGTCAGGACCAAAGCTCATCAACCTTGCACTCAGCACTGAGAAGATTTAATCATCAGGTTTTTAAAAATGTGTTCTCAACTCACACTGATTTCATTTACGTACAGTAGCTGTTCAGCACATGGAGTAGAAATTAAAAGGCATAATGGCACGACACACACACGCACGCACACACACACACACACACACACACACACACACACGTACAGACGCACATACAAAGCGGCACAAGATCACCTCATTCTACACCGCTTGCAAATGCGTCAGTTGTTTATCATTAACATTCTAATGATATAATATACATATATTGATATTTTCTGTGATTCCATCTCGGTAAAAATACAAATGTGACTACAAGGCAAGATAAGTCCTTTGAGATACAACATAAAAATAATGGAATCGTTAAGCAAATTTAAGAAGCGATCTTTTAGTGTTGGGACATATTCACACTGAAAGCTGTATGGTTTCTTGTCTTTTTTCGTCATCATGTTTTTTTTTATATATATAACACTAGTTGAAGGTGAGCGGTGAGTTCAATAACATTTGTTGTTGTTTGTGTTTGTCTGGTTTTGTTTTTGTTTTTTTTTGTTAAGTTTTGTTGTTTTACTGTCAGTTTGGTTCTTCTAGTAGTGAAGTCCCAGGGGGAGGAGCGCGGTGAGGCAGCTCCCGGCCCTGATAAGGCTAGCACAGGGACTGCTGTCTTAGCTCATGCACATGTCGAAAGGCAGCGGTCATCCACAACAGGATGTGATGTCAGAAGGCAGGGGTGGGTGGGGGGACTGGTGACAGCAGCTGGATGACTGGCGGCCCGGTGTGCCACTCAGACGATGACACAATGGCAGCCGCTCTTGTCCTTCTCCTTGCGCGTGGGCTCCGGCGAAGGCGGGCACTCCTGTTCCTGGAACTTCCTGTTGGAACACCAGGGGACAGAACGCTACGCATGAGCTCTGACCTCAGCTGACCAGCACAGTGACGGCTACATTCAAATCCAACATTATACCTAAACTAAAAGGATTATATATGATCATACAGTATCCATTTGTACATTACGGATCATTATAAATGATACAGACATGATTGCCTCTTCCTCATTCATGTCTTTCATATATAAATTGCACTCTATGATCCATACTAAATTAAATCTGTGGCCACTGAGGGAGGAAATGACCATGGAAATGATATGAAAGTTTCACTTTAACTTCACTTAGTCCAAACTGACTCTTTAATGTAGCTACATTCAATGAGAATCCAAGCACCACTCACATACTGTGGACAATAGCTTCTCCTCAAAATTGTCCCTTGCACATTCAAGGTCGAAATAATTATTATTGTTCTTTTTTTTTCATGTCTACTTCAAGTGAAGGGCTAGAAGAGTGGGCTGAAGGAGGCAGCTTTTTAGGCGGACGCAAGTGCTTTGCTTTCCAGGGTGGCAGTTAATTAGCAGTTTCATATTAGGAGAAGATCACGATTTACAAAGCAGAGCGAAAACAAGCCCCTTCAGGCACCTACGCATGCAGGAAAAGCATCGTGATCAGAACACCAGCCAGCCTTGCCTAGTCCAGCCCAGCCCAGCCTGTGGTCAGAAGACAAAAGTCCAGTCCAGTCTCAGCTACACTCAACAACAATGGTCTGCTCTGTGTATGTATGTGTGTGTGTGTGTGTGTGTGTGTGTGTGTGTGTTAGAGGAATCTCACACATGGCCCTCTCACCTTATTACTCGGACCAGCTCGTGGAACGCTTGGTCTACATTCATGCGGATCTTAGCCGAGGCCTCCATGTACGTCACCTTCAGCTGTCGGGCGAGCTGCTGACCTTCCTCCTGGGTCACCTGGGGGAGGAAGAGGAAGGGGAAGAGTTTTGGCTGTGATGTGTGAAGGACCAGAGTGATGTGGAATCAGGCACTCAGTCCTGACACTCTGTGGTATCAGACTACAGAGGTCTGGCTCCATCTGGTGGACGGTAGAGGCATGAGCAGACTCTGGGATGCTCTTATCAGATACAAACTACAAAACTACTGAATACTGAGGGAAAATGTCATTCAAACAATGGTATAGGGATACTTGAATACATGTTAAGCCATGTTATGAATAAAACAAATCACAAAAACAAAACACAGATATCAAGAAAAAACACTTCATGCTACATGGAGATACATTCTTTTCACATTTCCTACAGATTGTTTTGAATGCAAGACGGCAGTAATAAAACAACGAGTCTATATATGAACTACAAGCAACTATTTTCCTAAAGCACATACATA
>NW_027468630.1:17649013-17656513 GCF_046254945.1 Alosa pseudoharengus | reverse complement strand
TTGACTTGACTCGACACACATATATATATATATGCGGAAAAGATATGGTCCACTGAGCGTCCACCTCTGAATCCCTCTACACGGGTCGGTGCCCTTCTGTCCTGTTACAGCACCGAGACAACCCTGCCCAGGTGCCCTTGGCTGGACATATGACAGACATACTGTGGGGGGTCCGTCTGCCAAACAGGTGTGTGTTTTACGCCTGCATGTCAATTTGTGTGTCTGTATGTGTGAGTGTATGTGTGTTTGACTCTGTGTATGTGTGTGTTTAAGTCTGTGTGTGTGTGTGTGTGTGCGTGTGTGTGTGTGTGTGTGTGTGTGTGTCTGTCTGTGAGGGTGGATGTCTGTGTATTTGTTTGAGTTTCTGTAGCTGACCTTTACCCTCATGTTAGCACAAACAGTGCTGTGTCTGGGACACACACACACACACACACACACACACACACACACTTCTCTGATTCAACAAAGAATGGCAACAACAGGCCCCCTAATGAATAACCCAGTGGATTAAATGCATTGAGTGTTGTGAGTGCAGTACAGAGACGCGTCTGGAGGCCCGTTCCCTCCAGTGAGGAGCGGCACGACGCGACTCTTTGTGTGGAGTCCTGCCTGTACCCCGCGCCCAACGCCCCACCCCACACACCCCTCGCCCCACCCCACACACCCTCGCGCCGCACCACACGCCAGAAGAAAAGCCCTCTGTGCCAGCCAGTGCCAATTAACAGGCTTGAGCCAGAGTTTCCATGCCAGCCGAGCCGACAGAGATCTCTCCAGCTGCCATAGAGCAACAGCCATCTAAGTGAGTGTGTATGTGTGTGTGTGAGTGTGTATGTGTGTGTGTATATGTGTGTGTGTGTGGGTATATATGTGTGTCTGTGTGTGTGTTGAGTGTGTTTGCATGTCTGCCCACTTGTGTGACAATAATGTGTACACATGCGTGTGTGTGTGGGGGTCTGTGTAACAGAGACGTGGAGAGACTGAGCCCAGAAGAAAAGAGAAAGGGATAGAGACCGACAAAAAGGAAGAGTGAAAGGGACAAAGACAAACGTGTGTGAGTGTGTGAGTGTGTGAGTGTGTGAGAGAGAGACAGAGTAAGAGCTTGGGAACCCTGCCGCCGCTAAGCATGCTGGGACAGGAAGTGACCCTCCCTCTGGCGTTGGCCGAGAGGTAGACGAGGGCAGAGCAGAGCGGAGAGCAGGAAGGAAGTCCCACCCTCGCAGCAGGGGCAGTCGGCCCGGCCCGGTCCAGCCCAACCCAACGCAGCCCTCTGGGTGGTGTCAGGGTGATGTCACAGAGGAGATACACCCCCCACACACACTCACACTCTCACACTCACACACACATATTCCTCAACCTGCCTGCCACACCCACCTGGTTGCAGTAATATATTCACTCACACTCATAACATTACTCCTCCTTAACACACTCACTTAGTCACACTCACACACACACACATAATTTCCTGTTAACACACTTGGTTAAACTCATACACTCTTTCTCTCCCACACACACAGACATGCATGCACGCACACACACATTCCATCCTAACGCACTCCCTCAGAGTCTTTCCACCGCTGGCCTACCCAGCCCTGTGTCCTCCCCTCCTCTTACCTCCCCTCTTCTCCTCTCCCCTCCCCTCCTCTCCTCTCCTCTCCTCTCCCCTCTCCTCTCCCCTCCTCTCTTCTCCACTCCTCTCCCCTCTCCCTTCCCCTCTCCTCTCCTCCTATTCTCATCCCTCCTCTCCTCTACTCTCCTCTCCTCTCCTCTCCCCTCCTCCTCTCTCCTCTCCTCTCCCTCCTGACAGTGAGCCTCTGTTTGCATCACTTCACTTCTCTTCTTTTCTGTTCTGTTGTATTGTGCCAGGCTAGGAGTGCGGAGCAGGGCAGGGCTTGACCCTGGGCAGCGTGGCATACGTGTGTGTGTGTATGAGGGAGGGTGGTGGAGGGGGGGGGGGGGGGTATGGGGGGCAAGGCAGGGCATGGTGGCACGGCCCAGGAACGCTGAGCCAAGGGAACTCCTCTGTGGGAGGTAGAACAATGCAGGGAGCCTGCATGTGTGTGAGTAGAATGTGTGTGCATGCACGTGTGTATAAGAGTTTGTGTGTATGTGTGTATGTGTGTATGCCTGTTGAGATGTCTAGGACCATGGCAACCAAACAGGGACAACAAGTAGGCGGATGTTCTGCCCTTCAACAGCCCCCTCCCCCCAGACAATTGCACTACCCTATCCCTTCCGTATTCTATTTACATTTATAAAATGTACATACTATAATTACACTTATACATAGCCATATTCTACTGATCTTTATACTGTTCTTACTGCACATACACTTATTTTTACTTCTCCTATAATGTTTCTGTAACTACTACACTGCACATATCTGTACATACTGTACATGTCTGTCTATTTATACGGTTCATACTGAATATCCATATTTATTCTGCTTTTTATAATATTACTGTTATAATACACTGCATACAGTATCTATATAATTTGTACAACTCTTATAATGTTACTGCTACTACACTGCACATGTTGTTCATACATTCTTCATACTGGAGTGCATATCCATATCTATTGCTAATGGGCAATTCCACGCAAAACTGTCACGTCCATAACGCCAGCTAAATACCATGGCATTGTGTTGGCGTTATGGATGTGACAGTTTTGTGTGGAATTGCCCTAATAAATTGCACATATTTACATTTATATTTAATTTATATTACTGTAAACTATACCACTTTCTTAACTGTATACTACTGTCTACACTGCACTATATGTCTTATACTGCTCATACTGCACCACCTGTCTATACCGTGTATATCACACTACACTGCTTTTTTTGCACTTCTGGTTAAACGCATTTCGTTGTCTCTGTACTTGTATTTGCACAATGACAATAAAGTTGAATCTAATCTAATCTAATCTAATCTAATGTGTGTGTGTGTGTGTGTGTGTGTGTATGAATCAGAGTTTGTATTTGTGTGTGTGTGTGTGTGTGTGCTGCAACAATAGCTGGCTGGCTGTCTCACACAGCATGATGAAAAACCAAAAAAAAAGTAGCAAACAGGTCCCTGACAAAAAGGCGAGTCGGGGAAGTGTGTGGGCGGGCGATGAACTCCACACTCAGACGCCCCACCACTTCCTCGCCACACACACACACACACACAGCCTGTCAACAACACTGGAATCTCTTTCTTTCTCTCCCTCTCTCTTTCTTACTCTCTCTCCCTCACTCTTTGTCTCTTTCTGTCTCTGCAACCGAGACTGAGACTCGAGGAACTGTTTGTGTACACACACGTACACACACACACACAAACACACACACACACAACAAACCTTTCTCTGAAACAACCTTAATTATTAAATGAGCAGGATCAGAGCGAACGTTAATTACCTCTCGGCACAGGTCAGAAATACACACACGTCAACACTTTCTGAGAATAATTGCCATGCAGCACAGAGCCCCCGTCAGCCCTGTGGGATTAGCAGGCCTTGACGGGGGGGGGGGGGGGTTGTATGGAGAAAATGCACATTAATAAAGGGGAAGAAAAATTCTATTATCTCAAGGAAAATTCTGCCAGCAACAGCAACTTTACAACCTCCTCCGCCTCCTCCACCTTTTCCTCCACCTCCACAGCTAATCAACTTTAGAACCACCTCCTCCTTTATCTCCACCTCTTCCTCCACAGCTAATCAACTTCATAACCACCCCCTCCTTTATCTCCACCTCTTCCTCCACAGCTGATCAACTTCATAACCACCTCCTCCTCCTCCACCATCTCCACCGCCTCCACACAGCACCACACCTGATCTGCTATAACCTCCTTTCACCTCCACTTCCTCTTCCACTGTGTGTGCATGTGCGTGTGTGTGTGTGTGTGTGTGTGTGTGTGTGTGTGTGTGTGTGTGTGTGTGTGTGTGTGTGTGTGTGTGTGCATGTGCTTGTGCGTGTGTAAGTAGTTGTGGATGGTGTGCCTTCAGATGGCCGTTTTAGATGACAGGTGTATGGCGCAACGTTAGCGCTGTCAGGTTGCCCACTCCAGCATGTTTGCTGCTTTAATTAAAGCGAGGCCATCTAAAGCGGGCCAGGTCACACCCCGTTAACTGGACACGGGCCAGCCCGACCTGTTGGGGCCTCCACCCCCGCTGCCTCCACATCCATAACTCACAGCCCCTGGCCTCTTCTCAGTTTCAGTGTTCTTTATACAGTCTATGAGGAAAATCTCTGAGGGGAATTGTCGCATCATAATGCGGAACTGTCGGTTCGCGAACATTTTAACCGCGTATTTGTGACCGTACTCCTCCAGAGGCATAAGACATCCCCGCTGATGCTGCCAAGGCATCAGCAGTGGACAGAGCATCAGTGAACTCATGCCAACGTAAGCAACTGTTTAGCCTGTGGAGGGTCAGCTGATGAGGTGGAGGGTTAGTAAACATCACAAAGTTTGGCTCTGAATGCTTCTCAAAGGAAACAAAATACAACCAACAGTGTCTCTCATTCATTTTCCTTCTACATCATGACCTCCTCACATTTTTCCCTTTTATGTGCAGAGAAAACATTGCAATCATATTGTTGTACCTAGTCCGTTACGGGCCAACTGTTGGCGGAGGTCATTAGTGCAAGCTGTAAAAATCTGTGAAGACCCTGCATTCACACCCGGCTCACTGAACATGGTCACACACACTGGACTTCACTGAACATGCTCACACACACTAGATTTCACTGAACACACTCACATACATGTACACTACATTTCACTTTACACGCTCACATACACTAGATTTCACTTTACACACTCACAAACACTAGCTTTCACTGTACACACGAACACACAGCAGAATTCGACAAACATGGTCACACACACAGGGGTCTACACACTTCACATTGAGTGTGTGTGTATGGCTAGGGAAAGACCGTGCTGTTGGGAAAATGGAAGGTGTTGGTTTTAAAAATGAGCCAAAGAGGCACTACTGCCACAGATCGGGGCTACGTGCTCCCTGTAATCCAGCAGAGCAGTACAAGCACCAGCAGCGAACAGCCCAACATAACATAACACCAGCTCGCTCTGCTGTGCTGTGCTGTGCTGTGCTAAGACACAGGACAATGTAAAAGGATTTCTAGATGGATACACACTGATCTATTGAGACTCAAGTGGACATCCTTAATGTGGCACTCCGCTACTGAACCATCACTCAAAGCCACAGCTCACAGCTTAAGAGCCTACAGAGGCATTGGCCATCAAGTCTGCTTCCCCTCTGTTGCCTAGAAACAAGTGCAGTCACACTACTAAAATTGCCATGAGAAAACTATTGTACCCCTCCAGGCTAGTCACTGATATCAATCCATAATTGTCAGCTGTCACAGTATTTGAGGAGTTAAAATGAATTCAATATCAAAGATACTCAACAATGTCAGCATCGGCAGCACCGGCTTGTAAAAAATGTTCCTGAGGATGAATTAAAAAATTATGTCTGCCTTCCTCGTGAACATGGAGACGGTCTGTCTGCAGTGGCTATGATTCACGTCACCATGACGACAAGCGAGAGCAAACGGCATTGGTCATGTTCTCCGCCTGCGTGACACTTGCCCTGAGGGAAGCCAGTAAAGTGAGCCGATGGTGGCGTGTCGCGAGTTAGCCCCGCCTCACTTCCTGTTTCTCCCCGTTCAGTTCAACTGAGGTACCTTCTGCTGCACACACACAGCATTGGGGCAACGCACAGCACTAGAGTGAGTGACACACACACACACACACACACACACACACACACACACACACATACAAACACACACAAACACACATTCACACACAAACATAAACACATCCACAAACACACACACACACACACACACACACACATCCATATCCACACACACACGCATGCCCACACACACAAACACACAGCGCTGGGGTGACAGGGTTTCCCTCAGCCCGCTGCACTTAGGTCCAAAGCCATGGCTGAAGAGTAAACTCCAACACACACACACACACACACACACACACACACACACACACACACACACACACACACACACACACACTCACATACACATACACACTCACTTAGATGGCTGTGGCTCTATGTGCGATGGCCACACCCACTTCAACACCCCCCCCCCCCCCAACATCCACCGTGAGCCGTACAGTACACTTCAATCCAACAACAAAAGACCTCCGTTTCCTGGGGAAACACCCATTCTTCCCATGAGCTCATGCAAGCCCAAAAGGTCAATTATTCAATAATAATAACAATCCGAGCGCTGGCAGGGCAGGGCAGGGGAGGCTTCTGGAGTGGGGTGGGGGGGGCAGAGTGGACGCTGCTGGGGCAATTTTAGCAGCAGTGTCATCAGTAGCCATCTAAGGAGGAGGGAGGGTGGGGGTCTGAGATGTGAGTAGATGCAATGAGCCGCCCCTGAGCTTCGGTGGCCCCTGCACTGCATTCTCCTCAGCAGCAGATCAATAGCATGGCTCTGTGCCAGGACTGAGACACTCAGGCAACGCACACACAGACACACACACGCACGCGCACACACACTCACGTGCACACACACACACACACACACACACACACACACACGAGCGCACACACTCACGTGCACACACATGTACACACACGCGCACGCACGCGCACACACATGCACACACACACACACACGAGCGCGTGCACACACACAAATGCACACACACGTGCGCAGACACATACATACACACACACACACACGCACACACATGCACATGCGCGCACACACATGCACACACATGCACACGCACATGCACATGCGCGCGCACGCACACACACACACACACACGCACACGAACACGCACACACACACACGAGCGTGTTCACACACACACACACACACACACACACACAGACACACACACACACACACACACACACAAAGTATTTCCATTCACCCATTCATACACCAACAACGGAGGCTGCCATGCAAGGCGCCAACCAGCACATCAGGAACAATTTGGGGTTCAGTGTCTTGCTCAAGGACGCTTAGACAGGCGCGAACCAGCAATCCTCCGATGACCTAACCTCTCCGTTTCCTCCCGAGCCAGCACCGGCCCACAGGACCACCTGAGACACCAGCACAGAGAACGGACAGATGACCACTAGTGTCAATGTGCATACTGTATGTAAGAATGTTAGTGCTTAACAGCAGATATGGTGTGTGTCCAAGATCAAATGTATTAAGTTGATCTGCTGACTGGTTTTCAATGGCGCTCTCCTAGAACCTTCCATTGTGAAAATGTTAATAGTGAACCACAGGACATATACAGCATCATCCATTCAGCGAAATCTCACAAATGAGAAAGAGAACAAGCCGCTATGCGAGATCATTTTGGTTCCTCCTGTCATGTCATAATGAAGCCGCTAAGGACTGGACAGTATATAAGGGAACAGAACAGCTTTGTGGTGACCGATACCATGAGCCTGGAGTCCTGCTGAGAGCAAAGGGTCTGCAGAGGACACGGACACACACAC
>NW_027468630.1:17431513-17644013 GCF_046254945.1 Alosa pseudoharengus | reverse complement strand
ACAGATCGATTCCACTGCCTCCATTATGCTATATGATTTCACTGGCTAAAGCAATACATCAGACCTGTAATGCACACTAATGTATGGTATTATTCAAATTACGCCGTGCCATGTTGACAAGACATTTCTTTAGCAAATATCAAGCAGAAATAAGAGGCAAGTGATTGGAAAATATTACAGAAAACAGGATAAAACATATAGTCTGCTATTAATGTTAATGTTATTAATGTTTTGCAAGTGTACAGATCTATATTTTGCCATGGATCTAAAAATGACAACTCATAAAATATGTTATCAGTGCCACTCCATAAAAAATAATGGCTGTTGGTGAGTTGGTAGATTAAAACAAATCTCTGAACAAACGTCCTGGTTTTAATCTCCTGTGACCTCGCCTGCGTGAGAGGACAGAGGAAGGTTGTGGAGATAATGAAAGGAAAACAAAACAAAACGCCGGGACCATATTTGCTCTGTGAGCCGGTGGTGAGCGGCTGCAGCAGCCTATTTGTTGTTGGAGCCACACCATAGCTGATCTCCCTGGGTTCCTGTCGTCTCAGACGCAGCCATCCCATGCTCATGTACAAACAAGCCGATAGTGCATTGTGGGTAATACAGCTCTTTCTATTCTACAAGGGAAGCGGGGTCTGAAGCGTTTACTGCCGTCCACACAAGGCGGCGTTTTTTATTTTTTGCAATCACCTGCCTACATGAAACACATTTTTAAAAAGATTTGCGTGGAAATGGCTTGGTCAAACCACGATCACAGATGAGAACTCCTTAAAAGCAATTGTGAATCGTAAAAGGACTCCCCTGGCCATGGCAAATGTATTCAATGCTTCTCGTGCCGCTGAAATCCTACTGGATTCTTCTGCGGCATGACTGCTTAGAGTGGATAAGGGAGATGGTGTAGACCAGACTGCAGTCTCTATCGGCCACTGCCTTGCAGTGACCTCTGCCTTACTGCTCTCTCCCCACCCCTCTGGATCCCACACAACATCCAGCCTGGGTCCACTATGAGCAGGGAGCATCTGATTTGGGAGCATCTGATTTGGAGACTGCCTATATGAGTGTGTGTGTGCCTGTGTGTGTTTATGTTTGAGCATGTGCGTGTTGCTGCGTGTGCTTGAGCATGTATGTGTGTGTGTGTTTGAGTGTGGTCTTTGAGTGTGTGTGTGTGTGTGTGTGTGTGTGTGTGTGTGTGTGTAGTGGGTGAACAGGGCAGTGTGTGTGCGTGTGTGTAGTGGGTGGACAGGGTAGTGTTTGTGTGTGTGTGTGTGTATGTGTGTAGTGGGTAGCAGGGCAGTGGGAGAGGTGGGAGGTCTGATTCATGGTGTCTTCTTGCTGGCTGTGGTGCCATTTGGCCCCTGAGTCACTGACCCGCTACAGCGGCACCTCTACAGGGCACAGGCACACGGTCCAGCCCTGCTGACCCCCCCCCCCACCCCACCCCACCCCACCCCCCCACACATGCCTCAGTGGACAGTCATCTGACCCCGACTGGCCGGGGTGGAAACATGGAGCTCTCCCATGGTGCCACACAGGGAGAAGAGAGGCGCACAGGGAGATAGATGGTGTGTGTGAGTGACGTGTGTAAGTGTGTGTAAGAGAGAAAGATAGAGAGAGAGAACAAGAAAAACTGTGCGAAAGGTGAGAGAGCCACTTGATTACATCACATGTATGTTTTTGTGTATGACAGAGTGTCTATTTCAAAGTGTAAGATTCGTCACGCAATGACAACAGGTCACGTCACGTGACACAGAACATTTGGTCTTTGCGCAATCTGTAACACATTCAAGGATTCATTTGTAGGAACTCGTTTTCCAAGTCGAAGAGGAGGAAGGAAATTAAACCAGAGGACGACATGATCTAAACGCACAATTCTCTTCCTCGCGTTCGCGGTGGATATCGAACACCAGATCGTGCCCAGGGAACAAAGCCAATCGATCGATGTGTGTGAGCATCTGATCTGGAAACAGATGTCTGGTGTGTGGGTCTGAAGATGCATAGCATATGTTTCTCCTTCCAAAGACACCAGTCAATGTGACATAGCCCTAGGCCAGCAACCCCATAATAATCTGTCCCCATTCATGCTCGGAAGTGATTATCTGCAAAGGAACATGTGAACTCCACGCACTCTCCTCGGGAGAGCAACACAGAGAGAGAGAGACAGAAAGAGGTGGGGAGAGAGAGAGAGAGAGATATGGAGAGAGAGAGAAAGAGACAGCGAGAGCAATGGAGAGAGAGGGAGAGAGAGAGAGAGAGAGTGAAAGCAGGAAAGACAGTGGGTCAGGAACACATAAGATACAATATCTTCAGATCAACTAGAAGTGTGTTTTGGACTGGGAAGTAAACGAACAACAACCACAAAAAAGATCTTCAAGTGCACAACATCCTCCTCCTCTTCCTCCCTCCAATCAGAGCTCTCCAGTGCAAACATGCAGCGGGTTGACGTGATGGAAATTTCTTTCATGTTTTCACTGCTTGTGCAAAACAGCAAATGAAATCAAAGGAAAATAAGTCCTTTTTTATTGTCTCATACAAACACACACACACACACACACACACAAACACACATACACACACACACACACACACACACACACACACACACACACACACAGACCCATGCGTGGAGCAGTGAGTATAAAGGGCTGTGAGTGCTACAGGCCCTGTCTGCTGTCTGCTGCTGCAGGCTCTTCCTGCAGCCGACTTGTGTAAACAGGATACCTCAAGACAAGGTGAGGCCCCTGAGAAGCCGCACCACTAAAGCTAGTGTCAGGCTGAGCAGTGTGTGGGGCCTTTGGTGTGAGCCGAGGCGTGTGTGTGTGTGTGTGTGTGTGTGTGTATGTGTTGTGTCTGATGTGTGTGTGGGCAGCGCTCGCGTATAGGTGAAACAGACAGCGGCGGCGATGTTTTCGACTCTCTCAATTGGCGAGCCAGCCATGCCAAAACAGACGCTGCTACACCCTTCACCACTCCTGTGCTGCGCCGTTTCAGAGCTCGTAAACGGCTCTGACTGAGGCGAGGAGGGGGGGGGGGTGGGGGGTAGGGGAGAGGAGGGGCGTGCAGCTGTCAGTCTTGGGCACACAAACCGACTGTTTGCATTACAGCGACAAACAGGACAAACAGCAGTGGCGCTTCCGCTAGGCGCGTCCCTCCTGGCACGGGCGAGGCCACAGCCCCCGTTAAGTGGAATGAAATTAGATCAGCGTGGCACAGGCACAATCATTCAGGCCTAATTGAATGGGGGGGCACACAATGTCTTCCCGTTTCCCTTTGATTCGGCACGCTCTCCGGGGATGGGCAAGCCATCGCCTACAAATGAGCCGCCCAGCGTGAGCTCGCTCTGTGAGGGAGGCGAAGGCTTCTCCGCGGGGCGAGACCAGATGAGACACACACACACACACACACAACGGGACCAGACGAGACGTTCGAGGGGCCCCAGGAAGAGTTGACGCTGTGCCCTGCCTGCGCATAACTACAGGCTGCCCATCGGCTGTCCCCACCCCAATTATGGGCAGATGGGACATAAACACTTTAAATGCTCCCTCACTGTTGGCTCTTAAGGGAGTATTATATGGTTAAGTCCCAGGCCTAGATGAACCTCTATCTCCCTCACCCCACCCTACCACCACTAAGACCCATGAGAGAGCTCTGTAGGCATGTTTTCCCTCACAGCAGGCTATGAAAGGGTGTGTGTGTGTGGGGGGGGGTTGTCAGCCTAACGCAGTAGAGACCCCCTCCATGGCTCAGGGTGGACTGATGGCATGTCCATGGAGGCAGAGTGGCATTCCTCAAGCTGCCTTGGTGGCACGGTACCAGGAGTCTCTACCCTCTCATCATCGGGGAGGGGCCCCTCCCCAGCCGCGCTACACAGGAGAGGAAATTACATGGCGGGGGAAGAGGCATGGCGAGCAGACGAGCTTTAATACACTTCCTCCTCGCCACGCCTCTGGGTAGCTTTTACACATACACTTCCACTGTGGCCGCCGAGAGCAGCGAGCAGCCTTGGCTTCTCACAGGGTCTCTCAGCGCTTCAATCAATGCAGCGCAGGGAGCTATGCTGGGACACAGCCAATCAGAGACTCATCCTGGAAGCTTCCTGGAAGGCTTTTTAGCATGTAAGGACCCATTAAGAGAATACACAGAGAAAGGCTAACCATGACAAACCGAGCTTCAGCACCATCACAATGGATACATTACAACATTTCAGCAAGCAACACAAAAACACCCTTTTTCTCTGAGGCTGTTTCCACTGAAACAGAAGAGCAGTTCTTTTCTGTTCAGACCCAGGCTCCATCATGTGTTGTCATGCTGTTTAGACAGAGGAAACGGCAAGCTTCCGTCCAAAAACTGAGATCTCTTTATTTGAACACCAGACAGAGGGGTTCCGAGGTTTGTTTTTCATTAGAGTGGAAACAGCAGCTACGACAGCCGAGCTCCGAGTGCCTTGGCCAGCGGCGGCTGACCTGACCCAGGCACAGGAACCACCTGTCAGAGGGCCAGCAGCTCCATGAGAAATCAACAGGTGACCCCGCAGGAGCACGAGCCCTTCATCTACCGCCTCAGAGACAAAACACACACACACACACACACACACACACACACACACACACACACACACACACACACACACACACACACACACACACACACACTGACACACACACACACACGCACACACACACACACACACAAACACTCACACACTAATGTTACTACAAAGGAAACCTTGGCTCTGGGAGTCAGCTGTTATCAACAACGTACACACAGCAGAGGTGAAGGCCTTTCTGCATCATGTTTAAAAATGAATGTCTTGAGTCACCGACCCAACTAGGGGGCAACTGTCGGACAAACCTGAACAGAAATAAAACCTGCTGCTTGCCTTCCATATCAACAGGGGTAGGGTGGGATAGTGTGTGTGTGTGTGTGTGTAAGCATCATCACGCCCAATAAGGAAGGCAGTCACCATCTCAGCCCAAATATAGCAGCTTTAAAGTGGCATGGCTATGCAGGCTGGGCTGGTGTTTCAGCTCCACACTGCTGATACGCTCCATTCTCTCTCTCTCTCTCTCTCTCTCTCTCTCTCTCTCTCTCTCTCTCTCACATACACACACACACACCAGCCAAGGGCTCACAAAGCAAATACATGAACACAACAGGTTCATGGTTCATCACACACACACACACACACAGACACACACACACACACACACACTAACGTGTTGTGATTACGGCACCTTGCTTCCACATGCAGGAGGAACAGCCCTCACGCTTAATTTGTATTCATTCAATTATACTGCTCAGCGCTGCATTCTTCCTATATGACCTCACATCTCCGTAATCAAAACCATGCACCAGAGAGAGAGAGGGAGGGAAGGAGGGAAGGAGAGAGAGGGAGAGAGAGAGAGAGAGAGAGAGAGAGAGAGAGAGAGAGGGTTGGTGGAGGAGAGAAAGGAGTAGGGTGCAAGTGGGGGAGTGCAGAAGTACTTATGTTACCCGAGAGTGCCCAATACTTTATGATTTGGGAGGCTAAAGTGGCTCAAAGGGTTTTCTATAGGTTCTCAGTGTATGAACTCAGCATGGATAGGAGGTGCTGGGAGTGACGTGGGAAGGGGGGGGGGTCTGTAGCAGGCAGAGGGACTAGGGATGAGTGCTAATATTAGCCAGCGTGTGATCATACCCCTGCTGTGGGCAGCTCCACCACACTCTGGAGCTGACGCACTCAAAGGTCATCAAGGCCCAGGACCAATGGCACCCGCTCCCACCCAGCACACAGGTCAGTGTGTCAGACCCACCACGCGGGGTGTGGTGTGGTCAGTCATAAGCACAGCCGATCCCTTCAAATTCTGACACACTGATGGAATCAGAGAAAACTCCTCCGCTCGGCATAAACTCCTCATAACTTCTCTCTTACACACACACACACACACACACACACACACACACACACACACACACACACACACACACACACACACACACACACACACACACACACACACACACACACACACACACACACACACACACAAACACACACAGAAGGAACGCTCCTCATTTCGAAAAGTTTGATGCAATTGCTCTGTCAGTCTGCCGGTCATCTTTTCAGACATGACCTTTAAAATAAAATAAAAAACATGATCAAGGTCTGCCCCACAGTTGTGAGTCATGCTCTCCAGTGTGGGGCTTACAAGATTGCTTCAAATGATAAATGGTATTCTTTGACTGCTGAATCAATGTTATGTCACTTCCCAGCTATGCTGATGTGACTCACTCCTTTGGCACTGGCCAGTCCCCCGCTGAAGTAGATGACTCTCAACAGTGACCCAGCACATCTGTGTGTCTAATGAGGTCATACCCATAGCCCTGTGTCAACCCCCAGCTTCTGCCCTGTATCACTAGACAGTAGGGCAGACCACAACAATTAGAGCTGCGCTAAACAAGCTCGGACAGCGCCCCAACACAAACACATCTCACTGGTGGAAAAGACTCCTGTGTAACATCAAATTTTCCAGATATATTTTTTGGATTTAATTCCGCTGTGCACCAAACACGGGCCGAGCTCTGTATGTGGAGTTGGTTGTATGGCTGCTTTGTGTGCACATGCACACACACACACACACACACACACACACACACACATACACACCAGCGATTAGCCGGACTCCTCCTGGTCCCACACACTCACCCTGCAGCTCATATTTTCCCATACACATCCCCGCAGGGCCCTGGAGAATGAACAGGAGTGGAGTGACTTCCTTTTCCAGAGCGGAATTCCGACCTCTTCGTGGTCATTAACCCAACATGAATCAGATGTAACGTGCCCCCTCCTCCCCCCTCCAATGGGAAACCTCTACTCAGTACCCAGCTGGAGGCGGGTGGGGTGTGTGTGTGTGTGTGTGTGGGGGGGTGCTATTGGACTGAGATTTCTAGAAACACCGCAGAACAAAAGCACTTTCCATCGTGTCACCGTTTCAGAGACACGGCTGTTATTCCTAGGGTATAAATAAATGATGAACTTTAACACAGATTTGTTAGCTTCGACAAAACAGCTCGAACTGGCAAGTGGTCAAGTTCAAACCAAACGGATAAAAACAGGACACAGCAGAGCAGAAGTGTGCAACTGCAGGTGTTCCACAGATAATGTGGAACTGCTGGCGAGGTGATGGCATCCAGCACTATTTGAAAGATCATGAGCCAATGCATGACTGGCAACACAGTGATCTCAGCAGATGTTGATTATTAAACAGCCATTAGTTTTGCCAGCTGCGGTTAGACATTGATGAAACTCTGAAGGGGGCTCTCTTTAGGTTATTCTTCAGTCCTGCTTTAAAAAGGAGACTACATTCTGGGTTTCTTATTGTAACTGTGATGCCCTCCCACAACTCATCACTACTTGCAATCTGGGCCAGTCAATCTAGTCTCAAAATAACTCCTTAACTAAATTCAATAGTTCCAACTTCACCTTGGCATTTACTAACATAAGACGTTATTGTGATGAGAGACTAGTTGCATGATTCATTTTTTAATATCAAATAATAAATGTACCCTCTTCAAGCCTCTCTGCACATTACATGGTTATCCATATGTGTCTTTCACATAATGCATGTGAAAATATTGTTAAAAATGTCATCCTAAGGCAAGCTGCTTCATTTAGTGAAAAGAAAAAATGACTAAGGGAACAAAGAAAAAAAAAGGTAGGCTATACATATTTTTGAATTTCCACATAAAATGCAGCCTATTAAACACCTCACAGCTACACTCTACAATATAACTAATTTTTCAAAAATAATGTAGCATTAAAAATTGTATGTCGCTGACGAAATTTGCCCAACAACAAAAATACCTGACATATCCATCCTCTGTGCAACAGGTAGGCTAGTAGCCTACTTGTTAACAGCATTGAAATTGAGTGCGCCATGACCTGGTCAAATTAACGAGAAATACAGACAAAATAAAGCCTGAATTGGTTCATATAGCTTTGATTTTCTTGTATGTGTGTTCTAGCACAGGACATGAAACTCGTAAACAGGCGTAGTGTTTAAGTTACTTTTCTATATCACATGTATTGATCTGGTATGCCCAGTCAACCGTTCTCATGAATGGCTGTTGGAGCCGACTGTCGACCTGTAATCCGATCGGCCAATACGCACGGTATAAATTTAATGAGCTTTCAACAAACCCTATTACAAAGAATGCAAGGGGCCCCCGACAAAGCCCCCGCACACGTGCTCCTCCATGGATAGTTGGGAAAATTAGACCTATTCTTCAGGGTGACACAAAGGACACAGGGCCTCTTACTGGTAAAAGGACAGTCTCAAAATTCGAAATTACTAGGAATATGTAGCCTGAAGAAAAGGTAGCCTAACTACCTCAATATTGCTTCGAGGAGAAATTAAGTAGCCTATGGGCGTCCAAGTAGGCTAGTCTAGTAGGCCTAGTGTTCGAGAGGCATTTAACTAATTAGCCTGCTGAGTGTTGGAATGTCATATACCAGGCAGTAAATGGCGACAGGGATTGGGGTATGGTTGTTATAACAACAGCTGTGTCTACGCACAGCTGCCCCCTTTATGGCAAGATGAGGTTGATCATGAATATCATATTTTGAGGCACATTATCAATGTGCGTCGCGTTGGTAGTCTATATAATGTTTTCTGTCATTCCACAAGTAGCCTACACCGAAGCCTAATTTGGCACGGTTCATTATTTCAGAAGCGCAGCTAGCGACCGATTGCCCCACTGGTCTTTGCGAATGCGAACTATATAGTCCATTAAATAAGTGGAGGCTGCTTTCAGTCTGCATTGTAGTTCAGTTGCGGCATTGGTTAACAGGAAAGGAAACTTGAAATGTGTCAATGTAGCCGTGCACTTTGCTACAACTAAGACTTTGCTGACAGCAGATACAGGGTAAATGTGATTTCTTCTTACAAGTTATAAGTCGTTTACATAACGTAGCCTATCGCCCCAGACTGTCTACTAAAGAGACTACAAGCACAATCACACAATATGCAGCTTGCATACTCGCAGAACTAAGTTCGCCAGCCTTCAATCCATTAAGTTATAGTGGTTTTGAAAATTATTGTTCACGGGAGCCGTCGGTCGCTGTACTGCAAACGCAAAAGAACGCACATAATTTAGAAATCAAGTGTCAT
This sequence comes from Alosa pseudoharengus, assembly GCF_046254945.1. NCBI lineage: Eukaryota > Metazoa > Chordata > Actinopteri > Clupeiformes > Clupeidae > Alosa > Alosa pseudoharengus. The sequence goes on along the minus strand of NW_027468630.1, from coordinate 17,634,861 downwards.
TTGGCATCTGTTTTGAATTATTTTGCGCGATGGCCGGAGAATAAAATATTACGAGAGATAGGCTACTTTGCATTTCGCAGTCTAGACAAACTGGTATTAAGGTATGTGATAGCCTACAAACTACGCACATAGCTTACACCTAATGGACTTGAATGGGTAGAGCGGGTTGCCTTTTTAAACTTTTCAGATGAAAATGAAGTATTTTTTAGGCTCGAATTCACCGTGGTAATCACGTACAGGCTACAACGTTACCAACCTAAATGACGCGCATCGAATATAAACTGTAGGCTACGATACGAGTAGTGTTTTCGCACTAAAGTATCAGTTTAGTTACAAATTCATGTAGACGAAGGCCTCAGCCAGGGTCTTATCTGAAACCCCCTTTTCCGTTCGGGGTCCCCATTCTCCGTAAGAGCCACCCCCCTCTAAATTCCCGAGCATTTCGTATTTGCTGGTAAAAACATTAAGTATTTACTGACCTGAATGAATTGGATAGTAAGTGCAGATTTCCCGACACCACCACCTCCAACCACAACCAGCCGATACTTCTCCTGCACCGAGCCGTCCTTCCACCCAGCCATCGGGGACACACACTGCTGCACTCGCCGCTGTCTCAACGCCAGTGAGCAGACACCCACTTCTCAGTGACAGGCCCTCACTTGAAATACTGTAGCGCAAGAAAAATACGCCACTTTAGCCGCTTCAGAAACGAAACCAACACAATCCGTCCAATATGACAGAAATACAATAGCCGCCTGTTTAGAAGTGGCTGCTGTCTCAGACCGATCGCCCTCCTGGAAAACGCTACCAAGCACTGTGCTGCAAGATTGGGAAAGATAGGGTGAATCAGTTCGTTCAACACAAATGGCTGACGCTAGGGGCCGTTCTAAACTTCAATTAATATACATAATACATGTCAGTCCATCGTCAATATACCGCCCCACAAAAATGTTCCAAAAAATGCGCAACGGCACGAAATGCCCTTAATGTATGGTCTGTTTAATCTGATGTGATTTTTAATCGATTGACATGATAGAATGCATTTACTGATGGACCAGAGCTATATTTTGTCATTTCGTGGAAAAATAGCTAGGCTGAGTCACAGATTTCAGGTATCAAGACTTATAGCCTATAATCTTATCATATTATACATCATTGTCATGTTCATTGGTAATTGTCTATGTTCATTGGTAATGGTCTAACTCTGATGTGTTCCTAAAATACAACGCTGGTCTTTTAGGAACTTGGATTGGATATAACTTTTGCAGGTTTTACTTCCCACCACATAGACCCACCAGGTACCAGATCCACCGGTCCTATAGTAGAGCCATGAGCTGAACAAATACGGTTGAGAATGATGTCCATGTTGTCCACTGTTTTCACAGCTGGAGAAAACTGACCTCACACCCACCTTTCAGTCATTTACGGTCCTAGAATGAGATTGTCTGCATAACGTTGACCTCTGTTAGAAGTGTCTATGCACTGTGGCAAGACCACGTCATGCTCAACATAGGCAAAGTGACCTGGAAGTCCCTGGCCAAATACACTGGATGTGTTTTGCCACTGGTGTTGCTTGTGCAAATGCTACCTTACAAAATGTCAAATAGCTCAAACACACACACACAATCATCACCTATAGGCATCCAGCCATGTTACAGAAATATGTGACATTTGTTCAGTACAGAGGCACAATGGGCTTTTCCTTTTGCCCTCACAGAGAAGATGGTATTATTTTGAAGGGCTGGATTAGCAGATTCCATTTGACTCCCACTCTGCATTGTAGCCTTTGAGGAATTCCAAGAATTTCAATTAAGTCTGAATCCCAAGCTACCTCAACACCACCATGTCCTCGAGCAGAGGTGGGTACTAGTGCAACATCAAGGCCTGTTGACCGTGACATCTGAGCACAATGTAAAAAGGGAGAGATTATCTCTGGTCACATGATGTATACTAGGATATTTACAGTCCTTACATTACAGTACTTACAGACTGTATGAGGCAAAGGAGCTTTGGAAAACTAGAGAAAAAAGTAAAACATTCCTTTCGGACTGTAAACATGCCTGTAATGAACTCTCCTGTGCAATGTTTGTTATTTGATATCCACGTGATAAATGTATGGCAATGGATGAAATGAGCAGATATTGTGCCCCACACAGGCCATGTGCAAATCAGCGCAAAGCCATTTATTTCTGAATTAAAACCAATGTAATTATTAAAACACAAGCGTAATCATGTAATTACACAATCAACAAAATGTAATTAAGAAAATGTCAGCTCAACATAGAATTGAAAATGGTATTGCATTAATGTGGAAATGCAAATGTGAGCCCTTAACGGAGTAGAAGATTGGAATGTAGAGAATTAATCTGTGCTTGGTAATCCCCCATATATTCATTGGCTTTCTACAGAATGGAAGGACTGTTAGGCATAGGCAAGTGCTGATTTTACACGACCATATCTGACATGTAGAAATACATAGGGGTGTCCACACAAAGCATGTGTGATTGCAAAGTATATATATACTTCACAATGTGTTTTGTTTAGTGATATTTACCCTATTTCTCAGCCAACATACATGAGAGCATTTCACCTCTCTTGGGTGCCTTACCTGTGCTCTTTTATGGACGACAATCATAAAATACTGCACATCACCTGAGAACAGCAATTTACACAATTATATCTTGCACTACACACTATGTATGGCCATAAATCAAAGTTAAACCCTGTTTCCAATAGACAAGTATGGCATACAGGAAGATTTATGTTCTGGCTCTATGAAATGTGATTCTCCCTTTGACATGACCTTAGAGATCACTTTTAAGGAGCTCATATTATGTAATCTATATGCAACACTGGGGACGCCCATAATGACATTAGTTTGGGTTTTGTAGTCCAATAAAAATGAAAGTTAATGTACAGTTTATGTGGGGAACAAAGTACCCTCCCCACCCCCACGGTTCATCCTCTTAACGCGATTAAGGGAGAGACCTCCACACGTGTGGGTTTGCATCAGCAGATTTCTGCCGTTTCTCATCCTTCTCTGTGAAAGCCCTGAGCAAACCTTATTTTTATTGATCTCACAAGCATCATTCTTATGAGAGGCTTCCATACGGTATACAGGTCACACAGCCCCTAATTATCAGGGCTATAAGTCAACAGGAAAAAATATATCACCTGAAAATAGTCCACTGGCTGAGCTAACTGCAACACTCAAGACGTGCAAAGTATGTTTTGATATACACAATGACATGCACGCATCCACCCGCACTCACACACACATAAAACAGAACGCACATCCCATTTCCTCTGCGCGAGGTATCCTGCAGTGTACAGTCATCAGCAAAGCATGTGACCAGTGAGCTATTCCGAAAATTCCTGAATATTTCAATCATCAAAAGCAGATAAAATAATGCTTCTCTTTGTTGAGTCATCTGTGGGTGGAGGAAATGTCAAAACGGCAGCAAGGCCACTGGAAATTACGGCAGCGACATTCAAAAATGAGGAATGATAAGGAGGCGCTTTCAGGAGCGTCCTCTGACTTCTCTCACACGCCCAGCAGAGCAAAGGAAACTACCCCAAAAACCGACACGAACATGTGGATAATCTGCAGTGTTTATTGAAAGTTACAGACGAGCAACGACAATCCCTCGATGACTTGATGCAAGGGGAGGGAGGAATCTGAGAAAGCGTACTTATAGCTTTTGTGGAAATCTAAATAATAATCCCCCTGCGCGTTCAATATCTGATAAGGATTGGCAGCCACTGGCTGTGGAGCACAAAGACAGTAGTGCGGCCGGTGGAGACGGAGACGGGTATTACAAAGACAGAGAGAGAGAGCGGAGCACGAGAGAGATTAGACCGCGCACCGCACTGGGGGGGGGGGTCACATCACACCAGCGGTCATTTAGAGGCCACCCGTAAGGTTCATCTCTATGACACGGACTTCTTCTGCGACAGATTGATCTTGTCACCCAGACTCAAGGCCATCCCCTGTAAACACAAAACAGGCATTTCATTCATGTAGCCGACTAAACACAGCTCTAGTTTTCAACAGATTACCTCTGGACTACTAAATGTCTTCTCAAAAGTGATTTACAGATTTATTAACTTGTAATGTAAAGCTGTACAGGCAAAGGCATAAGCAGAGTGATAGATAAGCCCAGACATCCCTTCTATTCTCCTAGGTGGTAATAGCGCAACAGAGTTCAGGTGTAGCGGGGGGTCGGGCCTACCTGGCTCTTGGCCCGGATGCGAATGTGTCCGTTGACCGGTGCATCAGGGCCCAAGTGGATGGGCTTCTCGATGCTCACGTTTGCCAGTGCATCCTCACCAAATATAGAGCGAGCGTACAGGTTGGCAGCCATGAAACCACAGATGCCAGACAGTGCCTAATAAGAACATGGGCAACACGGATAAGACTCAACTACTGATGAATCCTAACAATGCTACAAAAAAAACAAATGTTGTTAATCAAAGGTATACTGTTAATAGATATGTATTGAAGAAATTAGATAAATAAGGTCACTAACTTGTCCAATGCCGGAAGGCATTACCTTCTCTGGGGTCAGGCACTTCATGTTGGTGGAGCTGAGGATATGAAGCAGGTACTCATTGAGCTCGGAGATGTTGGTGTTCACCGTCACCTATGGGGGAAATGATCAAGTCAAACACGGCACTCTAGCACTGGCTTTGCAAGCTAGGCCTAAATCAATGGAGCGGGCACTGTATCAGAATAAAGTCTCGCTATAATAACACCTAGCTCAGTGGCGCTGTATCGAATACTATGCAAGTCAACAGAAGACTGCTGTTGGTGCATTCAAGAAAACATTTACATTTATTAATTTAGCAGATGCTTCTGTCCAAAGCGACTTACATACTGTATGTCAATCATATTACAAGGGATCATATTGTCCCTGGAGCAACTTGGGGTTAAAGGCCTTGCTTGCTTCTTGAATTTCCCCTAGGGATCAATAAAGTATCTATCTATCTATCTATTTATCTGAAGGGCACAACAGTGGCAGCTGGGAATTAAACCCACAACTTTTCAGGCTGCTGCATGCTAGTCCAGCTCCTTAACCACTACACAAAAAGATAACTCAAATCCTACAGCATTCGACCCGATGGAAGACAAGTGTCCAGATGCGCTGGTCAGCCTTGTACCTTGTTCTCCCACTCGAACTCGGCCCACATCTGTCTGAACTCGGCATCGGTGCAGGAGGCCGGCTGGATGTAGTCCATGATGTCAATGTGGATGTCACTGAGGACCACGCAGTTCCTGTCGCTAGCTGCTCCCGACACGTCGTACACTGCACAGCCAATCACAGTTAACTCATGAGAACACAACGAAAGCATCATTTCCAGCATTTCAAGAGCACTTTACTAAATCTGGAGACAGAACAGGCTCATAATAGACAGGAAGCTGTACCTATGTTTCCAAAAATGATGCCATTCTCTGTAGATGCCACTTTGACGTTGGCTTTGATGTTGGCAAAGTCGTGTGGAGCCAGAGTGAGAGGGGAGGGCTTCTCCACGAGCTTCAGGTCTCCTGCAAGTGGGAAAATGGAACAATTACCATCAAAATCAACATATTTATCAAAATCCAAAATGTAGCTCAGTTACTAAAGCTCACATAGCAGGGGTGCTGCAGGTAATTAATAAATAAATCTTAACGTAATTAATAAATCTTTATATACCCAGTGTGGCCAGCTCCAGTGTGCAGTTCTGTAGTGTATCGCTGGTCTGGTTGACCACCAGCACGTCCAGGACAATATCGTACTGGTTGACATGGACGTAGGCCTCTGCGTACACTGGGTCTGAGAAGCCGGTGAGCTGAGTGACCTGCAAAAGAACCGTACAATTTTGAGTAACGATTGAATGAGTTTCTCCCACTTCCTCTTTCAAATACACAAGTGCACACAAGCTTTGGCTCTGATGCTGCGCAGGGCAACTGAATATTCACGACTGGATAATGGAATGGATGTTGGTTTTGACCTGAGATATCCATGGTCCTATATTATGGAGGGGGAAAGTGAAAACCTATGCCCCTAGTGGCTGCTTCCCTATTGGAGAGCAAGTAAAATGTCACAGACTGGATTTTCTGGAATATATTATACATAGCTTTATCGGTACAATAATTGTGAACAAATATTTGTTCAGCGTTTGTACACAAAAATAGCTTACTCAATTTTCAAGCATTACTTTGCCTTCTTTCAAAAACTTAAATTTGTCAAGACAATGATCTGAAACATCCAGCCAAAGTGGGAAATAAATGGTGAACAAGAGAGCTTTTGAGAGCTGTGATGGCAAATAAAGATGTTTCCATTGATTATTTGATACGGCTATGAATAATTTTGGACACGCCAGTTTTCATAAAAAATGTTAAAAATAGGAAAATTGGCATGTGGCAGTGTCATTTTCAGTCAAAACAAACATATTGGTCAAGACAAAATCAACTTTATATCAATATTTGGGGTATGAATACTTGTTTTCCAAACAATTGTTGCAATCGCATATCACTAAAAAATCTTGGAAAATCTCATTTTCACTAGAAATAAACTTTGATCAACAGAATAAAGTCACAGAGGCCATTGCACTACCTTATTAATGTAGACCAACATCCATTTTTTCTAAGTCTCTAAGGAGAATCCCATTAATTTCGCCCAAAATTAGGAACGCTACCACTAGGGGGTGACTGCTACTTTCCCTTCATGTTACAAGTGATTCAGTTAATCTCTTCAACCACACTGCCATCTGCTGGCTACATCAGACATTGCACGTGTTTTCCTATGGAAAGTATCAGTGTGGAACTAGTATGGAAATTCATGGTCAGATTGCAGCTCAGGCGGAGACTCACTTTGTTGAGTTTGGAGGCCAGAGGGTCGGCGGCCTCCTTGCGCTGGGTGTTGCCCATGGCGGCGAGCAGGCTAAGCTGGAACTGGTCCTCTTTGGAGGTCATCTCGTTCTTGGCCGTCAGCTGCATGAAGGAGATGGGGTCGTCTGCCTGCACGATCACGTTGCGCTTCTCTGACTCTTTCTGCGGGTCAGACGGGTTAAAAGGAGGAGAAATGGTCAGTGTAGCTCCGGTGGGCCCGCTCATCAGCCTACATGGGCTGCTGTTATGCTGTACACTTCAACATTAGGGGCAGCCGTGGCCTACTGGTTAGCGCTTCGGATTTGTAACCGGAGGGTTTCCGGCCACTTTCCGGCCACTTTGCCACTCTCACACAAGGTGCATTCGGACACAACAGTTCTAGGAACACACTAACCACTAACAGGAGAGGCTACCCCTAGAACTGCACAGTTCCTATGGCTTTTTTACTGTTTGCATTCACACACACTAGGAACTGAAGGAGAACTTCAATGAGATCTCTATCGAAGAAAAACCTTTTAGTCTAGGTCTAAGACTGGGTTTAATTCATGTGCGGGATACTGGCCTAATATGTATGAATGACAGTGACAATGGAATATTGTAGTACTATAAGTTTTAGCTACGGTAATCATTAGGCTATATCAGTAGAAGTATCATTAAGCTAATCATCTAGCTAATCATCACGTTTTATTACAGGATAATAGCATGTAAATGATTGAAGTTGGAAATTATCAAAAAGATGCAATGACCTTTGACCAACTAAAAGCATATCTACATAAATGTTGAAGCGAGATATCAAATTGTGCCTGAACTTATGAGCATCATCATACAAAAAAAATGCTTTCACTCCATAAGGCTCTCCGTCGCCCCCTACCTTCTGGGAGAGCTTCTCCTCCTCCAGACGCACGGCCAGCATGTGGGAGAGCGACTTGCGGCACTCCTTGTTGAAGACGTCGTTCATGAGTGGCGATAACTCGGACAGCACCTTCAGGCAGAGCGAGATGCGGTCCACGTCATCGTCCGTGATGGGCTTCTTGGGCAGCGACGACTTTCCCAAGTGCAGGATAGTGGCCATGATGAGCATAGCTTCAGCCACGAACGACTAGAGGAGGAAGCACAACAAGGACGCATCGGACTCAAGATCTCAGAAAATCTCATGATGTTGCGTATATACCGGTATGTCCTAATATAACAGTAGTACAGACATCCATCATTAAGCCACTCACGTTCTGCCTCTTCTTGTCAGGGACAATGCCCACATATCGCAGGGCAACTTTGGTGAGTGTGGTTGCCAATGAGGCAGCAACGAAGAAGTCCCCATCCATGAGGAAACCTCTCAGGGGCGGCCTACACAACAAGAACAACGACACAAACACCATTTTTTTTAGAAGGGTTTAAAAACAATAAAGTAACTTCAAAAACAACAAATTTGATTTAACTGATTACAGCAATTCAATGCGATGACCCTAAACATTTGACATCATTGTGAGATAGAGCTGCCGGAGATGTGCGCAGGCTGTCCGTACCGGTCTTCCTCTTTCTTGGAGGGGCGTGAGGAGCTGAGGGCGCTCTGTGTGACGTAGGTGCCCATCTCGGTGACCAGCTTCTGGGCAGGAGCAGCGTTCACCTCCTCCTCTGGCTTCACCTCACCAGCCTCCTTCTTAATCTCGTTCTCCACGATGGGGATCTGGAGGATGGAGAGCAAACACATTCGTATTACAAAGGTTACACGAGAGGGAGGCCGTTTAATTCTTAATGGCGACACAGTGTCTTTACAAAGAATCAATTCATTGATTAGTCACTATGAGGACAAATTCCCTACGGAGAATCAAAGGGATTTATTTTAAAATAATACATTGAAAACTAAACAGCATTCAATTATCTCAACACAGACACACACAGACACACGCAGACACACGCAGACAGACACAGACACACACAGACACACGCAGACACACGCAGACACACGCAGACAGACACAGACACACACAGACACACACAGACACACGTACCTCTCCCAGTGACCGCCGCACCTCCGTCATCACACTCTGGATGTCTTCTTTGGTACTGCAGTACTCTCCCAGGATCCATAGAGCGCCCCTGTAGATCCTAAAGGGTCCAACCGCACATTAAGTGTATAGCCAACACCAAAAACATTCACATTCACATGTATTCATGAACGCAACTTTCAAAATGAGGAATAACATTTGGACAACACTGAATAAGAGACGTTGGGAAACAATAAATACTACTACAATAAATACTACCAATGCTGAAGTTAGTCAAAGTGTAGTCGAAGAAAATGGAAGAAGTGTATGTTAGGTGTGTTAGATGTATACATATATACTGTTCAAAAAAATTAAGAGAACACTTCAATCATACACTGGATCAGTACTCTGGCACTGTTTGGTTCTGAGCACAAGTAAAACTTTTGAGGCGAGTGTTTTATTTTGCAAGAACTGTCAGACATTCTGTGAATGTAGTTTGAGAATGGAGAAAAGGGTGGAAGGTTTCAAAAAATGTGTTTTAACAATTGTGGAAAACTGTAAGTGTTCCCTTAATTTTTTGAGCAGTGTATATACACACCATACCAAGCCATTGTGGTAAGACAGGGACCTGTAATTGTAGAACAATAGTAATGGTTAGCATCAGTGCTGAGGGTCTTACTTGACTGTCTTGATGGCGTGGAAGACCTCCAGCATCTTCTCTGTGATGAGTGGCCTGAGGTTGTCAAACCTCTGGATGGCCTCACGCACAAACTCCAGCACGTCCGCTGCAGCGGCCTCGTTAGTGTCACTTAAGAATTCCATCAGCTGTGGACATGGACACGGACACACACACACAAACATTGAAGTTAATATACTGTATAGTAGGACACTGTAGTAATTCACATTCCTTAGAACCACCTTATATCATCTCATCTTGTCTGTTTCCCAAGATATTCAATCCATCTATGTGGATACTGTTTTAGACTTGATTTAGATTTAGTGTTATTTAGTATAATTTGTATTTTAGTATATTCTTTATCTTCTACTGTCCTTATTGCTCAGTTGTGTTATTTATATTATATACTTTTTCTGCTGTTAGTGCATGTTGTGTGTGATGTCTATGCTACTGAGACCTTGGATTTCGAGCGAGTGAGTGAGTGAGTGAGTATCTATGTATCTATCTATCTATCTATCTATCTATCTATCTATCTATCCATCTATCTATTCAAGCTAAGTGCCTATGTAACAGCTTTAGGGGAGATATCCACTTGAGGAAGAAGCCCTCTTACCACAGGGATGACGTTGGCGGCCATGTCAGGGAAGCGGACGCTGCAGGAGTGCAGGGTGCGCACCAGCAGCTGGCGGTACTTGTCTGTGTCCTCGTGCTCAGTCACGTTGTTAGTCTTTATCACCTCCTTCTTCAGCACAATCACCAACTGCAAGAGCCCAGCACAGCACAGCTCAGCACACAAACATGATTAAAGAGTGGGTTACCAGCAATATTGAGGGCACTTTCAAAAGATTACACTTGAACAGCACAAATTCGACTCATCAGCACACACACACATACACACCTCTTCGACATTCCTTGAGGAAACGAGGTCGAGGGCTAGTTGCAGGGTCTTCTTCCGCACTTCCAGATCGGGAGTGGTCAGCACCCTTAGGATGTCCATCACCAGGTCCTGAGGGACGACAAATCAACATAGTGTTAATTAAACACAGACAACTCACCCACACACAGGTTGGGGCTAAACCTTCATCAAAGCAGGCCAAAGGACAAATCCATCCTCACCTGCAGAACGCGCTCGTGTGTGGGATGCTCCTTGAGCTCGATCAGGCGATCCAGGACAATCAGCTTGACGTTGTTATCGCTTTCCTTGATGATCAGGTCAATATAGCACTGTGCAGCAGCCTGAAAGGACAGAAAAATCTTAGTGCCATACTAAACTTCAGATGAGGAGGGCAGAAAGGCTGTTCTCTCAGGTGGGAGTGTGGCACATGTGGGCACCTTGATGGCAGTGGGGGCACTGGAGAGGGTGACTAGCGTGCCCGCCGCCTCGTACTTCACTGCGGGGCTGGAAGACTGCAGCAGGTTATAAATGCACCGGATGAAGCGAGCTCGCTCTGACGGGTTGGCGTGGCACACCTAGAGGAAGGTGAGAATAGAATCAGTCAAAAACACAAAATCATGTCCAGAATTACCCAATGAGCAATTCATATATCTAAATGCAGTTGCAGAAGGACATGGGGGTGGGCACAGTGATACAGATAATATTTTATCAATATACTGTTGGTAGCAAAAGCAAAAAGGTCCGCAAAATCAAAAAGAAAGACCTTTGGGCCAAAACGTCTGTGAGCCCTGTGAATAACTTAGAGAAAATAGAAAAGATTCTTGGGGTGAGGACCTTCTTTTTGCTTTTTGCTTTCTCCAGACATGGAGAATGCATCCCAAAAAAGAATGAATGGGGAGAGCTAAGTGTGAAAAAATTAAATGTTATCCCATATATTGTGAAATCCATCCCTAACGTACAAATCTCTACATGACGTTCAGGCCTGAATCTTGCATTGCATCTGACTGTCTTTTAAGGTAGGACAAAAGTGTGATTACGATAAATAGTTCGATAAGGAAAGAATATCTCACCTTGTAGATCAGTTCCACAATGACCAACTGCAGAATGTCTCCAAAGGTGTGCACCTGGTCAATACAGGTGCTTAGGTAATCTAACGCTCTGTCCTGTAAAGAATACAAAGAATACAAAATGACACAATGCCTAAATCAAAGTAGCACTTCCTGCTAAAAACGTTTACAAAACACACTGGTCCCATCTGTACCTGGTCCGCATGAATCAACATCATGAAAGCATTTCTTTTGCAGCTGGCATCTTTCTCATTCACCAGGAAGTCATGGATCAGTTCTGGAGCATCTGGGATCAGGTGTTCAAAGTTTCTGGAAGAATAAATCAAAACCTGAACATGTGCGTAGCACTTGTATCTATGTGTTTGTCAAGGCTTAACGCTGATTTCTATGCCTAAGTAATCAACCTTTTGAAGCCATTATAAACATATCCATTTTACATTTTAAACAACCCTGGTCATAAACATCAAGATCTGCTCTGAGGTAAACGTAACATTATTCCCCACACTTCAAAGTGCATTTATTTCATTTTACTTTGGATCAACCGTCTGATCTCCCACAACACACTGACCCACACACTCACCTGTAGATGGTGTAGATAGCCAGGACGGCTCTCCACTCGACATGCATCGTCCATCTCCCCACAACACACTGACCCACACACTCACCTGTAGATGGTGTAGATAGCCAGGACGGCGTTGCGGCGTACGTAGCTGTGCCGGTGCTCCAGGCAGGCGCGGATAGCAGGCATGAGGGGCTCAAGCAGCTCCGCCTCCTTCAGCTTGCACAGGAAACGCAGAGTGGAGCCACGGATGAACTCGTTTGGGTGCTGGAGGTCCTGAAACGCATCGCACCACACCACAAGGGACTCATGGGTCACACTCTCACAAGGCACACTGGTAGGTACACACTTAAGCTGGTGAACCTGAACGAGTTAATGTAAACATTCCATTGTAACAGTAACACTTCGTCCAGCTCACGTCCAGCTCCATTGTATTTTCGTGGAGAACTACCTCCTCAGACTGTTTGCGTGTGTTCGCAAAACGTTCGCCAAAAACTCAAAGCAAACAGAAACCTATGTTTGAGAATTTGAATGCGCCTCAAGAGATACGGTGGTATGGTTCATGAGAGTGAGTAGTCATTTCACTTTCAAATCAAGGGTTCTCTTCTATACTACATACCTTTCTGTAGGCATCACAGACCAAGATCATCTCCTGGAGAAGCTTGCCGTCCGGCGTGGTTTTGGGCACGATCTCCCAGAAGACCAGCAGCAGCTTTTTGATGGTGTGGTCTTGGAGTGGGAGGACGAAGCGAATGATGGTCATAAGGAGGCCCGGCAACTTCTCCCCATTCAGAATCATGATGATGACTTTCTTCAAGGCTTCAGTCTTTGCCTTGATCTCTCCCTTTTCTGTTTATAAAAAAACAAACATAAAATATGCATATAATATATAGAAAAAGTATGCAAATTGGGTGCAAGATATGATATAAAATAGCATTGTCCATTAATGTGTGTGCTTACCTAGATCAGTCTTAAGGCTGACTTCAGAGGGAGGTTCCGAGTCATTGGGAACATTAATAAGGGTGTAACACACATTTTCTGCGGCCGTCATGGTGCCAGGCAGGTCTTCTTCTTTGGGGACTCCAATCAATATCTCTAGATAATATATAATGTGAACTGAAATCACTGCTGACCAGTCAGACCTTTAGTAACATTGTCGTATCTTAAGACAAAAAACACACTGTCAATAATACAGTTATTTCTTCTGAATAAATTATTTAAATGAATCGTAGCAAATCGAAGCAAGCGTTCGTGAAAATATGCCACTGATATTTATCATGCCACAACGATTGTGTAACAGCGTTAACTTTAGCACTCTATAGCGCCTCGAGAGCTGACAAAATTGTAACGTTACACATCAAGTGGACCACTTCCTGACTCGCTGGCAGGATGTCATACGTAAAGGTACGGAAAATTTACCGAAATGAATGATCTCAGAATCAAGACAATGCACATAGCTTATCGTGCAATGTCACGAAAAGCATGCTTAACAAGGAGCTGGTATTTGGAAGTATAAAATTAATCGGCAGCTGATGAGGCCTTAATGTCAACTATGGTAAGCTAGGTAGCTGTATGACAATCAGAAACAGAATAGCTCCTAGCTTAGATTTGAGTATTAATTTGTGTATTTACAGGACATTGTGAGCATCAGCTAGCTAATGATTGCTGTAAGATATTTGCATATTTTCCCTCTTACGCTCCTACTTCATCTACATCTTGAACTTCAAGCTAAACTGGCAGTCAAGTTACGCATTAGCATGCAGGCTAGCTAGCAAGCCCCTACATATCGTCGATTTGCTCGCAAGCCAAGAGATATCAGTCAGCTAGACGCTAAGTTAGCTAAATCATTGTTTCTACCGATGAGGCATTCTTTACTGAGTGTATAGACATATTATGTTATACATATGAAATTAATATAACAAAGTTATGTTTGTTTGTTACCTTCAGGTTGTCTGTGTTATTCCCGTTTCTTTTTTATCTCCGCATCCGTGGCTAGTTTGCTTCTCTGGTCCTTTCGAGTGACGTGGAATCTTCCTGCTTGAGCCACATCAATGCTACGGTAAGCATGAGAGGACAAACAGCTTTTTTACGCTGACGTCTGTGTGTAGGCTACAACTCAATGGCCAAAACAGAATAGTTCAAAGTACAACTTATTACAACTGCCCAAATATATTTTAGGTTACACATGTATGCATTATATATTACCACCAACCATATGCCTCTGTATAGGGGACTGTTTCCTTGGTTGTTCTCAGCCAATGTTTAGTTAAGTAAGTTGTAGGCTAGTTGAGTAAGTTGTAGGCTATTTGGTGGCAGGAAGTTCTATTATACATAACATCTCTTTTGTTAATTAACTGCTCTTTATCATGAGTGTTGTTTAAAGACTACGTTGTTTACATTGCTTTTTGGACTATAATCTATCAGAAGAACTCTAGGCTAGCATTAATGGTGTCCCACACAAGAGAGTTAGGGTACAATTTTTCTGTTTTTGTCTGATCATATTGTTCACAACTTACAGCTTTCAGCTTTCACAAATTCAAAAAGCAATCATTATTATTATTTTTTTTATTATTATTTATTTTACGAGACATAGACCTTGGTAAGGCTTAACCAATTAACAATTCAATGACTTTTATTGTATTTTTCAAGGGTATATTTTTGACAAATAAATTCAAACAACATTCTTTGCAAACAGATTTAGGAAGTAAGATTCAAGACCTATCATCTATTCATGATAGACAGAGAAACATCAGCTGAGACCGTAGTCTTCTGTTGGGCTGACATAATTCAGCACATTCACATTACAAGACATTCACCGAGAAAACTATTTGCAATTCTTTAAAGCATTCTAAAATTGGTCAGGGATCCCTTTTATCAACATGCACTTCCATTGTTGTCTCAGTTAAGTGATTTAGGAACACAGCCATACCATCGTCTGTTTTAGAAACTGAGTGTCATGACAATGAATACTTTTATTGTATCATAGACCTAATCAAATGCAATGTGTCAGGAAAAGTTAATTTGAAACACCATGAATTTAGTTTACGTAACACTGTGACTTTAGCCCAATTTAATTTCTAGGTACTTAAACTTCAGCAGTATTTCAGTATTTAATGTGAATATACTTTCACTATTTACTTGGCTTCCTGATTCCTTCTGAGATATAATAATATTTGAGATATAATAATATTTTACATAATGAATAATATAAAAAGCTTTCCGGTGTATATTGTAATACAACACATTGATTGTTTTCCAACCTGGTCTCTGACAACTTACAAAAAGCAGTGTGTTGTGATCATTAGATAGATAGATAGATAGATAGATAGATAGATAGATAGATAGATAGATAGATATAGATAGATAGATAGATAGATAGATAGATAGATAGATAGATATATAGATAGATAGATAGATAGATACTTTATTGATCCCCAAGGGGAAATTCATTTAGATGTGATTTGTTTACTGAGAAACTATTAAGTAGTTTGTAGCTCCGCCTCCTAATTAGTAGCATGCTACTTGCATAGCCTACTGCTTACACACTGATGCTTCCATATTACTAATCTGATTATAAGACATCACTCAGATGGACCAAACTAGCATTTCTACTTTAATACTTGAATTTAGCTGCTACTTATGTACTTTCAGTAAGATTCAGTGGTATTTAAATAGGATTTTATGTGTAGGACTTTTGCTTGTAATGGAGTTTTACAGTAGGATAAGAGTGGCCACAAGTCTGAATACTTCTCCCATCAATGTAGAAATATGATTAGCTCACAAGAGAATGCAAAATATATGGCTTGAGTCATCATCAGCTTCTTGACCAGCTTTCTTAAGCGACCTAATGAAGTAAAACCTCAGATGCCTTCTTGACGGTGGCCAATGTGCTTTGTGGCCAGCTAATTAATTGGTGAGGTGCAGGCCCAAAACTCTCCACATGTTCCTGGAGCTGCCATTCCTTCTGAGTCGTTATGCAGTTTGAACAATATAAGCGTTCTGTGAGGTGATCTGTGAGGCAGTGCAGAGAAGGTGTCTTTGTTAAAAAAAAAACACATCTTGGTGACTGATTGCGGACCCTCGCCAATATATTTGGTCAGTTAAGAAAATGTAAAAAAAAGAAAATACACACACACACACACACACAAACAAATGGACAGATGGATAGATGGACCCGTTTTTGGACCCCAAGAATTTAAAAAAAAATCTCTGACTTCCCAATTTATATAGAGCTTATCAGTGTAAAAAAATATTAAAATTGCGTCTCACTTAACCTATTAATATATGAAACATGTTTATGTGGATTTTATCATGATTCTTGATAAAAGGTTTTGATCTGGAGGAACATTAATTGTTCACAATCCGAGTCTAAACCTGCTGCTTAGCTTCTCTCCTTTAAGTAGGTCAAAGCCGATCAAACTGCTTGGCAAATGAGCGCCATCTAGTGGATCTATTCAGCAGGATCAGCAGGATCTATTAAAATTCTCAGATCAGCAACAGAGTAGAAGGCAATTCTATAGCATGTCCTGCCATAAATTTGCCACATTTAGTGGGAGCAGCATAACATTTACTTTGTGACCAGTTGGCTATTCAACACAGGTGTGATTCAGGGTGTATTTCAGAATTAAGAAGAAACACTGAGGAATTACATTGGGGACATAAAATAAATTAAAATTAAACGTGATCTCATAGATCTCTGCATTACATGTTGGGCCTATATTGCCTAACGACATTCCTCTCAAAAATGTAAGAGGAGTAATCTATTAAGCCTACCTATTTTACCTTTCTATTATAAATCTATTGCAATTAGGAATGCTATACTGCCTGGCCTGGTTTCATACACTGGCGTACGCAGGCCCAGTCATTTCATCGGCTCCTATATGGTCCTCCGGCGTTATGGTATATATCCCACAATGCGTTTCGGTGTTCCTGTAGCCTTCAATGTGCAAACAAACCAGCTATGTATAAGTGAATGTCGGCGGTGGATCTCTGCAGTGCACTGGCAAAGCGTCAACGGCGCAGACGCGGAGAACAACCGGGGCTGTAAAGCGAAGAACATCCCAACCCGGACACAGGATTGTTATTATCAAACGTTAGGGATATTTGTTTACAATGGGAGTTGATTAGAAACGAGCGTGCTGTAGAACAAGTAAACCAGTAGCCTGCGTTATGTCTTTTCTTTGAAAATTCCACGTATCTTTTATTTTCCTCAAATTAAATGAAACCCATCTAACATCCAATGTAGCGCGCTGCGTTACATCGCTGCTTGGTTTGAGCTCTTTGATCACCGGCTATTCTTTTTCATTTTCACTTCCTAATAGTTGTACTCCTTCACGGGAGTCATTTTACTCATTTTCGCTGGAGTGGTCTGAGGAATCTTCAAATTTGACGGGGTTAGGAGGAGACTCGAGGGTTTTTTTCCAGCCGGGAGTGGGGAATAATATGTCCAGACGGAAACAGACAAACCCCTTCAAAGTTAATTGTAGGTATCTCAGGTATTGTAACACTATTCTAATTTATCTTCTCCTAACTGTAAGGCAGATAACTGAGTAGTTTGGATAATCGTAGTTTCTTTCATTTAGCCTTCATCATTTCGTAGATAAGGTGGTCTCTGAAAACGTTCTCGGTTGCTAAACGTAGATGTATGGTTCATTGTATACATGCACGGGATTGGCTACAATGTTTCAACTGCCGTTTAACGTTGCTCACGAAGATAAATTTCTCAAAAAGTGAGAGTTCCACCGACTCAATTAGCAGTCACGTTTTAATATAGGCTACTGTTTGATTGTCGTTGGGCTTTCCAACCTCGTTTTCTTAATACGTTTCAGAACTATGATTGTAATCTGAGCATGGTATGCTTGGTAATGTTTATACAGGCTTTACAAATACGCACACTGTCTCGCTCGTGTAAACTGATCTTCTGAGGTTGACAAACATGCAAAATGAGTGCGTTATAATCTGGTTATAGTTACATGCTTGACACTTGATCACAACTTTTGCTCATCACAAATGGAAACTGAGGTCTTGTCCACATTCAATTTAACTGAGGTATGATAATCGGCATTTTATACGTGCTGTTTTATTTCGGGGGATTGTTATTTCATAGGAGACACTATTCAATTGTTGCTCTGTAATTACACAGTTGCTCATGTCTGGCCTGGCCCACATATATCTGTGTTTATGGACTGTGAGTGTGTGTGTGTGTGTTTGAATGTGTGTGTTTGTCTTGTAAAGAGATGAGTTTTTGTTTGAGCCCACATGAATGCATGCCCTAGCATGTTGACTTCACCTTTCAACTCTCATTATGTGAAGTTCAAATACAGTATGGTGCTTGTGCTGAAAATGATTAAGTTGTAGAATATTGCTGTGTGGAAAAATCATCCGGACCTTACAGTCACCATATGAATAGAAATTATGGTCCAGACATTTTAAGGCTATTGGTGCCTCTGTTTATGATTTTATCTTCTTTTATGTATCTTGCCTATGTGTCTGAGTCTGATTAGTACCCTTACCTATGTGTCTGCTATAATCTATTTAATAAGTTACCTAATAACCGTATGTGTCTGTTAGATTCTGTGTAATAACCTTATCTCTGTTAGAATCTGTGTTATAGCCTATGTGTTACAGTCCATGTAATACACAATATGCTTTTGTATGTTGTTTGGGGCTGTTTCTTACACTGAAGCCTGAGACGGGATGGCATTCACACATGTAGGTGACTCACAACCATAACATGGGGTGTTGTTGGCTGGTATGAGATGACATGGCCATGATAAGAGATTTGTTTGTGTGTTTGTTAGAAGTCAGATGTGGAGGCTGGCAGAGTTCTCCATAGCCTAAACTAAAGAGTGATAGTTAAACCCCCCTCAGGTCTATTATAAAGGCTCGGTGATCAGTGCCATGAGTAACAGGGATGCTACACCAGGCACGTAACTGAAGTGTCCCGTTCGCGTTGCGTCTGCTGCAACAATTAGCTTCCACTATAATCAGTGGAACTGGCTACACCAGATGTGATAGTGGCGCGTACCAGTCCACTAAATTTTTTTTTATCGCGTTGCAAACAGAGCGCTTCAGTTACGCGCTCAGTGTGGCCTCCCTGTAAGTGTACCTTCCTGGAACTCTCCCTTCATACAGCGCAGCCTCTCTTAGTGGATACCACTGTATTCCACCATGTGTCATCAGTAGTAACCTGGCTGATCTTTTGTAGCCTACTGCCCTATGAGCAGAGGAGCCAGGCACCTCTCTGGGGTGAGACTGCTGATTATTTATGTAGTTACACTGGGCCCTATAGTACTCTAGGTCCTCACTGGTGACCTCTACAGTTGCGTATCTGATTCCCAGCAGTGCCACCGGGGCTTTCGGGACGAGAGAGGGCGAGTGAGGCCACCCAAGGAGATTTCTCCTAATAATCTGCCCCAGTTGTCATACGGTCTTTAGACGCCTTTTCTAAACATAGTTTCGTTTTAAGATGGTATTCCAACGGGGCGAGCTCGTCCTGATATGGCACTGATTGTAACCAGGAAAAGGGGACTTGCTTGCCCTCAGTGATCCTAAGCTTGTGTGTAGCAGTTGGTTTTGTTTCAGCAGACTCCAGACTTACTTGAGGACTGAAGAGGCCTACTGATTGCTATAGCTAGCTATCATTGGCAAATGCTCCCACAGTCCTTCACTTCTCTCATAATAAACAGTTATTTACTGTCTGGGGAGGCCTGTGTAACCGTTAAGCTGCGGTCTCCTCTGGTGCCTATGGAAATGGATCCTTTTGCAGTGTTGATGTTTTTACTCTCAGTGGTCACAACAGTCGTGAGGACTTTTTATTTAGACTTTATATATGAAGACCACACAGAGCTGACCCGGAGGGAAATGTTTATCACATTTACAGACTAATTTCAGTTTCAAGTTTGAGCTAGACATTCATGGCACGCCTGAAGCTGTTGTCCTTCCCAGAGCTCAAAACATCTCTGCTGACAAACAGATTGGCCTACTGATAACCCACCACATGCCTGCTCTGCCTCGGGCCTCTGGAGGAGTTAAGAGGAGGTGAATTTTCAGTGTATGCGCCCTCTGAGGTTGTGTTTTATTTTTTTGTGTGTGTGTGTGTGGTGTCAAGTAGTCTTTAGGGAGGCCAGGTTTGAGTTCCAGACACTTCGAGCTGAGAGGCATCTGTGGGGAAGGGTAGTTTTTAGCTGGGGTGGGAAACGAGGAGGAGCAGGAGGAGCGAGACATTTGTGGGGGTTCCTCCGGCTTGACTGGAATACCACGCTGTCAATTAGGCGGAGTGAGGAACGAGGCAGGCGTCTGGGATTATCTGATGTCTGCGTCTCACTATTCCCAAGCTCTGGGAAACGCCGGCGCTTACACACCAAGACGGAATGGTGGGGCCCCAGTCCTCTGCCCTCACCCCAACGTTTCCTGCAGAGTGTGTGTGTCTGTGTGTCAGTATGAGAGTGTGATGTTTCTGTCTCAAAAGTCTGTGGGTTTTTTTTTTTCTCAGGAGGAGGGGCAGTGGTTTGAATTGAAGAGCACCCCCATTGCTTAGTGTTTGAGTTGAGTTTTGGCATTCTCTCTTTTGTCTGTTTTGTTTTGCTTGCCCCCCCCCCACCCCACCCCAGCTCCCCTCCTCACCCCCTACCCTACTCTGTGTCTGTTGGCTGATGAGTTTGTCTCTTTGTCTGGATCCAGTCAGACACTGCGTCACCTCCTGCCTACAGACACACAGACTCACAGATAACATCAGAGTGGCAGAGAGTGAGTGAGAGAGTGAGAGAGCATGCATGCAAGAGAGAGGGAGAGAGAGAAAGAGGGGAGGAGAAGGTGGAGGAGGAGGAGGGGTAGGGGGGTAGAGTGAGACAGATGTACAGACAGATCCTGGCAATGGGGGATGGGCAGCTCGCTCTCCCTCTCTCTCACACACATCAATCATTGGCTAGGCGCAGTGGAACTAGCCTGTTGTGGTGGTTCATAGTTCAGCACATACAGAGCCAGTCTCCCAGTGTTCAGAGAGCTCAAGCTCAGCCACGCTGGGGAAGACATGATGGCAGTTATGATGGCAGTTATGGGAGGGTTGGAAGTCAATCTAAAAAAAAACAATGAACCCCCCCCCCTCTCTCTCTGTTAGTGTACAATCTTGCTTAGGCCTGATGCCCTATATTACCCGAGGCTTACATCAGCTGAAGGCTGCAATTACCTGTTCCAGCCAGGCCTAGATGACTACAGTCATGAAGTCCCCCCATCTCCCACACACACACCACGAGAGATTACATCAGGTGTTTAGACCTACAAGTGGGACAGAGACAGCCGTTGGTGAGCAGAGAGAGCGAGACATCCCACATAACAGCTGAGTGTCAGCCAGCCAGCTCCATGCGCAGGCAGAACTGGAATAGAGCTGGGTGGGCTTCTGGGAAACTGAGTTTTCATAAGTCATTCATATAGAATGAGGTCAGTGCCCTTTGTGCCTGTGTGTTTACGCCCTGTGATCTGCATGAGCAGGCTGGCATGGCTTCTGTTCTCTGCAGTGGCACAGTCCTCAGGAGGGCCAGGCAGGGCAGGGCCCTGCGAGCAATCGCTCTCTGGCACGCAAGCACGGCACAGCGCCGGGTTCGAGTGCCGCACCGTGCCACGCCATGCCACGTGAGAGGTGCACTGTGGGAGATGGTATGATCTGCCGCTTCAGCAGCAGCAGCGGTGGCTCAGAGCCCCAGCAGTGCCTCTCCGGTCTTCAAAGCGCTGCGATGCGATGCAGGCAGATGACGGAGGGCCTGGAGAGGCATACGTGTAAGAAAGGACTGATGGAGTGGAGAGAGAGAGAGAGAGGAGGAGATGGGGAGAGAGAGGAGGAGAGATGGAGAGAGAGGAGGAGAGATGGAGTAGAGAGAGGAGGAGATGGAGAGAGAGAGGAGTAGAGATGGAGTAGAGACAGAGAGAGGAGGAGATGGAGAGAGAGAGACGTGAGGACGAGATGGAGAGAGAGATGAGAGGAGAGATGGAGTGTAGAGAGAGAGGAGATGTGAGCAGGCCTGTGTGGGTGTGAGGAAGCGTCTGTGGGAGACAGCTCTCTCTGTGCTGGGGAGCTGTCTCCCAGACGGAGGAGCAAACATGAGCACTGCCTGCTTCTTTACCCCTGGGACTGCACCATGTTTATGCATGTGTGTGTGTCTGTGTGTGTGTGTGGTGGGTGGGTGGGGGGCTGAGTTGAGTATTGTATGTGTGTTGCTTGTGTAAAGTGTGGGGGGTTGGTGAGCTTGTGTGGGAGAGAGAGTGAGTGAGGGCATTCAGTATGTGTCACCGTGCATATTTTTAGCATGTGGATACTGCAGCATAAGGATCCTATGCGTATGCTAGTGCGGCAGCTTTGCGTTACTGCTGTTGTCTCCCTTACCGCTGCTTTAAGAGCCATGCCTGAGGTTCTCCACACTATAAAGGACAATCCATGTTAACCAAAACCATTTAAGCCATCCAGCAGAATTGGTATTCATCACAGTTGCCTTAGCACTAACCACACCCTGCGGTGGCCTGGCTCGTTTGGCTAAAGTTCTCGCCCTGCAGAGACCACGGCACTGGTTGATTATTTGCATGAATCAAGTCGGAATAAAATCCAGGCTGGCAATGTGTTTTTTTTCCGTCCCTTCGTCTGTTGTTTTTCGTCTGCCGTCTTCTTGCACAGTGACCCATCCATGTCCTTTGCCCCCCCCCTCCCTCCTCTGTCTCTCCCGCAGGGCTGTTCCACACCCCAGGGCTAGCGGACTCTGAGCACACTTTGGAGATGGACGTGAGAGACGACTTCGCTGAAGACAGCGAGTGCCACAGCAACAACTCCCAGGAAGCCGAAGAGCAAGACAGCATGACAGGTGAGCTGCACACCCTTAGTGCATGACAGGTGAGCTAGTGGGTACCCCCTCGCTCCGAGACTGGCTCATATCGCTACCCTCCGACGGCTGACTGTGGTGACCATGTGGGGTTGGGGCTGAGTGGGCACTGGCTACTGGAGTGGCTGTAGTTCTGGTTTTAGTCTGTCCTCAATTTCTGTAGATGAGAGTTACAGCGATCTGGACAACCACGGTGAGGACTCGTCCTCCAACACCTCTGCCGACGACATCATGACCGGCCACAAGCAGCGCCGCCACTGTTCCCAGGAGGGAGGGGTCAAAGAGGTAAGTGGCGGTCACTACTTGCCTCATGGAGGGTTTTTTTTTTTTTTAGGGGTGGGGGTGGAGGTTATGCCTTTAATCCAATAGGACAGTGAAGAGAGACAGGAAGTAAGTGGGAGAGAGATATGAGGATGGGATCATGGGAAATGACCCGGGTCAGACTTGAACACGGGTCCCCGTGGGCACATGGACTCAAATGTGTCATGGGCGCTGAAGCCAGTTGCACCACAGCGCCCCCGCTTCATGGAGGATTGTGAAAGGTGTTGAATTTGTGGACGTCATGGTTTGGTTTGGCGCTGTCTTGGCACGTGTCTGTTCATTATTCTTAGGATGGTTGCTGTACACTCGGAAGTTTCAAAAGCTTTCAGAGGAAATCATGCAAGAAAGTGATGAGTCAATATACACACTCTGATCCTAGAAAGGGTTGTGCTTTGTTGTTTAGGGTGATGCAAGATGAGAATGACGAACGTGTTTGTGTCATATTTCCATGGTATACTTCCTGGGGTATAGAATATGGAATATTCAGAATTTTAGCCTTATCTCTTGTAGATCTACTTTTGTGTCCAGCTATACAACACAACACATACTTTACTGAAGCATGTCAGACCTGTTTAGCCAGTAAGGTCAATAGCAGGCTAACGTAAAGCCAAAGGCATAGCTCAGCACCAGCGAGAGCCCGAGCTGAGATATTGTATGGGAACACTGAAGAAGAGAATAAAGAAAAAACACGGATGTCTTGGCTTATTTCTGTCTTGTGATTCACACCTCTATGGCAACGCACTCCCGAACGTCACGGCGACAGGAGGAGTGACTCACTGGGGCTTCTGGGAGACATTTTACGCCAAGCCGCAGACTTCACAGACTGCAATCTTTCTTTTTTCGTTCTCTCATCATCTCAAGCTGTGACCACACTTACCTAGAGAAAAGAAGGGACTAGTCAGAAGAGGGGATTTTACAATATAACAATCACTGTAGTCAGTTGTTGAAGAATATTTTGTTTGAGGTTTGAGATGTCTTTGAGGTTTCTGGTCCATTGGTCTATGAAGGAGGTAAAATAATGATGATGCTCATCAACATGTTAGTCTCAACATGAGTGTTCCCAAAGAAAATCCCAGTAAGATAGTTTTATCATCTGACAGTGAATGAGGGTTTCTTTCTCAGCCTGTACTCTTTGTAGTATGAGGGCGTATGTTCTCCTTATCACACCTGTCTGTGCGGTGATTTGTGCGTGAACTCTGCCCTGACACCTGTTTGTGTTGCTGCCGTTCTCCCCCTCAGGAGTGCAAGGAAGGGGGTGACTTTGAGGGAAACTACATGTGTCCCCTCTGCACGCTGGAGTTCCGCCACTCAGAGCAGCTCATCGCTCACGTCTACCAGGTGAGGACATCCACGCCTACCCCAAGCCCTAATCACATTGACCTGGAGGGGCTAGTGCTGGCTAAGCAGCGCTTAAAACTCACCAGGGGCAGCTTGCTCTCTCCCTCTTCTCTATGGAGGGATGGGGAGGGGGTGGGGGGCACATCATAAGCTAACAGGATCCGATAAAGGACTTAACCCTGGGGTTATGTGTCACAACCAATGATATTTGCCATCTTGGCAGTCGCATATGTTTGCCAGCACACAGATGAAAATGACTCAGTGTGCACAAGGAGGACTGCACTCCTGCTCAATTAACTCACATAACAGTCCCCCAGACAGTGACCCCAGAGTTCTACTAGAAAGTCAAGTTCTCTCTTCCTCTTTCCCTGGTTTCCTTCGTTCATTTTTCGCTTTCTTTATCTCTCTCTCCGATGTTTGTTCTCTCTTTGTTCCCTCGCTCTCTCTCTCAGCATACGTCGTCAGTGGGTGGCAGCAAGAGCTTCGTGTGCCCAGTGTGCGGGCGGGCTCTGAGCTCGCCTGGATCCTTGGGCCGCCATCTCCTCATCCACTCTGAGGACCGGCTGTCCAACTGTGCCGTGTGTGGCACACGCTTCACCGACACCACCAATTTCAACAGGTTGGCTTCCTTCAACCGAACACTCTTTAGTCTAACAGTCAGACCTTCCTGAGAGCTCCAACCTCAGCTATGGTCTCTTACGGAAACCAAGTTACTAAAGTTACCAAGGTTACCAAAGAAACCAGGTTACTAAACTAAAAGGTTAGTGAGGTTCCCCTTTACTGTAAAGCACTTTGGGTGCCTTATATAATGTGCTATATAAAATGTAATGTGTTGTGGGTGAAATCTCCAGATGTCAACTGGTCTCGGAATGCTTCCTGAACTAGATTTCATTAATACTAACAGCCTCTGTGACACTGAGGAAATGAAACATGTTTGTCTCTACGACAAATCAAAACAAGTCAATTTAGCTTTCAATTTAACCTCTAACCCTTAATTTAGTGTTGTAAGCAAACTTCAGTACCAATACAAACCTTCACTGACACCTTCATGTTCAGCTGTCTCCCATTCTCATTGTTAATGTGCTGAATAACTAGCTGCCCCCAGTAGCACTACATTCACTTGGTCTGTTGAAAGTGTCAATACTATAAGGTTAAAGGCCAACACTCAAAAGACCAAAACTGTGGACCAAAACAGCTGACAATGTACTCTAATCTTTTCACAACGGCAAGAAGATTGAAGTCAGTGCCCACTGCCCAGTCATTGACCTGTGCTTGTCTCTCCCTGCAGGGAGAAGCTGAAAGACTTCTTTAACTCCAGCAGTATGGACCTGTCAGGTAGCGGCAGTGGTTGTGTGGATGGTAGCTGCTCTATGCCATCCCGGCCCCAACACCACCCCCACGCTCATCCGTCTGGCGGCCCCCCTCCCCAGCCCCCGCCCGGCCCCTCGCTGCCCTCCCTCCCAGACAGTCTGCTGTCGTCCTCCACACCCCCGTCCCTCCCTCCGCTCCCTGACCCTCTCAGCCCGTCAGGGGCCGCCGGCCTGCCCCCTCTGCCGGACCTCCTGAGCCCGATGCCCGTGTACCCGGCCGGCGTGCTGCTGGTGTGCAACAGCTGTGCGGCCTACCAGCAGCTGGCGGAGGCCCACTCCCCGGCCATGCGCCGGTGGGCGTCGCGGCGGCGCAACGAGCCCCTGGCGTCGCGCATGCACCGGCTGGAGCGCGAGCGCACGGCCAAGAAGAGCAAGCGCGCCTGCGAGTCGCCCGAGGAGCGCGAGCTGCGGCGGCTGCGCGACCGCGAGGCCAAGCGGCTGCAGCGGCTGCAGGAGTCGGAGGAGCAGCGGGCGCGGCGGCTGCAGCGCGACCGCGAGGCCATGCGCCTCAAGCGCGCCAACGAGACGCCCGAGAAGCGGCAGGCGCGGCTGGTGCGCGAGCGCGAAGCCAAGCGGCTCAAGCGGCGGCTGGAGAAGATCGAGCCGGGGCTGCGCGTGCAGATCGAGCATGACCCGGCCGCCATGGCCGCGCTCACCGCCGACATGAGCCTCTTCCAGTTCCCGTACCCGCTCCAGGGCGGCGGCGGGAGCGGCGGCGTCACGCCCCCGGCCTCCGCGCCCTCCTCGCTGGACAACGGCCTCTTCATGCGGCTGGCCGAGCCCGTGCCCCAGCTGCCGCTTGCGCTGCGCCCGCTCGGCTCCGACTGCAAGATGGGCATCAGCGAGTCGGCACAGAACCAGTGATCCTCGCCACAACCCCAACCACGAACCCACTGACCCGTGCAGAGGGGAAACTGTTCCCATGTGGACCTCTGGGCATTCTCCAGTTCGAACATAAACAGAACTCAGAATGAGCAAAACACTTCTATCTCGGAAAAACACATAGACTTCTTTTATGAGGGAAGAGACTGGGAACCCACACAAACACAAAAAACAGGGTTACGAATGTTTTTTATTTTCCAACATGTATGCCTATTGAGCATGATATTAACATTACAAGAGATTCTGTCTGTTTTGCCCAGCAGGGCATTCAGATTTACAGCCAGCCCACTTCTGGATGGACCGGCAGCACACTTCCATCATAGAGAAGGAGGAGCTGCGCATTTGCACATGGACCTGCAGTTCCAGTGGTGGGCCTCAGCCCACCGTCACGGTTTACCAGTAGCCAGTACTCCCTCCTGCCACCAGCAGGGGGCTCTCAGCCAGGCTAGCTCATATCCACAGAACCAACACTACCTCGTTTTGGGCCCATCAGCACTCCACCTGACCTTTGGACTCCCAGCAGGGCCTCAGGGGCCCTACTGGGCCACACACACATATTCATAGACTTGATGTTCTTGATGCTAACTAATACACTATCTCTCTTACACACACACACACACACACAAAGTGGTATTTTCTTTCTTTCCTATTTCTTTCTTTCTTTCTCTTCTGAAATTGTACGTCCATCTCTGCCTTGTTCCCCAAGAGGTAATTCACTAGTTTTTTTCTTGTGGGTCCTGCCCACTGTGAAAGGCTTCATAAAAGGGTCTTTTCATATACCACAGGCAGATACCAGAATGACGGCAGACTGGATGTGAACAGCCTTACTAGATATGAAGGTCACCAGTTTGTACCACAGGCAGTTCACTTCTCTCTCTCTTTCTTCATATCTTTCAATATCTGTCTCACTCTAACAGATACACTGCAGTAAAATATATCCTTCCAAAGCCTCCGTACACTACTGAACAACACACGGGTCTAGATAGCACTCAGGAGCTTCGAGGCGGGACAGTCTCTCCATCACCACGTTGAGCAAGAGGCTCCTCTCACACACTTCTCCCACTCGCCACACACTCGTTACACGCTCTCCTGATGTACACTGCCACTTTTCTGTTCTCAACCGCTCCATTTGTACCGGTCACATTGACCTCTCTGGACCTGTGACAGTCTGTGCGTTTGTGTACTTTTATTTTGCACATTGCAACTGCATTGCAACCCTCATTCCTTCCCCTGCCGACTGTCCCAGCTAAGTCCGGTTCCTCAGGGCTTACAAGGCTGCAGCTGGACCTCCCTCTGGTTCTCCCCTGGCCCGTGTAGGTCAGCTCAGCTCTGCGCCGATCTTGGAGAACCCTCAGAACTCAATTTCTCTCTCTCTCTCTCTCTCTGTCTCGCTGCTGTTACCATTACTGTATAACGTGTATGATACCTCTGAAGCCGCTGGGGCCACACTCCACGCGCTGCAAACTCCCGAGGTGCCGTCAGTGCATTCGTTTCACCCAATGTGTCAGCGCTGCCTTCGTCACTGGATTAAGATAATGAGATTTAAGTTATGACTTCATATTTTTATTGTCACTTTTTTTTTTTCCACAACAAATACCTACCTTGATACCTTGTTTTGTGTGTACAGTAATGTTATTATTATTCTAAAGATGCTAGAAATGGTGTTTGCAATTATGCAAGATAACGTTGAGGGTATTTGTTATATATTTATTACCTACGAGCAGGACCACCACATAAAGGTTCCGACTTATGATGCAATGTGGTACAAAAGCCAATCAGGCACACGACATCCCTGGAAGACCTGCGGTCAAACAGCTTAGAAGACTAAAGGGAACATTTAGCTACAGTTCTCTTTGGAGTTCTTTTAGAGGATAGAAGTTCTCTTTGGAGTTCTTTTTGAGTAGAAATCTGTCGGCATGCAGACAGGGATAGTTGCAAACTCTTGTGCCATCCTTGACCACTTCACCTCAGAATCCTCATTCTATCTCTGGAAACACAGGGCCAGTACTCAGAATTCCATTCCACAATTGTCTTTAAGGTCATCGTTTAAGATTAGATATTGACTAGCCAGGATTATTTTTTTAAAGAATACTGTTGAGATCTATTTAAAAACAATACGCTTTTCACTACATGACTTTTTTTCTGACTGAATATGTATGGTTAACAACGTTCATTTCCTGATGGTGGTATTCATTCTTGCTCCCTGTTTGAGCATCACAGACTACAGCAGTGACAAGTTTGAAATGCGAGTGCCGTGACTCACCCAGGCCCAAGGGTGGCTGAAACCGCTATGCAACATTGGGTTTGTATTACCGACACACATTTGACACTTTCTACAATGACTATGCAGACTGCTTCAAAAATGGACTCCACTGAATCGCACAACTCAGGCAATTCAAACTCAAGTCAACTCAATGGTCTCTTCTCTGGCCCCAGGGTCAGAACACTGAACCGCAGACACAGCAGGGGACCTCCTCTGGCCGACCGCTCACCTCAGTCATTGACCTAAACAGTCAGAAGATGTAGGATTGCTATCTTGACTGAAAACTACCGGTCATAAAAATATCTTTTTTTTTTCTTTTCGACTAAGGATTCTGTGATTTCACAGTGGACTGACAAACATCCTCCAGGCCAGAAGCTCCACAAAGGACAACAAACTAGTGTGATTTACAGCAAGCCTCCTATTTCTTCAAGTCTTACATGTTTTTGAGATACCAATCATTTCCAAAAAAAAAAGCAGTATGGTTTGTCACACAATGCTAATGGTTATTTGTAATACCTAGGGAGTTTGCCACGTGAATCAAAGAGTTATGGAAATGTAACAATCTCCCATGTACAGAATGAAGCAAGCACATAACTTTGTATTGTCAGGGAAGGATTGGTTTGGCAGTGCTTGCTAAAGTTTAACTTTGTTTCTCCTTTGGCTCAGCGTAGCCAGGCTCAGAGAGGGCAGAGACCCCTTCTGGGCTCAAAACTGCATGTGATGACCTGCATTCGTCTTGAATTGTTGAGTATGAGCTTGTGTTCCGCAATTTACTTTTTTGCCTGCCCGAGTTCCTCCCATCCTTCCCCCTTCCCTCACTGTCTATGATTCACCGGTAGATAGGGGACCCTTGAGATTGTTTTTGAATGCCTTGAAAGGTTTTTTTTTTTTTTTTTAGTCCGTCAATCAGGATTCTTTCTTGATGTTCATGTTTACAGAATTATCTACGATAAAGGCCAAAATGAATGAGGGCATCCGGAGGTGGGAAAAGAAGATGCAATGATTAAGTTGTGTCATTTTTCTTAATGGTCTCTGTTACTGGCTTAACAGATGTACAGATTCACAATGAACCCTGCAAATAGAATGTGGAGTAAAACATTGACTTTACAGCTCTTCTGATTTGTTCTTTCTCCCTCCGTCTCTCTCTCTCTCTTTCTCAACACCCACACACACTCACTCACTCACTCAAACCTACTCACGGCTCCAGTCAGCTAACAGAAAGTGGCCCACTCTGAAACGACCTTCCTTACTTGTGGTCTACAAAGGGCTCTATTCTTCCCAACACACACACGCGCACAATGTGGACTTGTCCAAATGCAACCCCGGGTTGTGTAAAGGGCACACAGTCTTCTGGACCGTCAATTTCCGTCCCAACAAAAGCACAGCCGGACTCTGCTTGAAGATGCTACTCTGCCTCGTCCTAAAACCTGCTGACACCTGCTAAGCATAACCTGCCAAGCATACTAATCGGTTATTAGGTTATAGATGTAATGCACCGCAGAGATTATACTTGACTGTGGTTGAAAGAGTACTCGGATCAAGTTGGTAGTATTATATATATATATATTATATTGTATTTACTTAACAAACATGATAAATGCAATGTTTCCAAGAAGTTAGCTGTAACAATAAAAATACAATATCTTTGTGTCCTTACATAGAATTAAAACGGCAAACAAAAAAAAAAACAAAGGAAACAGCCCTAAGGAGTTCACAGAGAGGTACAAATATACAGTACAAATCTATTTTATTCAAAAAAAGGTACAAATAAAACCGCAACAAAATATAGTTATTAATGCTTTTGAAAAGTTCAGGTAGGTGAAAGGGTGATTCTAAGGGAGCACTTTGGGTAGACAACTCTAAGGCTTCTGATAAGAATTAATACATATTGGTACGGCCATACGATTTTAAAACTCACTATACAAAGTTTATACAACCTGGATTATACTTGAGGATTGAATATTACATATACATCATTGCATATATTTTGCAGATTTTTATGCATTAAAAGATGCTGCTTTCTTTTTTTTTTAAACTGGTCACACATCACATTAAAAAGCAGTGTCACTTAGTGCCAAAAGTACAATGTCGAATTTGAAACTACATAATTATTCCTTTAAAACTTTAAACCGTTTACAAAAAAGAAGGAGAAAATAAAAGAATAAAGAAACTCAACTCTCTTGATTCCACAAAGCATAGCTAAACTGGAGTAGGAGGGACAGGTTTCTCTTGCCATCCTAAGTTCTTCCTCAGACCAACTGATACGAATACCACAGCATGGGGACTCAAAACAAGCCTCATACAGCCTTTCACTGACACAGAGCAATTTGTTTGTCTTAAACAAAAATGAGAGCACTACCACAAATAAGGTCACTCATTCCATAATAGTCGGAAAAACTCACTGTGCTCAAATAGACTACTACCTGTGCACAGGGGCAAGGACAGGAAACCTACTACAACAGAAGAAGGATGAGGCAAAGCTCTATTTTGAGCGCACTGTTCAGAAACATCATGATATGAGCAGCGCTGGGGAGAGGCCGAGTATGTTTGTGTTAGCTGTGGAGTAATAGGAGTTAACCGCTCGCCTCGTTCTTTTCGTGAGAACACGAGGACCAAAATAAATACCGAAAGGCAGACTTACTTTTTTTTTTTTTTTTTAAAGAAGAAAGCATGTGATGTTGTGCTCTAAGAATGAACATTTAAAAAGCCTGTCAGGGAAGAAGCACTATGGCTGAGGGTCAAACAAAATAAACAAAAAAAACAAACAATCTCACTAGCAGTGTTACCGAGTCCAGCCTGGTGACAGGCTGCACTTCTGATCGTCCTCCCACCATAAGAGCACAAGAGACAGTGGTGGCTTTGGGCAGTGTGCACCACCACTGCTGCATGAGCCAGCACACACCTGCCACAGAGACCATAACCATGACCTCTCCACAACAACAACAACAAATAAAAAAATAAAAACAAAGAAACAAGCACAAAGCAAGAGAAAGGGGGAGCACATCAAAAAAGTTATTCCACTGACGTATTGCGAGATGCACACATTTTAAGGCGTTATAACAACAAGCTTGGTAATATACTAAACTTACTTTTTTTATCTGTACAAACATACATACACGCAAAACACACATACATCAGTTGGATGATTGTTTTCAAAAGGTTTCATGTGTGATTAAATAGTTCAGAAACAAAACAAAACAAAAAAAACACTGGTAGCCAACAGTTAAAAGACTTTCTTTTTCACCATTTTCTTAAAAAAAAAAAACATGCTATAACAAGGGGAAAATAAGTGCAACATGTCTTCAGTACAGTAAGACAAGTGTAAAGAGGGCCCTGTCCTTCAGAAACAGGTTACGTGAGGTTACATATCGAGGAGAGGTTCCCGTCATCTCTCCACCCTATCCCGAGGGGTAGACTTCAGGACATGGGGCTGTACGTACGTACGGTGAGGGGGAAGGTTACCCTATGGACTAATGCTATGCTATGCTACTGCTCGTGTGACTGTGATTGCTCGTGTGAGGTGTCAGGACAAACATCGCAGTGAGTTGGGGGGGGTCGTGAGACGGGAGGCTGGAGCTAAACCGAATCCAGACACTCGGGGTGGACGATAGAACAGGAGCAGTGGCCCACGGGGAGGAGACTTACAGCAGACTTGGCCAAACGACACAAGACCCATCTCACACGCTAGGGGTCAATATGAGACTCATGGACACAGACTACAACAGGAGAAGGGTCTTGAGCAAGCACACAGACACTGAATTCTCACACTCGGAGACCAGACGGGCCTTTCTGTGAGGATTAAAGGGAGCAGGGGGGAGGACTCGGACTAGGGTGGACAATAGGAAGGCACACATACAGCTTCTGCAGCCACTGCCTCTTCTTGTCTCGTCGCGGGTGAGTGTGCTGGGTCAATCTCACACACGTAGAGTCAGTGGAAAACCCAAGTGCAAAACGCCACCATGGGCCGCCCTGACTACGGAGAACGCGACGATAACAGAGAACGGAGTGGGCAGACGTTTGGTAAGGCAGTACACAGGAAGGACCCAGAGAAAAGCGTAACCATTCGCCACTGACATTAGCATGACTGTCATCGTCATCATCACCACCACTATCGACATCATCATCGCTGTGCTGTCTTAAATCATCAGCGCAAGAGAAAAACGCTACCGTGCTACGAGATGCAAACAGCTAGCAAAGTGAAGAGGTAATAGGCCATGCTGATTACTCAAGACAACACCTACAGTACTTGGGACTGCTTCAAAACAGTTAAAAAGAGAAATTTAAGAAGACTACAAACCTACATATTCCTACAGGAGATCAAGCAACCGAGTGAATGGTAGGACTACTCAGTGGGGAGTAAGGGGTTCAAACATTAGAGGCAGCTGAAGAGAGGGTTGTTCTTCAGCAGGTGGCTGGGGACAGGATGCAGAGGGAATATTTCAAAAGGTTTACTGCATAGCACATGCTTAAAAAAAATGACTTGTTTTTCTCAGGTATTTTGTTCGAGGATATTGCTTCTCAGACACCAGAAACCTGACACATCCATACACTGAACCTGAAAAAAAATAAATCAATATGAGTAAAAATAGAGTGAAACTGAGAGTGCCTGTGCGGTGTTGGCCCCGTGGCCCCATATGAGCGCACTGCATCTGCCGCGCAACGGATGAGTAACGTTTTGGTCACGAGGTCGAAGCCGACCTAACCACATGCACAGATAAAAATGGAATACTGCGAGGTGGAGAGAAGTCTGTCTGTCGTGCAGCAGAGTGGTCCGGTCCCTGTTCTTACAGAGGGCCGGGAGTGCGGTGGGGTGGGGTGCTGTTCTTTCAGAGGGCCGGGAGTGGGGTGGGGTGGGGTGTGGGGTGCTGTTCTTTCAGAGGGCTGTCTATCTATTCAGGTGTTGGGGGGGGGGGGGGGGGGGGTAAAGTGCACTGAGGCAGTGTTGTCAAAGAATCACTAAAGATTTACAGGGCGGGTTCTACACCAGTGCCTCAGCTGGGAACGTGCGCTGGAGTAAGAGGCTCTCATGGTTACTATGAAATATAGGACCACTTAAGACCTCAAGCATGGAGGAGACTACATTTGTTCTGATGGACCGACTGTGAGAGCCTGTTATATTAACATGCCGTCACTGAAAGAAAAGTATTAAAACTGAACCTCACTATCAAATCTGGTTAATGATTATTGCAGGGTTTTTAAAAAGCTGACATCACATGAAGATATCCAACTAGCGATATGTGTTGAGAGGCCCGAGCCTCATGACTCGGTCGAGTCAGGAGGAAGGTCCTTATAAACAACATCTCCATCTGGGTGAACGGAGAAGACAATGCTTAACTCATCTTGATTTCATGCCTACTATGAGATTGGAAGAAATAAGATTAGACTATGGGAATGTGGAAAATCCTTCGGCCATTTGTCAGTAAGAAACAAATCGGGGGGGGGGGGACAATGAACCAAAAAAAAAAAACAACAACAAAGAAAGAATACTCAAAACGGTGACTTACACTCTTAATAATGGGAATGTCAGGTGTGATTTTTGGAATGCCGTTTCCAACCGTTTTATTTTTCTTTCTCTCATTACGTTTTAAACACCGGGTCTAATTGCACTTAATTTCCACCATTTATAGATGTGTAACTAAATCATCCTCAGTGTAAGAAAACTCAAACCGCAGCATTTCTCTTGGCTAAGTTTGTAAACAGTGTCCGCCATGCCAGTCAGTATTTTCCAGCCACCAACAAATCCTCAAACACCTTCCCATTCACACTTGAAAAAAAAAAAAAAACTACTCAACTTTGTCTTTCCCTTCATCATTTAAAAAAGCTAAAATAGTCATATAGATTTCATTTCCATTAAAACGTCAGTGTGAATCAACTGGTGAAAATCCGTAATATGTGCAATACAAGACAATCTTAAGAACCACGCAGTATTAATATTGCCAGAGACAGTAAGAAGAGAGGATTCCTATATACTGTACAAGAAAACATGGACTACAAAAAGAGGGGAAGAAAAAGACTTTGAAAAGCTCTCGAGCGAGCGCTGACCAGGAGCAGTCTCTCTCTTGGTGGCGTTTAGAAAGGTAGATCGTTATGGATCCCTGGAACAACGCAGACGGGTGAGCGAAAGCGTCTGACTGCACAGATTTGGAGAGACGTTGAGCGTCGGTTTCATGTTTCTGAACAATGGGTAAAAAGTTAAAAACCAACATGCTTTGATTTGACAGTAGATCTGTAGTAACTGCTGGAACATAAAAAATAAAGAGTGTTTCTCTCTAAAACTTGGGGACCAAGTGGGTTTGACTTGGAAGTGGAGTAGGGCTGGGCATAGATGATCGCAGGTCTGCGGGGAGGAGACTATGGCTGCAGCACAAACATATACTAAATCAGAGCTCATATTAAAATCACAACACCCCATCCCCCACAAACCTGCAACAAAACTGAGTGGTGAACATAACCAGCCTTGTGCTCGGACTGGCCTATTGCTTCTGGTTTTGGTAACCGCACAGGAGTTGGGGGTGGAGGGGTGGGGTGGGGCACTCATGTCGCCGCGGCGATGACCACAGAGATCAGCCAATCATCGGCAACCAGGCACCCAGGCCCGGCTTTCCTCTGTGATTATACAGGTGGAGGAAGACAAGGAGGAGGAGGAGGAGGAGGAGGAGGAAGAGGAGAAGGAGAAGTAAGGGTGGGGACTTTGGTGCACACCAAACATTACCTCTTAGGCAGGAGAAAGCACGCACAAGCATGGCTGAACCAACAGTCAATGGCTAGAAATACACAGCCACACACACACACACACACACACACACACACACACACACAGAGGTATACTGTCCATAGAGGTACTGAAGCCGCCACGCTAGGACACTGGAATGAAGGGTTTTAGAATCTCACCAGAGAAAAAGAAAAGAAAAGAAAAGAAAAAAGAAAAGACAAGACAACCAAAACAAGCTCAAAAAATGAAAAAAATATAACAGATAGTGTAACCGTGGCACGGGTGGCGTGTGATGTCATCGGGCGAGCTTATGATTCGACATGGGAGCGGCTGTTAGCGTCTGAGGCCCTCCTCCAGGTGTCCTTCTGATTGACTGAATCTCCTGAATCACCACCCCTACCACCCCCCACCCCCCCAACCTCCATCCCCAAAACATTGATGCACCCTGAGAGACAAGACACAAGAGGAAGGAAGAAGTGTTCAGGGTGCGGACATGTGAGAGAGGTCAATAGGATAGCATCTGACCGGAGACCAGAGCCCCAGAGAGGAGATTTCGGCATACAGAAATAACGTTCAAGTGTGCCCTTTGTCTTTTTTCCAAGCAGTGGGTTTTAAAAGTGACAGTAAGAAAGGGAAACTAAAATTCACAAGTCACTAGATCATAGGGTGAGGATGCAGTGGAAAAACACAAATGTAGGCGGGGGGGGGGGGGGGGGGGGTTAGGAGCGCCTTGGGTCCAGCACAGCACTCACCCTCCCTGCCACACTCTGATGGGCCGAGAAGATGGACTTGGCATGGCAGGGAGAACAAAAGCACGTGATTGGCGGCTGGACATCTGCAGGAGAAAGAGATGGAGAGAGGGAGAGAGGGCAGAGTGGTCACAGGCTTTGGTAGAGGAGGGGGTTGGCCGGCTAAGAGAGGACCAGGAGCAGAAGGCTCGCTCTGGGGGGGGCGCCGGTCCAAAAACAACCCGTAATCCAACAGCTCTCCTTCCACACGCCCGAGTCCAGGAAAAGAAAAGAAAACCAAAAAAAAAAGAAAAAGTGTAGTTTTCTTATGTGTGTGCAAAATCTCAAAAAACATTCTGAGGCTACATTCTCATTCTCTTTCTCACCACCTCTCCTCTCTCACTTTAATTCTCTCCCTCTTTCACTGTCCTCTCTCTCCCTCTCTGCCTGCTGCTGCTCTCCTCTCTCTCGGCTAGTCCGGACCCTTTCCTGCCGCCGCTCCTCCCTCCCTCCCTCCCGTTCAGACAATCTGGTGCTGTTTGCGCGTGCCGTTGCTGCCGTCGTCACCAATGTGGCCGCTGCTACTTGCCGGCGTTGGAGCGGCCCTCGATGGACAACTTGACCTCCTGAGGGATGAAGGAGGGCCGTGAGGGGCCGGGCAGCGCGGGGCCCACCATGCGGCCCTCCTCGTTCTTGATGGCGTATCTTTGGGAGCCGGGGGCCGACCACCGCCTCTGGGCTGCGCTGGAGGAGGTGAGCGCCAAGCCCCCTCCACCTCCACTACTGACCGGCTCGTGCCGCGAGTGACCCTCCGTGTGCAAATAGTAGCTGCTGTGGCTGCGCGGATGCTCGGCAGAAGTCCTGTTAGGCCGGGGCGGCGCCTCGCCGTGCCCCAGCACTCCTACGTGCGTGGCCTCGTCCTTCTCCCCCCTCTCCCGCTCCCTGTCCCGCTCTCGCTCTCGCTCCCTGTCCCTCTCGCGCTGGATGCGCTCCATCCTGAAGTGGCTTTGGCTGTGGGGCCGCGTGTGCTGGGGGGCCGGGGGCCCCATGGGCTGGGCCAGGGCCCCCGAGGTGGAGTTGGATTTGGAGGAAGTCCTGGCGTGCACCAGCTGCTGCTGCTGCTGCTGCTGTTGATGGTGGTGTTGCTGCTGCTGCTGCTGCTGCTGCTGTTGTTGGTGTTGTTGTTGGTGTTGTTGTTGTTGATGATGCTGTTGATGTTGTTGCTGTTGATGTTGTTGTGGTTGTTGTTGTAGTTGGTGGTGCTGCTGAGGCTGCTGTGACTGGGCTTTCTGCTGGCCAG
Organism: Alosa pseudoharengus; assembly: GCF_046254945.1. NCBI lineage: Eukaryota > Metazoa > Chordata > Actinopteri > Clupeiformes > Clupeidae > Alosa > Alosa pseudoharengus. Next base: position 17,597,029 of record NW_027468630.1, on the reverse strand, counting down.
CCGGGGGCTGCTGCAGGGCGATAGACACGCACACGTCGCCCACCTGCAGGTTGTGGCAGGCCAAGCCGTAGAGCTGTGCCGTGCGCTCCGGGCTGCAGGACGACCAGCCCTGGCCGAACACGAAGAAGGGGTGCTCGGGTGGCACGTCGATGGTCACCTTGCTCTGCTGCTCGCCCACGCTGAAGTGCAGCGCCACCAGGCCCGGCCGCTGCTGGCTGGCCCGCACGTCCACCACCATGCTGGAGTCGATCTTCAGGCCTCCGCTCATCTCCGCGCTGCGCACAAAGTCCTGCGTCTGCAAGTCCTCCACGCGCTTCAGCTCCCCCGTGGCCAGTTGGATGATGGCCCCCTTCATGAAGTGCGAGGGCCCGGTGCCGGCGACCGGAGCCTGGGGGGCCACGGCCTGGGTGGGCACCGACACCGGGGCGAGGGCCACGGCCGCCGGGAGAAGCTGAGCCTGCGGGGGCTGCTGGAGCTCCGGCGCCCCGGCCCGCTCCGGGAGGCACGCTGCGGCTGGATGTTCCGGGGCTTTGGGGTAGGGCGACTGGGAGGCCACGGGGGCCGTGGCGGCAGCATCGTTGGGGTGGCCGAGGTACGGATGGGGCTGCTGCTGCGGCTGGGGCTGGGCGTGGCGGTGGTAGTCGAGGGGGATGAGAACCGGCTGCCCATTGGCCAGGATGACGGCGTGGTGGCCCGGCTGGGCCGGTACCACCTGCTGGGCGTGCGCTGGCACTCGCAGGTCGGCCGGCGTGGCCACTGGGGGTGGCACATACACCGTCCGGCCATCCCCATGAGCTTCTCTGCTCCGCTGGGAACTCTGGGATAGGTTGAGGGGACCGTGGGGGGCTTCTTTACGACTACCCGTCTGGATTGGAGAGGCCAAACGTCCAACTACTTGCTGAACCTAAGAAAAGATAAGAGAAGTCAACCAACACCACCCAACTTCAGTCATTACGTTTGTGACATTAGAAATATATTATGCAAAACATTTACACGAATATAAAGTCAACAGAAGTAGTGCTGCAGTAGTATTGTGTGTTGTTCATTTTAGGGAAATTGGCTCTCAGAATACTGGAAGCACTATATGATGTCATCAAACAGCAAAGACTGCAAAGGCAACTCAAAATATGACAAGCCATCTTTCTAAGAAACCTTACAACACTTCAATCTGTCACTTTTAATGCACCAACTGCAAATTCTTATTCAAAGCTGTTTTCTCATAATTAGCAGCAGATTCAGAGAAGTTCAGAGGATGCATGTCTGACGTGCTCATGTTCCTCTTCCATCTAAAGACTTGTAATTAGGGATAAAAATAACACTGAGGTCTGACACTTGCAGCTGGATAAATACACTCAGCAGTCAGGGGAGATAAATGCTGAGCTACCTTTACTCAACACACAAAACACAAGAATGGATGTTGTCAACTTCTTTGATCTCTATTTTAGGTTTTTAACACTGCAGGATTGGCCATCAGTAGCTCTCGGACGGCCAAGGAATGATACACTGGGTTAGTCCAATAGAGAGTACATTCCAGCGGAGTCGTAGTCAGAGCGCCCCGCCCTCTCTCGCCCTATCAAGCGACCACAGAGCGGCTTCCTCTCCGCTCCAGGCAAGACCACAAACCCCAGTAGCCGCGGCCACTCCAGCCCCAGCCCCTCCCAGCTCCGCATCGCCTGCCAGAGAGACGCAGAGTTGCCCAACCACCAACACACCCAAACTAGCACCAATAAAGGAAGGAAGTGGAGAGGAACATGGAAATACTGTGACTGTGGCTCAGCGGAAAGCAGCGGCTTTCAGAAGAAGAAGAAGAAGAAGGGAAAAAGGATTCAGATTCAGCAGGTTGAAGTCCTGTGACACAGAGTCTGATGCAACACTACAACTGTGAATGAAATTTCTTCAGCCCTCATAATTCAGGACTCTCCAGCGTGTGACCATGATTTGCATGTTGCAAACTCCATTGATACGGACTCCATTGTACAAACGCACAAATATGCACCACAAAGCAACAGTTCTATTTCATTTCTCCTGACCGTCATCCGAAATTCATAGAACCGCGGATACATACATAACCATCGTTTTATTTCAGTGAGTAAGCCGTGTTATAATGAGCTCATAGAGGACTTGAGTCGGGGGCAATATATTCATACTTGTATTGTACACTGTAGCAGCACTCCACCGTACAACAGTCACTTTTATTATAAATGCCTTGCCAAAAAAAATAATAATAATAATAAAAAAAAAGAAATGCCTTGTGAATAAACATCTCAAACGTCCAGCATTAGCTTCCTGCGTTTTCTGATCACTACTGCACTGCCAATGGCCAGCTGCACAAAACAGACCTGGGACTGGAATTAAGTGGATGCTTCTGCCAGAACTCGATCATAACAACATTATACCGTCAAGAAATTGATGCACTGTCATTTCCTCCAGCTTGATGCATTTACCAATGCATCTGTTTTAACTAGTCACCAACTATGATGTTCTACTACATACTACAAAAAGGAGTGTTTTAAAGCTAAAGCAAACCATTTTCTGTAGACCCCTCCCCCTCGGGTCATGAGACATAGATGCGGCCAGCAACTGCTTACCTCCAGGTCTGTGTCTGGTGTGCTGCGCTGTCCTGGCGACGCCCTCTCGTCCGGCCGGCGATTCTTGAGGCTGCGTTCGTGCTGCTGGGCCTCCTGCAGCAGGCGAGCGCTCCTGTGCGCATGGGCCGAGTCCTGGAGCAGTTCCCTAGCCGCTGCGGCAGACTGCTCCCGCTCACCGCCGTTCAGCTCCCGCTCCCTGTCTCGCTCCCGGTCTCTCTCCCGCTCGCGCTCCTGCTCCAGGGCCTCTCTGGAGGCCTGCGCTCTGGGAGGATGGTAGAACACAGGCACTCCTCTGGGGCTGAGCTCAGCGGCAGAGAGGACCCCTACCGCCCCCAGCTGCTGCTGCTGGGCTGCCACTACTGCCGCCTGGTCAGAGGAGAGTACCAGGGGCACCCCTCCGGCGGCGGCCGCCACTTTGGCATACGCGTGGGCTGACACCTGCGTTTGGGGCGGGGACGACACCACGCTCTCCTGGATGACAGACTGGTACGGGACCAGGTGTGGGACGGCGTGGGGTTGGGGGATGGCCGACTGTGGCGAGATGAGGGGGTTGGGGACGAAGCCAGGGGGTACGGCGTAAGGCATGGCCGCGTACGGGGAGCCGACGAACTGCAGGGAGGAGTGGGGGATCTGGGCGTAGCCGAGCTGCTGGTAGGACAGCCCGTGGTGCTGCAGCAGCGAAGAGGGAACCGTGTAGGCCGGAGAGATGTGGCTGAGCACCGGGTGCAGGGTGGTGGGGGCATAGGAAACGGACGGCAGCGCCACCTTGTATAGCATGCTGTACTGGTCAGGCGGCAGGCCCGCCACACCGTCCACCGCTTCCAGGCCGCAGTGCAGGGCCTGCTGCTGAGCCCGCAGCCAGTCCCCGCCGCCACCGGCCCCGCTCTGGACTTCACTGCTGACCCCTGCATTCTGGGTGGAGGTGGCCTCTTCACCTCCTGCTGCGGTCGCTGTTGGTCCGACCCCTCCACCACCTGTAAAGCCACTGTTGCTGCTGCTGCTGTTGTTATTGTTGTTGTTGACCGGAAGGTCACGCTTCTTGGGGGGCAAGCACTCCTGATTACGCTCGTGGGCCGGCTTCATGGCGCTCCTGACTGGTGCTGGTGGTCCGGGCTGGGTGCTTAGTGCAGAGGGCAGAGGAACAGGCCTGTCTGCCAGGCAGGTGATGCCACTGCAATCAGCTCTAAGAAGCGCCTGCTCACCACGGCCATCCCCTCACCTGTGGACACACCCAACAGCTCAGTCAACACGCCTGTACCAATCACTCGTTTGGGAACCATTCGTTTTTCTTAACCTGGATACTGGTAGTTTGATGGGCATATACATTGACAAATCACAGAGTATATTTAACTCTCTCATTAAAAACCACTGGTTCATGTCTTTAGCAATGTGAGCAGCAGACTATATCTGTTACATTAAAATTAAATTCCAGTGTTTTCTCTATGTTGATTTGGTAGTGGCAGGTGGCGGCAATTCATTGTGCAGACCTGTTGTAGATTCTCCAAATATACAGCTCAATCACAATAATGCCTCATTGTGTGTGAATAGAGGTGAATACATATAATTGTTTGTGTTGCAGCGAAGTGTCAGTTGTCAGTTCCGTGGGACTGGGGGACGATGGGGGGGGGGGGGTTCGGACAGGCCTGCCCCCACTGCTTAAAAAAATCCTAGAGGAAACACTGAATTCAATTAAAACCTGAAAAATGTCTGTTAAAAACAATATATCTGGAAATCACTACTATTGCATTTTAGTCAAAAACATTTGAAAATGGAAAATCATTCCCTAGCAAGCGGGCCTATATTTCTTGCTAAAGAAACATGGTAGCTGCTGGCATCATAGAAGTAGTGGGAGGTTCAGATTAAAGTTAATTTGGCAAGATACTTCAATAGGTCTACTAATTACATTTCACTACTATCCGTATGATTTGTATGAAAATTACATAGAACTGAGGCTATTGGCCAAGAAAGTGTTTCAGGAAGAGGGAAAGAGCACCCCACCCCCAAAACACTCACGCACGCAATACACGCAGCCAAATGTGTCAATCAATGAATGTGTCAAACTCAGAGGAATGTCACGACTTGATTTAATTAGTAAAAGACGTTAAAGTGTTTAAATTTCAAATTATGTAACTCACTGATTTACACTGTAAGGCATATAATTCCCCTCAGAATTCCACTGAAAACCAGCTGTGCCACAGGAAATACAAAGCACTAACTATTGCTAAAAGTGGGTTTAGAAAAATATCTAAATGACTGCTGTTTTCTTAAATAACTATATAATAACTATGCATTTCACAGGACAATCTAAAAATCAGTTTTCTACCACATGAATTTCCAGTAACTGGACAGTAAATTATGCTTTAGGGAAAATCGAATAATCTATGTGTGCATTTGTATTTGATGATAGTTCACAGCCTGCGGTTTATGGTGTAATACAATTCCCCCGTACGTCGCTGAAACACTTCACCAACTTCGACAGAGTAACGCCATCCGTTAACATTTTCTTTACCGTTAGCATGCTAAAAGCTAGCTGGCTAAAACACCAGCAAACGACTTTAACAGCAACATAACGCTAGCTAGCCCTGGGTGGCTCTTTCACAACATAACGTTAATTGAAAAAGGTCATCTGATATTGCCCATTATAATGCATACACAATCCTCCTAGTCTTCTGAAAAAGTTGTTTTACAAGGTGCAACAGAAAGGTGATCAAATAAAAAGATCAAACAGTGCATTCATTTTAGTTAAGAGTGGACATTAGCAAGGATAACAAGATATCCTAGCCACTCGGTGCTAGCTAATATTTATCTCCATGGCTAAATACATCTTTGTGTTTAGAGGCAAACGTTTCAAAGACATATACCTACCTCTCCATGACATTATGGGCCTCTCGCTCGTTCTTGATGCTTTCTGGTGAATAAATGTGAGAAATCAATCATCAAATCAGGGATGATAAGTTCTGCCCATTTCGGAGGCCAGCAGCAGACGAACCCCAGTGGCGCTAGAAAATGACGTAAAAACTGTTAGCACTCTATTTCCTGGTTGTGTTCTTCGTCTGGTTTGTTAATGTGATAATATAATTTGACATTTATTTGTTGTTAATTCAGACAAATATGACTCATCAGTATCAACACAGCATCTGCATTGCTTATTTATCGTAACACTGAAACTTCATGTGTGCCATGACAATACTGGAGGATAATTAGTAGTAAAAAACATGTTGTGGTTTAGGATATTCTAGGCCACTCAGTCAAAAGGATATCACACTTTTACCACAGTGCTTTACTTAATCTAAAATAGTGAGTTGTATCCTCCATCCCAGCTGACGCCAAACTGGATGCCTACTCTCTCTGATCTAGGCCAAAGCTGTTCCCAGGTCAGCTGTCACTGGCCTTTTTCAAGACAACAGGTATATTCTCCCCTAAATTAGGCCTTTATGTAGGCTATAGCTTGATCATTTATATGATTTCAAAAAGAATACGTATGGCAAGCTATGTTTGACCTGGATATTCAATATATATTGTGCACAAAGAAAAAATGGACAAAGAAAAGTTTGTGTGAAATGTGTTCGAATTGGAAAAACTGCTTAAATCAATTGTTGACGTCTTCAAAGAAGTCTGTAAGTGGCCTGTTACCTGGACAGCAACAGCATCACAGAAATACTTATAAGGGCTTGGGTGTCTAGCATCACTCTATTCTTTATGCAGATTTTAATTAGTTATGTACTACAGTAAGTAAGTCATTATATTTAGTATATTGTTATTTTAGGGTATTTGATTTTACTAAACATTTTAATGTTAATGTAGGCCTAATGTTTGTTGATGTCATTAAGTCACTTTAGCCAAAAGCATCTTTGTATAAATACTTGATTAAAATAGATTTTTAAATGTAGTGCCCCTTGGCATGGCTAGCACACTATGTAGAATTGAAAATAAAGTGCACATGACATGTTGCAATGTTCGATGAAAATAGGCCTACATTTTTGTGAGGCGCACTGGTCTCATCTGACATTACTGTACAATGTAAAACTCCACATCTCCTCTCATAAATTAATTTCTGTGGGCATGGTCATGCGGAATTCATAATTTACCTGTAATGAGTGGCTTCCTTATATGAGCTTTAAACAGCATCTGTTTTAATAAAGATTGTGCTATGTTACATTTTTTAGATTGGTTGTGGGTGCTGACCCAAGACAAATATCAAGCTTACTGTAACAGATACTGTACTGCACTGTAACACCCTTTTTATGAGGTCGGGATGCATACACTTTCAGAAATAAGATTTCATCAGAGAGCTTCAGACAAAAGGAAGAATCTGACCGATAATAAAAAAAAAAACAGAGAATGTCTAATAAGGGAAAAACTCACTCTCTTCGGTGCGCTCATGATGACGTCATGCGTGAGTGCTCAAGGGTGGGCGAAACAACGTAGCTACGCAAGATGAATGCGGTCTTGTAGTTTATTTGGTATGACAACATTATCCATCGGCCTTTGGTAACACTCGATTTCATTAACAGTGTTTTTAAAATATGGTATACGAAACTATTAAGTTTATTGTCGGTTTTCTTCCTGTAAAACTGTGCTGGTGATAAACCATCGTTTTAAGAACCACGAGAAAAGATCTGCTCCAAATCCAGGTATGTAGGATCCTATACGTTAATGTTAGCGACAAGGTACGACTTTGTGCTGCTAGCTTAGCTTAGCTGTAGCTAAAATGTTACTTGAGAGGCGTTAACTCGGCTAGCTATTCGTAGTTTGGACTTTCATGTTCCGCACATCGTTGTATCCTGTGAAATTGTTGTCATTGCCCATCATTATCAGAATTCTCGGGGCAGTTTTACTCTTGCAATGTAGACTAGGCTAGCATCTACTGTTCTTTGTGAGTGTCGACAGCTTCTTTATGCTAACGTTAACGTTGTTGACTTGGCATCATTTTAAAGCTGGCCATTAACAGTAAACAAGACAAGCTAGCTAGTTGACAGTAACATCGTTTATCAGCAGAGATTCAGCTGAGTAACTAATGAGCGGAGTCCCTATGATGTTATACAGCAGAAGTGACTAATTGGCTTGCTTCTCATCTGTAATAACTTTGCAAAGAGCTCAGAATTGTTAGCTAACGTTAGCAAGCAAGCTAATGTCATTACAGTGGCTTGTTTCACGCTAAGCAAAGGTGGCTGGCTAATGTTAGCTTGACAGCAAAAGGTTGGTGTAACGTTATTGCTTGCATGTTGTGAACCAAAAGTTTGTTGACTAGCACTGGCTACAGGTTAACTGTAAAGTATTAATAATTCTGTGACAAATGTTGCTTTCAGTGAATATTGATTGTGTAATTAATTCCTTGTCGCCAGCAAGGTATGCTAAGACCATGGATTGTGGCCAAATGTTACAACACACCATCAAAGTTATCCATGTAAACAGCGGAAGTAACGTTAGCTAGCTAAGAAACTTGAGACGACAAATATGGTCAACAAGCTAACACAATTGTTTTTCAAAGTTGTTTAAAGGATAACTTAGCGATTGTGTTGAGTTAGTGGTGTGAAAAGTTCGTTGTATTGTCTGGATGAAACCGGTCTCGGAAAAGGCCTGTTTGTGCTTTGCTTGTCGTCATTGATTGAACATACTATTATTACGGTCTTAGTTCAACAATGTTGGTTATTAGTTGCATAGTATACGGGCAATCTCTCTCGAATACTGACACGACTGGCAACAATTTCCCGAGAGCGTGGACATCGCCATTGTCTCCCGAGGGGAAATCTGTCCCTATCACGTCCAGTTCGTGTACTTTGACACTCACGTGAATCCAAACGAGGTACCGAAACTGTAGCTACTTACCAGTCAAAAGGGCTTTCATGGTTTAGTGCCAGGGGTAAACTACATTTGTATTTAGGGAAAGCGGTCCTTCCTTAAATTACTCATGACTTCAGATATTTGTAGAGGATCATATTTGGCAATGGCAACTTCCCCTCTAATCCAGATGTCTTGCTTTTGTCAGCTGGTCTTGATTCATTCATTCTCAGAGCAATTTTATTTTCACTCAAGTTTTATGCATTGGCAGATTTGATTTCATGTATTGCATGGCACTGAAGATTGATTTCACATATTGCAACAGTCCTTTTTGTAAAGTAGCAATGAAATTTAACTTGTGGCTGTCTTATTGTTAGCTAGTATTGTGGTTGTGAGTATGCAGGTTGCTTTGAATGTACTAAGAGTGTCTTTTCCAGGTCAAAGGTAACTGTAGACTGATAAGTTGTACAGAACATTGAGGGAGAAATTGTAACCTGCAAGGGTTACTTTAGGTCAAAGGTATTACAGTTCAAAAGACTGACTCATGCTTTCAAGGGAATGAACCGATCCAGTGCATGGTAGAATGATGAGTGAATCAACAGCGCAGATGAGTTTCCTGCTCTTAAAAGCTACAAGATAAAAGGTTACAGCATTTAGAGTTTTTCATCTAATTTTTTTGCCTTGATGCAGCCTTATGGTTTCATGGTTTAGGATGGTGACATAAGCTGGACTTTAGCCCTTGGTCTGCCTGGCCGAAGTGTTGGGAATGGCCTGCGGCTGATGCAACACATCTGATGCAGCTGTGGGACAGTTGTGACCAAGAGCAGCACAGCACCCCATGAACGCAGGCAATACCTGTTAATTAAAACCAGGCAGCACACAGGAACTGCTTGGGAACTGCAAATTGACCTGTGATGTCCTGGAGCCTTCTTAAAGCTAATTAGCTGCTTCTGCTGCACTTGCCATGGGAATAAAGAGACTTACGCTGGTTCCTGTAACTGATGCTAGACAACTTAAGAGAACCCTGTCACCATTAACAAGTGTTTCTTCAATCTCTATGACAGCACATAGTTGGTGGTTCAGTGTTTATAACAAAAGTTTACCCAGAAGCCTTTGCTGCTATGAGCCCCTATATGTGAACAGGAAACCTCACTGAGAGTAGAGATGTCGAACCATCAGACAGGTTGTGTTCAGCAAACAAGCTCACTAAAGAGGTGTCCAGTAGGCACGAACTGTATGTTCACCTCTTCAGTCAGTAGAAGAGGGATTCATTTTCACGGCATAAAGAGTAGGGTTTTCTATGTTAGGCTGCAGCGCTGTGTGAGGTGAAGCTGGCATGGAGGTGTATGTGTTGTTAAGCGAGAGTGTTTTGTAAGGAGGAGGGAGACACTCAAACAGGAAACAACTTGAGCTCCAGGCCCGTGGGGATTTCAGAGCCATGTGAATGACCGAAAGTAACCTCAGCTCTCTCTCTCTCTCTCTCTCTCTCTCTCTCTCTCTCTCTCTCTTTCTCTCTCTCACACATAAACTCTCCCTCCCTTTCTCACCCCCCCCACCCCATACATACAAAATCTCCCTCCTTCTCTCTCTGTCTCTCTCTCCCCCCTCTCTCTCTCTCTGGCGCTCTCTCTCACACACATACAACCTCTCCCTCCCTCCCTCCCTCTTGTTCTTCTGCCCTCTTGCACCAACCCCTTTGTTTTTTTTTCAGCCTCCCACAGGATTGTGTGGAAAGGTTTTCTACTCGTGGAGACAAATTGGAGGATTTCATTTTCCTGGGCCTCTCACTGTGAGACTGCCTGACCTGCAGTTGGACACCCACTGACCGCATCTGACAGCCAAAGCAGTGTGTGTTTTCCTGAGAGCCGAGGGCAAGATGGCCTACCAATAACAAGACATTACTTCAGGGGTAGGCTGTGACTTCATCTCTCTCTCTCTCTCTCTCTCTCTCTCTCTCTCTCTCTCTCTCTCTCTCTCTCGTATTTCTTTCTGTCTCTCTATCTCTCTTGCCACATGCTTGGAGCTCACTTGAATATTTTCACATCTCTAAACAAAACTATCCCCCATGCTTTATTCAGTCATAAACTGGTGTGTTGAAGTGAGTGTATGGTCAGTGTCTGTTATGTTTGACTTGTAAACAGATGTATTGTGGAATGACACTTAGATCCTTACAGACTGGTTCTGTTTTATTTCATTTAGTTTTATGGTAGAAGCAGTGGTTATGGTTGCTATGTACATAAATGAGGCCATTGCTCCAATAAAAGGCAGATTGAAACTCACTCTCACTGCCAAGGTTTATTGCACCTCTAACATAGCTAAACTGTCAACAGAGTGTAGCACCTCTAACCCAGTAGTCACAGATTTAGTGCACCTCTAACCCAGTTGTCACCAGACCCAGCACATGGCTGTCTCCTATTCTATCCTTTGGCTATTCAAGATAACATACAGCACAAATAAATATTTATAATACTTTGTTAATATTTGATGAACACACTTTGGAGAGTAGACACAGGACTAATGAGATGTCTGAGAGAAGCTGACTCTTCGAGTCCTTTGAGTACCAGTAATGGTAATGGCCAGTTTCATGACAATTTTTTTTTTTGAATGTGGGGGAAATTACAAATGTCTTGAATTACTCTTGTTATGTGTCAGTGCATGTAGAATATTTCTATTGAAAGTGAGTCAAAGTATCATGGCTACTCTGATAACATTACATTTGAAAACAGTTTGAACCTATGACATACCCTGGAATCTGTTGATGTGGGTGTGCACTCTATTTTATGATTCTTATTTGGGGATTCCACTGTTATTTCCAAAATATATATTTAGAAAGGTGTTAAGATTTATCAGAAATGATAACAGGTTGCTACTGAAACACAATGTGTGGCAGTCATCTTTTAAAGGTCATTTTTAGTAGCCTAATAACCATAAAAATGAACAAACTTTGCATTTTTGCATTTAAATTTGTTTTGGCTTTAAATGGGTGGATTGTTTGATGTGTGGTGTTGGAGTTCAGAGTGCAGCTTGTGGTCAAGGGTGCAGTGAAGGAAGTCCACTTCCACGGTTAGCCAGCAGCAAATACAGGCGGAGATCACTTCAAATTAATGAATATTCAAATAATCAAATAAATCAATGCTCTCCTCTGCCGCTGTTGCAGGCGTGGAGTCTTCGTTATGACAAGCTGTTGTGCAGAAGATGTCCTCCCTTACTACGGCTGATATCACAGATGTTGGTCATGGTAAGAGACAGTGTCATGTTGTTTTTGTCAGCTGCTTTCAAATCTCAGCACTTGAGTGCCTGGAGTTATTTAAAATATGCTTTGAATTATTCTTGTTAAAAGCATATCAATGTGCCTCATCTTCATATGCTACACTATGGTATAATGTGCTGAACTAAAAGGGTGTTTTGAAATACATGACTAACTACAGCAGTCAGTCTCATGGGACAGTATAAAGTGATATCTAAAGTATATTAGAGTTTGTCATTTACAGTCCAGGCCAGGCTACACCAGGCTCGTAATTCGTATTCCGTTCAAGGAACGTATGCTGAAACTGGTTACGCTAGACGTGATGGTGCGTACATTTGAAAAAAGTAGACCAGTCTTCTAAAATAATTTTTACTCTCTGTAAATGGAGCTCTTCAGTTGCGTGCCTGGTGTAGTCTGCCTGGAAGCCTGGAAGCCTAACGGTTCAGCCCTTTGGTGATTGTTGTGCCTTATCCACTGAGCTGTTAAACTACAGATGATGACGATGATGCGACAAATTATGAGAACTTATTTTGTAATCAAATACAGTTCATTTTGCTGTATACCTTCGTCACTTGGTTTCCGCTGTACTAATGTTATCAGCAAACCAATTTATTTGTGTCAAATTTTGCAATTTCACATAGGTTGGTCAGTAGCTTTTGTAGTAATGCATTTCAATGGCATACAGAAGTACCGGTATATGGAACTTTGTCAAGACAAACCTGAAAACGATGTACTGCCATGTAGATTCATAAGAAGTTCTTTTCACACAACCCTGACATTTATATTTATTCATTTAGCAGACACTTTTTTAATAGAAGCGACTTACATATGTCTATTATATTACAAGGGCCACAGTCCCTGGAGCAACTTATGGCCTTGCTCAAGGCCATAACGGTGGAAGCCGGGTATCGAACCCACAACTTTTCAGGCTACTGCATGCTAGCTCCACTACGCTACCACCGCCCCATTTAAAGGCATAAATGATTTTTTTAGGGTGGTTAAAAGCCGAAATTAGAGAAATTCTGGATTCAGGGGCTTACAGCAGATGTGACTGTTTCTGCAGGGGACGGTAAGGTGTTTGATGGAGATGACAAACTGCAGCTTGACTGCCTGGGCGAGGAGAGCCTGTCCTCAGAAATAAAGCACGAGGTCCAGCTCGTATCCCTCGGCACCCAGGCTCCCTTCTCCGATGCTGCGGGGGAGCTGCCCGGCTCACTGGTCATGGAACCCGGTGACATCAAAGGCGACCCTGCAGCGGACCCGCCACCAGCTCACGCAGGTAAGAAGGAGTCACCTATAAGCTAGAAGGTGATCTCGGTAACCTGAACCAGCCGTACTGGTTTGACTGTGTACGTATGAGGGTTTGTGAAAGCAGAAAGTAGGCACTCACACACGCATGGTGCTTGGTGCCAAGAGGTCTGTCTTTTCACACTTAAGACGACACCCTTTTGTTTTGTGTTGACTTAGAAAAGTAGAAAAGGAAGGTAGGACGTTTCACATTGAGGAATTGCCAATGTTAGTAGTTATATTATTCAAAGACAAACAGACACATTTTATTATAATACGGCCATTAAAAAGGAAACAACAAACATGAAGCTTTTAGTCAGCTCTTAGTCATGTCAGGAGTCTACACATTCTGCAAGTGAAATTCAGTTTAAAGAGTGCTACTCCTCTATAGTACCAGTAGTTTCAAATGATTCAGTTTAAAGGAGTCATCTTTGAACCTGTTCTTCACTTCTGAGTGTCCACATAATAGAATACATGGTTAAAGAATACAGAATAGAATATATGGTACAGTTTCAAATCTTTGGCAGTTTGTATCCACTGTAGCTGAAAAAGCAGAGGTGGGAAAAGCCTTAATTTCTCTTGTTCCCTTCCATAAACTAAACCATCCGATTTCCCACAGTAGTGCAGGCTGTGTTCTCAGCTTGAGAAGCGCAGACATTAGCAAAAACCAGATGGTTCACACAGTCCTAGAAGGGACTTTTTTTTTTTTTTTGCCTGAACCTGCTTTTTCCATCAGCGGAAGACAGCAAAGAGACAGGACTTCCTCTTTTTAAACACTGTCTGTCTCCGCAGAGGGTCAGCCGCTGAAGAGGAAGAAGGGCCCGGCGCCAAAGATGCTGGGCAATGAGGTGTGCAGCGTGTGCGGCGACAAGGCCTCGGGCTTCCACTACAACGTGCTGAGCTGCGAGGGCTGCAAGGGCTTCTTCCGCCGCAGCGTCATCAAGGGCGCGCAGTACGCCTGCAAGAACAGCGGCCGCTGTGAGATGGACATGTACATGCGCCGCAAGTGCCAACAGTGCCGCCTGCGCAAGTGCCGCGAGGCGGGCATGCTCGAGCAGTGTGAGTGTACCCTGGAGAGATGCCCCCATATCCACATTTACATGCACTACACATGCCTCTCATTTCTATGTAGCCAGCTCCAGTGTTAGCATAAGTACATTTGAAGAGCTTGGTTCCAAAATTCTATATCCTCCATTTTAATGAATTTTCATCAATATATTTTTTTACATTTTGTTTTCCAAGTAATTTCAGTGAAAGTAATTGGGTATTGTTGTTTGATGTATCTTTACTCAATCAAAACAACACAATTGCAATTTTATTGATATTACCTGAAATACACAATTAAATTACATGATTTTTTTTACTGTTTTTAAAAGCGTTTTGAAACTCTTCATTTGCTAAGCTAGGATGTGAGTAGGGCTAGTATCAGTCTTTGCCACTGTGGTTAGATAACTTAAGAGTGTGTGTACTGTGCTCATAGTCTAATCTTTGTAGTTGTTGGATATGCCCTATCGTGAGCAGTTGGAAGTGTAACGGAGACTGTGTGCGGCCCGCGTCTGGTGTGCAGGTGTTCTGTCTGAGGAGCAGATCCGCGTGAAGAAGATGAAGAAGCAGCAGGAGGAGGAGACGGCGCGCACCTCCACGGTGGTCACGCCCAACCCCATCCCCGATGTGCCCCCGCTGGCGCCCGAACAGCAGGAGATGATCGAGAAGCTGGTGGCCATGCAGAAGCAGTGCAACAAGCGCTCCTTCCTGGAGCGGCCCAAAGTCACTGTGAGTTACTGACCACCACTGCACCTTGTTATACGTGAGAACTGTCGACGTGAGATGAGCTCAAATCAGCTAATTAAATCAAAACACTGGCAATGGTTTGCTGAGCCTTTAGTCTCTCTGTCTTGGCAGGGCAATGGACTTTTCCATGATATTCAAAGTTTTTGAGATACACTCCATATGTCTGATCAGATCGCTCTGCCCCATTCACAGCCGTGGCCTCAGAGTCAGGACCCTCTGAACCGAGAGGTCCGGCAGCAGCGCTTTGCCCACTTCACCGAGCTGGCCATCATGTCCGTGCAGGAGATAGTGGACTTTGCTAAGCAGCTGCCAGGCTTCCTGGAGCTGACCCGGGAGGACCAAATCGCCTTGCTGAAGACTTCCACCATTGAGGTGAGCAAGCATCTTTCCAAGCGGTCAGTTGCTTCAGCTGTATCAAGTGACCAGTGCGAATGTACATCTCTTTCACTGATGTTCACAAGAAATATCTTAGCATAGCCAAACAGATTGTGTGGGTTCTTTTGCCTCAGGTCTGTACTTCTGTCTACTGGCTAGTGGCTATAACCAGATGCATTTCATCTGATATTTCACTGGGATTAAATAGCGATGTGGAAGTGCTATGCAGAGGGGAGCTGTTGTCAGAGCAAATTTAAACAGTATGTGAAGGAGTTATCGTCTCTGTAACCCATTTTGTATCCAGTAGAATAGCACCAGACCACAGTAATGAAGGTGAATGCGGTCTGGTTGTGGCAGGCTCATATGTTTTGGCCAATCACCAGCTCTGAGATGCGTTTTCATGTTTTGCAGATCATGCTGCTAGAAACGTCACGGCGATACGACCCCGCTCTGGAGAGCATCACCTTCCTAAAGGATTTCAGCTACAACAAGGACGACTTTGCCAAAGCAGGTCAGGAAAAGGAGAATACAAGGTTCAAAACCAAAGCAAAATGTGGTACTTAATTTTCTTGCTGATGGAAATAGGGCTGCAACTAACAATTATATTCATGGTCAGTTAATCTGTCTATTATTATGTCAATGAATTGATCAGTTGATAGATCCATTAAATCAGTTTTTCCTAAAGCCCACAATTATCTCCTCAAGGTATTGTATTGTATTATATTGGTGTTTGTTAGGTATTGTATTGTATTGTATTGTATTGTATTGTATTGTATTGTATTGTATTGTATTTGTACTTCAAGGTTTTGAAAAAGCAAAACATCTTCTCTGCAGGTCTACAGTTTGAGTTCATCAACCCCATTTTTGAGTTTTCAAAGGGGATGAATGATCTCCATCTGGATGAAGCTGAATATGCCCTACTCATTGCTATCAACATCTTCTCTGCAGGTTAGCCAGCAGCTGCAATTCTGTTGAATACCTCACTTACCTGTGTTGAGTATCCTCTGTATGTATACGCATAACGCACAGCTCACTCATAACTACTTAAAGACTTGTACAGAAACCTTCTTTTTTTATTCCTCAGACCGGCCCAATGTGCAGGACCACGATTTAGTGGAGAGGCTCCAACAGCCGTATGTAGACTTGCTGCATTCATACATCAGGATTAAGAGACCAGCGGTAAGTGTGTGGGTTGCCACCTCCTGGTAGTTTCTCAAAGTTTTTTTCTCTGCATTGCCTCAGGAGGGTTCCAGAACATCTGCAGTCTAGTAGTCATGTTGAAGAGCTTACACCATCATTTTAACCTCTCACTATTACGCAAGGCTGTGAATTCCAGCATTTGTTGGTTTTACCTGGATGTTTGTGTATTTGCGTTCTAATAGACATATACATCCTCTGTGGCAATGAAATGCAAGCTACATTGATTATGCTATTTTGTATTATTTTAAAAGCATATTGTGTGTTTTTAAAGGCCAATTTATAGTCCAGGCAACAAGTGTCGCTCTACAAAATATGATGTAAAAGCGACACAACCTCTGTCTGCTGGGGTGTCATAGAGCTTGTTGTGTACTAAAAACATTTGAAACCGTGCAGACGTTGTCACATACTCTGATTGTGGCGGTGGTAGCCTAGTGGCTAAGGAGCTAGGTTAGCAATAGCATGTAGTAGCCTGAAAAGTTGTCAGTTCAATACCCGGCTTCCACCGTCGTGCCCTTGAGCAAGGCACTTAACTAGGCGCTTAACTAAGTTGGTCCGGGGACAATGGCCCTTGTAATATAATTGAGATATGTAAGTCGCTTTGGATAAAAGCCTCTGCTAAATGAATAAATGTAAATTTAAATGTAAATGATTGGATATCAACTCAGTGTTCTACTGGAGTTTGAGTTCTATAGTGTATTGCCGTGGCCAGTTCTATTATGTATTGCCTGGGTCACAGTGTATGTCTATTTACTTTTGTTTCTCCGTGACATGTAACGTTAATAATGTCCTAGTTGTTATAGAAACTAGCAGACATTCTATTTGACAATTTGGCGCTGGACCATGAAAGACTGCAGCTTCACGGCATCTGTTGGCAGCAATTCATTTTTGTCAAGCGACACCTGTCGCCTGGACTGTAAATTGGCCTTATGTGGCAGTATGTTTTGATTACTTATCTGTGCTTTCAACATGTGTGGTGTGGTATTGTGACTGTGGAGGCTTTCATCTGTGTACCTCCTCCCTCCTCTTTCCTCTCGTGTGTAGGACCACCTGATGTTTCCGCGCATGCTGATGAAGCTGGTCAGTCTGCGGACTCTCAGCAGCGTCCACTCGGAGCAAGTGTTTGCCCTGCGCCTCCAGGACAAGAAACTGCCGCCACTGCTCTCCGAGATCTGGGACGTTCACGAATGACCGGTGGTGGTCACTAACACTTGGTCTAAGAGTGGGGCTCCCGTAAGACTGAACTCTGGGTGTGGAGAGTGGGCACCCATGCTAAAGGTGTCTCCTGGGCCACTGCTGACTACTCGATTATCAATATAGGTTGAAGGAGCTGGTTTTGTACCATCTTTCTTTTTTCCTTCTTCTTCTTCTTCTTCTGCTTCTTCTTCTTCTTCTTCTTCTTCTTCTTCATTGCCCCTTTGTGTTCAGGACGGAGACATATCCCACAGATGGATCTTTCCTTTGTGTGGTTGAAATATGGGATCGCAAGGTCACAGGGAGACCCTGACCTGTTTTGAAACTCGTCTCCGGAATGTGAATGGCCCAGTCCACTGAGGGAAACCTGGGATTGTGGTGGTGCCAGATGTTTTTTGAGCTTGGCTTGACTCCCCAAGGTTAGCGACTGTTAATGATATGTACACAGTTGTTTTTGTGTGCTTTTTATTCCCCATTTTAATTGTCAAAAGAAGCTTCAAGCAGGTCTTGTCAGTGGTTTCCCTGTTCCAAACCACAGCATGGGTATGATGTCTCTACGTGAATTCTAGTGGTTCTGGCTCCATGTTCTAATGGGGTTCTAAACTGGCCAGCTGTCGGGTTCCCTACACGTTAGATTGTAGGTGAGACTTCCAACAGTGTCAGTCATGGCCCTGTTTTTACTACTTACAAAAGGAATTCACAGTGCTATGCCACTGTTGAGAAAAAAAAAGAAGAAAAAAAAGAATCTATATGGATTTGAGGAGTAGGACAATTTAGATGTTTATTTCAACTTGTTTCCTGCATGGTTCTTCATGCATATACAATACAATCCATTAGTCTTCGTTTGTGAAAAACACAATACAATCAATATTGCACAACTTCTTATGCATTGGTTTGGGTTACTGAATGATTATACACACACAAGCTGCTCAAAGCCCAGGAGCTACTGTAAGCCTTGAAGTGGTGATCCCATCATCAGACTGACTCGCAACAGCTCACTGGAGCATAGACAGCAGGAGAGAATATTTGGCAGAGACGTATTTTAATCAATGTTTACATAACCAACCACCTCTTTGTCTCCATCCAGTGTAAGCGTTCATTTGATCAGGAGTGTCCTAAGTTAGGTACTTCTCTAGCGTGGCAATTGTTTTGCAAATTGATTTGCTTGAGAATCAGTGATTAACCATCATGTCTACACAGTCTACTCTACACAGTCAGGACAGTAGGTTCGGGTATGTGTGTGTCTCTGGTGTCCGGCATCATCCATCATTTGACTTATTAATATCCTGATATTAACAACATAGCACAACAACTAATCAACGATTCTGGTGAATTATGATGGCTATAAATTGCTTTGCTAACGGCAAAAAATAACAGAACATTTTCTTAAAGAAATGCTATTGTTCCGGATTACGTCTTGCCATAGTTGGTGGTAATAAACATCGAGTCAAATAATAAGTATATTTATTACTGTATAAAGGAGCAAAGTGTTGTGGGGTCACACTGGTGAGCCATAGTAAATGTGAGTTTGTACATAGCCTTAGTTCTCAAAGAATGAGAATAATGTACTAATCGCAGCCGGAGTATAATTCAGATCTCCGCTAAACTGGGAATCAGCTGACTTTACATCCCAGCGTCATCATCTTAGCTCTCCTAGTCCTCAGAGTAATCGAATCTTGGGCATTTTTACAGTACAGTGTGTGGGAACGAGAGGCATTTATTCACAAATTGCTCTGTGTCAATTTTTGTTTTTGTTTTCTTGTGTTTGCAACATGCTTCTGCTTCTTGCATCTTCTCTTATCCCTGATTAAAAGCTGTTGTGATCTAGAAAGTAGTAATTACAAATACTTGTCTTCTGGTGTTGCCTGTCCCTCGCTCTAAACAACAGGAAGAGAAGATCTGTATCGGTTGTTAACATCTCTGAACAGTGTTTCAGGTGACTGAAGAGCTCATTGGTCAGATTGATCATTTAAAAATAACAGTGAATGCTACTCTTCTTGAACTACATTTGCCTTTGGCTTGGTTGGTTGAACAGATGCTCTTATTTGGTGTGACGCAGTGGGTGGTGTTGGTTGAAGAACCAATAAATTCAAAATTCTGAATGCTGACAAACAGATTTTTACCTCTATACTCAGTCGCTACATGGACATTTCAGAACAGACTGACTCACCTACAGCACACCCAGACAGATTGGCACGGATGTCAATGGCAACATAGTGATGAGGGATTGAGCAATCAGTGGGAGGTTATCCTGTCCTCATGTCAGGAACACAACAGTTCAAAACTCTGATCTGACCTCACATAACCTCCACAGCAAGGGACTTTGAGGTCATTCCTATCATAAACTTTCCTTATAGGTAGACTGACTGCAGTGACTTTCTTATGGACAGTAAGGTTGCCCTTAAGGTCATCAGGAGTGTTTTGCTGTTGTACATGGTTATCAAATCAGATTCTAAGAGGCTCTATTATGATTTAGTTTCTGTTCATTTACCCACAGTCATTCACTGCACACTTAACCAAAGGTGCAGACCGTACAGGACAGTCCTATCATGTCAGTAGTTGCAAGCATCAACCCGTGTCCTTATTATAGGAGTTTCTGCAGGTACAGATCTCTCTTTCCTTAAAACCTCACTAATTAAACATTTTTATTTTCAAGGATCTCTAATCATTTTAGCCATGGGTTAATTGTGTGGCAATCTACACCATTTTTGTGCTTAAATATCAGGTCACAGGAGACCTAAGATCTGCAGTGCAAAACCCAGTAACCCCAATGTCACATTCAACATTGTTTGGTCTAAATGTAACTTTTTTTTTTATTGAAATGTTATTTTTATCTTAAGTTCTGTACTGTACTAATCCACTTATACCGCAGTCATTTTGTCATATTTGACTAATGATTCAAATCCAGGTTAATGGCGGTCCTTTTTTGCACAGCCAAAAGAAAAGAAAAAAAATCCTAGAATTGTGATCAAAATAATGTTTCCAGTATCCATTTGTGATCCTCCTCATTCTGAATTGATATGTTGTTGCTTAACATGGAAATTTAATTTTCATTTGCTAATAGTTAATAAAATGTTGATTGTAATGATTTATCATCTATTTATACACCCTGCTGTGTAGAGCCTCTATTCTAATGCATTTAACTCTCATGGTCTGGCATCAAACGATGTGGGCATAGAGATGCAAATTTGTGTTAACGCCTTAAGTCCTTGGATACACTGCTTTATATGTATAAATTAAAAGGCGAAAAAATATATATTGTTCTGCCAGAGTATATATTTGTTTGTTTAAACGCTGAAAGACGTAGGAGACTAAGTACATCTATTATTCTTTTTACAGAAATATACTGGATTGAAATGTGAAACTAATAAACGTGTTTGTCTTTTTATTACAAAACACATTAGGCACACCCAGTTTTCAACTTCCAACTAAAACAGTGGAACCATTTTATTTTATTTTATTTAAATAGACAAGGATTTCATTCAATTAAAAAAAAGAAAAAAAACATTCTTAAAGTTCCACATCTATTGGCCATAGCCGGTTCACTCATTTGAAAATCCCACTTGTTTGTGGAAACTTTAAGTCCTTCCCCCACGTTACCAATATTTTGCTATCTAAAGTGGTGCTTCTTGTGTTCAAGGAACTAACTTAACCTGACAGCACTGAACAGTTTCACTTTGATATGAGAAAATGACCAGAACACTATGGGGTGGGGATTAGTGCCCTAACTTGATGTTTGACGATTAAACAGACATCTAGTTTTTACATAGGCTACCAAAGTCCATGGTCAAAATTTTTTTGTGAGTTTAGCTGAATAGTCAGTCCTGGCAAGTTACTGTGTTATTTGTAATTATCTGATTTGTCAGCTATAGTGCTAGATGGAGTTAGAGGCCCCTCCTCCAAGCATATAAATGACTTGAATATCGACAAATGAATAAGGTCTGGACTTGGTTTGGTTTGATGTTATTGTAATGCACTCTCTATACACTTGAATTTCTGCATGTTATGGCTGCTTGACCGTGCATTCAACAAGCCTTTCTACTAGCCTGGTTAGCAGGCCTTATCTCAATTAAAGTTTGCCTGGGTTTTCCCAGGCTAGCTTTCTAGAGTAGTGCCCATATATCCTGGCATAATTTGTGAAATATTGGACACTTTTAGGAAAATAGCAAAACATTTTTTTTTATTTAGGCACTGTGGTCAGGAGATGCCATTTATCATCACATATTGTGGTCTTTTTGAATAATAATGAAAGTCACCCAAATTTCCCTGATTAAAAGTCTGAACCCTTGAATGAATGTTTGGCCTGTTAATATACGGTTGACACACCCAAGTTTAAATGGCTATTAAGGGTACACTTCAACACCTATGCCATGTTTGATTGTAATTAGAGCCTGTGTAGTGTGTAAATAGTCAATGAGATTTGTAGCTCTTGTGCAACCTCTGCACATTTAACTCAGGAAAGCAAAAGAGCTGTCCAGAAAATTGTGAAAAGGCAGTTGAACTATAAATAAGCAAAAGGATATAAAAAGATGTCCAAAGATTTTAAAATGTAAGTCAGTAGTGTTCAAGGTCTGATAAAGAAGAAGTGTGGTTAATTTGATACCAAGCCACAAACAGGCAGACCAACAAAAAAAAAATTGATCCTGGGATGCAAAAATCCCCTCAAGCTACTTCAGCTGAAATACAGGCTTCACTACAAGAAAGTGGTGTGCCTGTTTCCAGGTCCACAATAAGGAGGCACTTGAACTTGAAAGCCAGAAAAATAGCCATTACTGCCACAAAACGGCATGCCAAATATATGCCAAACAGCATGTAGCCTCCGAACTTCTGGAACAAGTCATTTGGAGAAATAAGACCAAAGTTGAAGTTTATGGTCACAACCATAAACACTTTGTTTGGAGGAGTCAGCAAGACTTGACAAAAAGTGCACCATCCCTGTGAAGTGGAGGTGTATCGCTGATGTTTAGTATGTGTGTAAGCTACAAAGACAGGGCATTTTGTCAACATGATGTCAAGATAAATGCAGCATGTTATCAGAAAGTATTGGAGGACAATTTGCACTCATCAGCCTGAAAGTTGCGCGTGGGATGCATTTGTACTTTCCAACATAACCATGATCCGAAGCACAAGGCCAAGACAACCCTTCAGCAGAACTAAGTCAGAGTTCTGGAGTGGCCATCAGTCTCCTGACCTCAATATCATTGAGCCACTTTGGAAATAAATCTGCATCTCATGAAGGACAACCCACAAATGTACAGGACCTGGAAGCTATTTGTCAAGGACAATGGGCATCTCCACCACCTGAGAAAATAAAGGAACTCATTCACAACTGTCACAGACAAGCCATCAATGATGCTTTGGCAATACACAGTATTAAGAACTAGTCTGTAAACTTTTAAACCGGGATTATTTAATTATTTTTCTTTATTGCTATGTTTTGTTTAATGACAACTATTCTGTGATGTCGTGTGGTTTCTCATTAAAATAAAACTAATGTGGTTTGTCTAATCACTTGGTTTGATGGAATAATTAACTAGGCTACCTATCTAACATTCAAATAGGCGAGTTCCTGCCTTGAAGTCAGATGACAGCGTCCTACACATTCAAAGGGGAATGTGTGACTATGGAGGGCGCTGTTCGCAATATTAAAATATAGCCTACTGTAGCCTACAAACTGGTAAATGGAGCCTACAAACAGCACGATCCTTACTGGTGACTTTTGTCAGACCAAGAAACCATCAGCACATATGAAATTAATTTGGGTAAATCTGCAAGCGTGCCTACTGTCATATAATAAAAGAGCCAAATCAATCTGTCGTTCACGTGTGTGCGCATCCTTTTAAACGTGAAGGCGTGCCTTTAAGCGGATGGGACACAACCCTGCTCAATGAATCGTACATTCTGCCCCCTTCAGCTGTAATGCGGAACTCCGTGCGCTCACAGAGGGTTTGGGATGGAAACGAATGTTGTTGTCAGCCGTCAAATGCGACATTAGTGGTAAAAAAGACGGCAACGAGCGGATGTTATTGGGTGTGACCCTATGTGTAGATTGTATTTCACTGTGAAATGAGAATGTCACTGATAATGTAAGAGAAGATCTAATTTCTGCCAATTGCCTTCCTCTTTACCTGCGGGGGTCAACGGAGTAGCTTGGTAATAGTGCTAGCTTGTCAGAGGAGAGAACCTGCCAAACAGCTTGCATCTTAAGGTAAGGATATTCTCCTTTTTAAAACTGCATTATCTATTGGACCTGTATACCTACTATACATTTTTGTATAAGTAGTAACATTGTTAACATCAGCAGACTGGATAGCTAGCTAACATGACTTGATACCTTGCTGTGAAATGGCTTGCTTGGATAGCTTATATTACAATGACAAAATTAGCTAGTCGCGTGAAGGATATCATGCTACTGTCATTGTAAGGAACTTAAACAGTGAAGGACAGATGGCTATGTTAAGTGTGTGATCTTGTATACGAATAACTTGACACGCCTAGCATCCTAGCTAATGTCACAGACGGTGCAAATGCTGTCAGGCAAGCTAGGCTAATGGCTGCTTTGCGCTGGCCACTGCGAGTTAGCTTGGTCGGATAATCTTTAGCTTGTAAACTAAGCTATGCTGCTCGGTGTAGCCTACGCAAGAAGGACCATTTGCAACCATCACCTACCACCACCACCATCACCATCATTACTATTACAGCATGCACTGTCACGTCTCGTATCATCGTTGAGGCAGTGCATGGATCTGTCAACCAAAAGCAGTTATGCAGGGCTAGTTATGTGAGTCCTCTGCTCTGGCACAGTTAAACGATTTTAATAAGTCAGACTCATGTAGACATCGGTTTATTTGCTAGCAAGCTACATATCTGACACTAATGTCCTTGTGCCTATTCGCTGTCTATCCTACGTGAGGCAAGGGCACCCAACCAGCTCCCAGTTGCACAGCCTTGTGTCCCATAGGCACGTTATGACCTGAAGCTGTCATTTGCTGTCAGCAGTCTCCTGTCTTCGATTTTTGCTATGAAATGTCATTTTATCAATACACTCATATTATGTGGAAACATAACACGACGAAGTTGCATTTATGATAGGATCAGGGCATCCTTACAGGTTAATCGTGTATTTGTTCCATAATAGATCTATTTGAAAAGCATCATGTCACAGCTGCTCTTGAAGTCGTTTCACGTTCAAATCGTAATTGATCATTTCTAGACTACAGATGTGGGGTTTGACCTGCTGTATATTGGTCATGGATCACAAGCTTATGTAGGCTATATTTCAAAACACGCTCAGCTTGGTACAAAAAAAAACTTATGCCAAAGTAAAAATAGATGATGGCTGGTGTCTGTGGTTGTTTTGCTGAGAATCCCTATGAGCACCGTTTCAGCATGCTGTGTCATTGTGAGGTCAAAGCTGATAGTTGTGTTGGAGAGGGCTCTTAGCCCTGCTGCCCCATCCCGTTGGCAACACCTCCCCCTTTAATTTCAGTCATGCTTTTCTCTCGGCCTCTTCCCTTGATGACACAGACCCTTTGAAACCCTGTATGAATTCTCATCCAGACCGTTTGGAATATTCAGAGGTCCGCTTGCTAAGTGACATCCATATTTGATGTGCTTTGAATAATTCACAGGAAGGCCTTGGTCGGTAATTTAGACGGTCTGCTCATTTACTGACCGCTTGTCTTTAATGCCACAAGGACCAATCCAGTGGACCGAAAAGACAAGGGTTGCTATTAGAAATGTTGGAAGTGGAACCCTATAAAGAACGCAGTAATATTGTAACTCCCAATGATGGTAATGTTGGCTAGTGTATGTTCTATACAGGCTCCAGTCAATGTAAGGCCCTGGGGAGTCAGTGCCCTTGGTCACGGCTCTAGTGCCTGCTTTCTAAGTGAAATGTGGGATATGGAGATATTGAGTTGCCTGGCCAGTTTCCAGAAGAGGAAACTGAATGAAAAATTGTTTTAAAAGAGCTGTATCTCATCAGAGTTAGATCGGAATGCAATCAGAAGACACATTCTCAGTCTCCCATGCAGCCTAAGTGGAAATTACTGGGGCAGTCGAGATGTCTGAAGCAAAGATTGTAGCGCATCGTGACTGGTCTAGTGGTGAGCTTGGCAAGAGGTGCTAGCCAGCTCAGCAGTAGGCTGCCTGTGTCTCTGAATGGCGTCTGGACATTCTTGTCTTGATGAAAATGATAGCAATTTTTTTGTATATTTTTGATCTTTTGCCTTTATCCAGATAGGACAGTGAAGAGTGAACGTGACAAGAAGGGAGTGGGAGAAAGAGATATGGGGTGGGATTGGAAAATGACCATGGGTTGGATTCTAAGTCTTGTCCTTGTGTGCACTTGGACCCAAATGTGACACGGATGGACGCAGCAGCCACAGGTCCCCCCTGCTGACACATGTCTGAATAGCTTCTTGATTGTGCTGGCCATAGTTCAGTGTGTAGCAATGGCATAAGCCTATAAGCCTATTTACTATTATGTTATGTGTGTGTGTGTGTGTGTGTGTGTGTGTGTGTGTGTGTGTGTGTGTGTGTGTGTGTGTGTGTGTGTGTGTGTGTGTGTGTGTGTGTGTGTGTGTGTGTGTGTGTGTGTGTGTGTGTGTGTGTGTGTGTGTGTGTGTGTGTGTGTGTGTGTGTGTGTGTGTGTGTGTGTGTGTGTGTGTGTGTGTGGACCCTGAAGCTGCCAGCCTGGCCTGCCAGGACTAGCCTAACCCTCTCTAATAAGGATCATAACGGCAGCACCTGCGGGCCAGTTAGATGAAGGCCACTGGTTGAGACAGGGCTCCACTCATTGAGTCTGTCTGACACACACACACACACACAAACACACATACACATGCTGCCTTGAACCAGAGATCTCAGGTTTAGGGCCAGTCTCTGCCTCTTCCTCTGCCTCTGCCTCGCCATCTGCTCTGATCAGGCACCGCAGTGGCCAGCTGTTGAATAGGTGCCAAGAAGCATTTGTAAAGGGCGTTGAGAGAGAGAGATCAAAACATAGGCCTGCCTAGCTGGTCTGAATGTTGGTTTGCCAGCTTTTGGAGCTATCGTTTCACACAATCTTACATTTTAAATGGATATTACTCAGGCTGCCTGCCATGTGCCAGTGGAGAATAAGAGTAGTTCATCTTCCCATGGATGCTGTGGGCTTGTAAATAGTGTGTGGATTCACCTTTTGCAGCCGAGCGCATGTTTGTCTTTCAGGGTGGAGCAATTAGGTAGCTGACCTCTCTGTTTGCAGAGCTCATAGCTCACACTCATATAAGGAGGCCCAGCAGGTGGTGAATGGACTCATGTGGGTCTTTCTCTTCAGAAGGATTTTTCAGCAGTTTTAATGAGCTGCTCAATTCAGTGTAATTTAATTAATTGTGCTCTGTTGTAGAACTAGCAGATTCAGACATTCAAAGTGATTGGGAGAGTGTCTTTGGAGTGAGAAAGGACTTCTTTATATGCAAAGAAATGACTGTAGAAGTGGGCTATTTCTAGGCCTGTATCGTACTGTCTATATAAGATATCCGTATGGAACGTGCATTCTAGTTGTTTCTGGGCTTTACAGGTCTGAACAGATACAGTTTTCTGCTTTTAACAGACCCAGATGATGTGCCTTTTTTGTACTGATTGTTAGGTTCTGGCTTTCTATTTTACCCGTTAGTCATTCAAATGGCTTGTGTAACGTGATGGCAGATAAGCTGTGAACAAGGCTTCGCTTCGCTCTTTGTGTCAAAAAGCGTGTGATGGGGACATTTTTTTTTCAGGCCTGAGTGCCTGTGTGAATGGTGGCGGCTAAGGGCTCCTGATGAGGCCTGCTGATTAGGGGAAGTTGCTGTATCTGTTGGCCACTCCGAGAGGTGCTGAGCGGGTTCTGTATGTTCAGTCTCCAGGCTTCTGGTTGTGAATGGCCGATGGAGCTCTGCCATGTCTTCAGCGCATCTGTGATTGGTGCGATTCAACCTAGTCTACTCTCTGATTAAGTAGGGATTTCAGGGTTTCTGTCTTAAAGGAATTATCCGGAGTAAAATGCACTTTAGATCGATTTACGGATGATTGGGGGTACATACGTTGAGTTGACATCAAAATCATGTCATTCGGATGTGTTTTGAGAAAGTTCGATTGTACCGTTTTCAGTCACAACTCGTAGCCTGGAAGTGAGCGGGGCATTTCAATTGCGCCGCTACAAAACGCTATTTTTATACCTCTTCAACAGTTCCAAACAACATAACACTTACGTGGTAGTGAGTAGATGGTCCCTTAAACCAAACCGAAGTATCCCGAGGTCTTTATGTGGTCGAATAGAGTCCAGAATGAATTTCATCAAGCCAGTACCTTTCCAGAAATGTTGCCATCTTTGCCGCCATCTTCAGGGGAAAGTCCGTAGGAGTCTTATTGCTGAGTGTGTTGTAACACGCTCTGGAAATTCACAATTTCGTCGCCGTTAAAAAAAAAACAAAAAAAAAACATAGTCCAGTATTTCTTTCGAAATTGAAATGAAGTTGTATGGACTGGACTATGTTTTTTTTTTTTTTTAAACGGCGACGAAATTGTGAATTTCCAGAGCGTGTTACAACACCCCGCTCACTTCCAGGCTACGAGTTGTGACTGAAAACGGTACAATCGAACTTTCTCAAAACACATCCGAATGACATGATTTTGATGTCAACTCAACGTATGCACCCCCAATCATCCGTAAATCGATCTAAAGTGCATTTTACTCCGGATAATTCCTTTAAGTTGCTGGTTTGGTCCGGGGCATTGTCTGGCTATAAATAACCGTCACAGCTGGTCCGTGGAAAGCAGGTTGGGTTGCCACGGTGACCATGCCGAATCTCATTATCCCGGGGGACTATAGTAGTGTCATGGACGGAGCTGGTGATTGCAGGGGAAGTTGATCATGTGGCGCCTCATCACACACACACACACACACACACACACTTCTCTCTCTCTCTCTCTCTCTCTCTCTCTCTCTGTCACGTACGTGTGTCTCTGTGGAAATACTCATTCCTGGATGTGCTCAGCACTTTTCTTATTAAGCAGTCTCTTGAGTCAAAGGCGAAATCCCCTCAGAGCGAGGATGAGGAGATCATCATGGCTGTAAACAAGGGGATTGTTGTCTCAGGGCTCTTGCATGGCCTCTCTCGTTTAGAGACAGAGAACACAGAGCTGTGCTCTTTAAGTGGCTCTGTCTCATGAATGGGGTTAGATGAGGGAGTTGTTTTTAGTGGCATTCATTCGATAAACATAATGCCTGCTAATTAGAAAAGGTAATGTGAGGGCTGATGTGACGATTGAGTATTGAGTTTGCGGGCCTAGATGAAGGGACCTAATAAAGGCTAGGCTACTGAATGGATTGTTTGAAATATTGAAGATTTTCTGGTTCTTATAATAGTCTCTAAAACAGTAACTGGAAAGCATTAGCTTACATAATCTCTGCACATCAATAGAGAACTCAGTGATTTGCATTACAAAATACCCTAGTTGTACAACAGGGCCAAGACCTAAATGGATTCCTCAGAACATGACTGGACGTAGGCAGCCCACTGCTCTCTCAGTCTGAGCAGAAAGGTCTCACCTCAGAGACAGCACGTCAGTGTCCTTTCATCGTCCTTCCGGATGCTGCGCTCAGAGAGAATCAAATGAATGAATAAATAGATGAAGTGGTTGTGCTGAGGTGTTGACATCCCAGGATATATCACAGACACTGATCAGATGTGGAGGCGTGTTCTGTGGACACATTACTTATGAACCCGAGTCCCACAGCAATCACTCTTCACTCCTCTTCACTCCTCCTCAATTCCTTGATACGTCAGGGGCTTGGTGTGTGTGTGTGTGTGTGTGTGTGTGTGTGTGTGTGGGAGAGGGGTGTATCTGTATGAAAAAGTGCCTCCACCAGCAGAAGGTGCTGCTCATTTAATCGCTGAGTCAAGCTCTCATCTCTGATTGTGGTGGTCAGCGAGCAAGATTGATGCACTCCTCTGGGCGGCTGCTCGCCCAGGCGACCTGCTGACTCGACGCGTGGCAGAGTCTTAATTTAACCCCCCGTCTCCGATCATTTACCCCTCGCAGTTCCTCATCCGGACATCCGAGGTGTCGCCGAGCGCGCTCTTGGAGAGAGGAGCAGACAGAGACAGGGGAAGCAAAGGCGAAGGAAAGGAGGTTCTGCTCTTCTCTGTCTGAAAAGAGACTTTCAGTGAGTCACCGCCACCAGTGAGTCAATGTTTTTCACTTGTCAGTTTTTCTCAGTGAAAACTCTGGTGCTGTGGTGAAGCTGCGGGGCTAAGTGAGTTACCGCTCGCTCGGTCTTGGTGTAATAAGACCTGCACTGCCTGCTGGCGTGACAGCTTGGTGCTTTTGACGGGGGGGGACGGGGGGCTTTTTTGACACTCTGATTCTGGGTGTTTTGCTCAGCGGAGCAGGTTGTCAGGGAGCCTGGCGGTAATCCCGCCGGCTGAGCCCGCCGCCTTCCTCCGTCCTCCTGGGGCCTCGGACGTGTCGTGGAGCGGGGGAGGTTAACGCGTCCTCATCCCCCGGTGACGGCCAGGGTCTTCCTGCCAGACGGGCTGCGCCATGCTGAGCTGTGCCGAGCAGAACAGAGCTGCAGCACACACACACCAGATTATCAACAGCAGGGCCGCAGGCCACACAGGCCACACAACAGCAGGCGTGTGTGTGTGTGTGTGTGTGTGTGTGAGTGTGTGTGAGTGTGTGTGAGCGCGTGTGTGCGTGTGTGTGTGAGTGTGTGAGTGTGTGAGTGTGTGAGTGTGTGTGTGTGTGTGTGTGTGTGTGTGTGTGTGTGTGTGTACAAGGTGGCGGGTGACTCCTGTCCTGTGTAGCTGTGATTATTGACAGCTAGGGGAAAAAAAAGAAATGTTCCCAAACATTTGCGTCTGTTTGTGTTTTTGTGTGTGAGTAATGTTGTGTTTTGGAAAAGGTTGGGTACTGTCAGCTTTCACAGCAGTGAAACAAATAAGGAGACACGGAAAGGGGCGTATATAAAAAGAGACGACACAGAGACAACATCAGAGCTATCTAAAGAGAAATGTGATGTCTGAACGTAGGCCTTAGCTTGACACTTAGCGTCCGTCGGCCCTCGCTGTCTCCATTAAATCAGCTTCAGGAAGGATACCCTCTCCCAGTCTCCCTGCTGGTTAAATGAATAATGTTTCCCAATCTCCACCTTTTCCATTTCAGTTCATGTTATTTAGATGATGTGAATCAGTGGAGGGAAGAGGACGCTCCCCCTAATAGGTCTGAACATCTCTTGAGCTTTGCGTCAGTGAGGCACTCCAGCAAAGCACCCCTAATTAGGGCTGCCGCAAAGAGTTTTGTGGTCTTATGACTGCATCTCATTTGAAAGCCAAAGAGAAAGCAGTTGTTACCAAGCAGACTGCGTAAAGCGAAGGTGCCGAGATGAAAGCTTCTGGGCAGAGAGATCGGAAGAAAGCACCTCTTAAATCAGAGCTCTGGTAGCCAGGAGCTTAGAAGAAGTCCTCGGCCTTCAGAGCACACAGGAAAAGTGGAGCTTATTGAATGTTCTGCTGTGACCACATGTGGTCCACACACACAGCCGCTTTCTGCTCAGACTCCTTAGTGTGAAGGACACACACCAGTGTGTGTGTTTACGCTGGCTGTTGAGCCTCGTGTCAAGAGCGGTTAAGAGTTAGAGAGAGCACGGTGAGGCCCTGTTGGCATTTAGAGCAGAGGACGGGGGGGGGGGGGGGGGTTGATGGGCTATTTGCTCTAAGCTTTAATACCATAGGAACATACTACATGAATTATAAATTATAGGAATACATGAATTATGAAAATTACACATGAAATGAGTATTAAGCAAATCAATGGGAGTCTTATTAGTTAGTTATAAAGTTAACTAAAGGTAAATAAATCCCACCGTTATAAACTGCGGTTGAAAAGAGGTCACCGCAGACGTAACCGCACTGTGGCGGTCAATGACTAAGTTAATGTGTCCTGTCTGTTCTCTTCCTCCAGGAAGTCCCGCCCGTTTCCAGCACGCTGCCCCAGGGCACCATGATTAGGGGCGACCCAACTGTCCCACGTCATTCCTAGCTCAGCTCCAGCTCCTGATTGGACACCATCTCTGTTGCGCCCCGGTTGCCATGACTTAGAGAAGGTTCCGGATTAAAGATGGAGAAAAAGAAGATGTGCCCCCGCCTGCTGGACTACCTGGTGGTAGTCGGAGCCAGGTACGGACACCTGTTTATTCTAAGCTGATGAGTGCCAGGTTTGGGTGTGTGTTATACGTCATGTCACAACTGAACTATGTGCCCTGGGTTTCAGAATGTTATTATTCAGCTAAGGAGTGGGGAAGGGATGGATAGATGGGTGTGCTTGTGTTTTTGTGTTTATTTGTTTGTGTGTCTGGGTGTGTGTGTCTGGGTGGGTGGGTGGGTATGTGTGATCGTGCATGCGTGTGTGCAGTGTATGTGCAGTGTGCGTGTCTGCTTGATTACACAGATAGACAGGCAGGCTACTTTGTTGTAGGTATTGTCAGTTTTGTTTGTTCAGACTATGTGCACCTGTTGTTTGGACTTAGTCATGCAATGGAGCTTTCATCACCCCACTTGTCTGTCTGTCTATCTGTCTCTCTCTTTCTCTCTCTCTTTCTCTCTGCCTGTCTGTCTCTCTCTCTCTTTCTGCCTGTCTGTCTATGTCTCTGTCTTTGCCCCCCCCCCCACAGGCAGCCCTGCAGTGACAGCGTGGCTCAGACACCCCAGTTGCTGCGGCGCTACCCTCTGGAGGACCACCCGGAATTCCCGCTGCCGCCGGACGTGGTCTTCTTCTGCCAGCCCGAGGGCTGCCTGAGCATTCGCCAGCGCCGCGTCAGTCTCCGTGACGACGCCTCCTTCGTCTTCACCCTCACCGACAAGGACTCGGGCGTCACGCGCTATGGCATCTGCGTCAACTTCTACCGCTCGTTCCAGCGTGGACACCACAGACCCCGGACAGAGGCCAGAGGTGGGTGCACTGGACACTCATGTGACCACTGAAGATCGGGACTCGCACAGTTTTATGGTCTGAGAAGCATGCAAGCTCACTGAGCGGCGGCAAGTCATTGGAAACAATGGGGTTCATTGCCCCATTACACATACATATTACACATGCATTACAGATATAACACACGTCCCATTTACAATGTTGTTGGTGAAAGCTCATAACCTCCCTATACCTATAGACCCTTTCAACTGCACAAACAAATATGTGCGTTCCTAAGGCATTAACGGTGGCAGAGAAAACATCATTGAGCTGATGGTAACTTGGGGACAAACAAGAATTAAAGAAAGTTTTAAAGTCGACATTTTGCTGAGCGTTACGCTTAAGTGTGATTCATTTTCTTTTCAAAGTACCTATGTTGGTTTTGAACGTTTCAACCGGAAACCCTCTATACCTCCTACAACCATTTGTTTTATCTTGTGTTAGACTGCTGTAGTTTGTTGTGATTGGTTTGTTGTCTCAAAATGGAGGTTCACATGTGGCTTTGCATCTTCAGGAGACAAGGCTGCCCCGACGACAGAAATGGGGGTGGAGGCCACGGAGAAGACGGAGCTGTCCTCTGCCGACGAGACTGTGCCGGACTCCGTGGCCCCTCCGGCCGAGACGGGCCCCGCCAAGTCGCCCCGGCCGAAGCACGGGGGTCGTGTGGCTCCCCGCATTCGCAACAGCAGCCTGACGTCGCTCTGCATCCTCAGCCACTACCCCTTCTTCTCCACCTTCCGCGAGTGTCTCTACATCCTCAAGCGCATGGTGGACTGCTGCAGCCAGAGGCTCAACCAGCGCGCCGGTCTGCCCAAGGGCACACAGAGGTCAGTCAGTCAGCCGCTCCGCACAGAGGTCCATCCATTGTTTTTGACATTATAATTTGTCTGCTGTGGGTGGAGTACATTGCAGATGGCATTAGGTGTGTGGTTACAACTGACAATGTTGAATCAGCTTTTGTAAGAGCTTTTGTATAATCTGAGACACAGGTGGATGATTTGGCTTTTCCACATCCGTATTCCACGTATACGTTTTGCAAAATCTCAATTGAATCTCTATAAACAATTGAAGTATTTGGCAACATCAGTCACCTTAAGAATGTCCACATGTAGTGGTAGCCTACGGCTTAAGTTCTTTGCATTGAATAAGCCTCACTCCCTAGCCTTAGCCTCCGTTCTAGCATTGCCCCCTTCCATGCCTGAGGTTGCCCTTTGTAGACTGTTCTTATTGACACAAAGCAGGTTATACATGCAATTTTTTTTTTTTATTGGCCATAGTAGCCTACCTCCGACTGGAAAGCACAACTCTGTTTAAATGACATAACAGATTAATGAGATTTAGGGGAAGTGTGTAGTGTGACATGTTATTTAGATTATCTTAAGTGGTTGGTCATTCCAGGTTCCATTACTTGTTGACCATGTTAAGGTCTTGAGTGATAAACTAATGGTCATTTTGATACCACAGATGAATAAAGACCCAGTCAGACCAATGGTAGGGAAACTCAAGAACAGAGCTTTATTTACAGTGATGCACATCAAAGGAGAGACAGCAGGACTTAAGATCCTAAAGATCCACCAGCTGCTCTATCTAGACCAGGAAATAGTTTGGGTTTAAGTATCCTTCCAGGCTGATGGGAGATGCCGTTGGTCATCCCATCTCATGTGGACTACACTGAATCAGTCTCTGATTAGTGGCAACCTGTCAATCCGGAGCAGATAGCTACTGACGTAAAAGTCATAATATTCTCGCTTATCTCTAAACACGTAGTCACACACAGATATACACAGGGACAGTACAGGAACAGAATGAAATAACAACAATCATCTCATATGTGGAAGAAGAACACATAACAGAAACACAAGGACATAAATATGGAGTCAGAACAACGCCATAAAGATTGTGTACCCGTGAAAAGATATTCACATGTGTAATAGAGTTTTGTATTCGAGGATATGATTTGCACAGGTGTAGAACCGTTTTGTAACTGTGGAATTAATTTGTCTGGGTGCAAAAAAAATGCAGAAATATTTTGTGCACTTGTATACATTTGTCCACAAGGATTTAGTTTGAATGTGTGTGGAACAGCTTCATAGCTACAGGCATGGTAGAAGTGCGACATCTATCTTTAGTGTGCAAACTGGATCTACGAAGCTACAAAACTTTTTTACAGACACGAATTTTGGCAGTGTTTTGTTGTCATTTCTGAAGAGCCAATCAGCAAACTTTGCCACGGTCTTGACAGCGTTTCTGCAGAGCCAATCAACACATTGCATTGCCAACTGACTGTGTTGATTGGCTCTGCAGAAACACTGTCAAGACCGTGCCAAAGTTCGCTGACTGGCTCTTCAGAAACGGCGACAAAACACTGCCAAAATTCGTGTCTGTAAAAAAGTTTTGTAGCTTCGAAGATACATAAACCACTATATATAATACGTTCTGAATCCAATACTCTCAAAACATTATTTTTCATATGCTTGGTTCACTTTGCTGGTAAAAGAGAGAAAAAACCACTCACAACATACAAACACCACAGCTTTGCTGGATAAGCAACTGTGTCTGTGTGGGACTGAGCAACTTATGCTTTCCAGTGCTCAGATCAGAAGAGCACAGTCGTGTGTGTGTGTGTGTGTGTGTGTGTGTGTGTGTGTGTGTGTGTGTGTGTGTGTGTGTGTGTGTGTGTGTGTGTGTGTGTGTGTGTGTGTGTGTGTGTGTGTGTGTGTGTGTGTGTGTGTGTGTGTGTGTGTGTGTGTGTGTGTGTGTGTGTGTGTGTGTGTGTGTGTGTGTGTGTGTGTGTGTGTGTGTGTGTGTGTGTGTGTGTGTGTGTGTGTGTGTGTGTGTGTGTGTGTGTGTGTGTGTGTGTGTGTGTGTGTGTGTGTGTGTGTGTGTGTGTGTGTGTGTGTGTGTGTGTGTGTGTGTGTGTGTGTGTCTGTTGTGTGGGACTGAGCAACTTATGCTTTCCAGTGCTCAGATGCAAGAAGAGCACAGTCTGTGTCTGTGCGTGCGTGCATGAGTGTGAATGTAAGGTGTGAAGTTTATTCCTCTCTCTTGAGCGCGGCTCTTCCCAAGGCTGCTTATGTAACCCTGCCTGCCACAGTGCAGAAGATGAGGAGCTTCAGCAGGGCCTCTTCCTGGAGCACTGAAATAGAACTCGGATAGATAATTGCACCAGGCCCTTATGTATTTCTGCTGGCGTTCGGGAGAAACACTCACTCTTCACTGTGGAGAGACCTGTCCTCCACATCCGTATGGCATCAAACGATGCAGTGTTAACCCTTCCCCCACTCTCCCACCACTTGTCTCCTCCAGGCTTTTCCTCACCACATCCTCCTCTCCTCTGGTTACCTAGCAACCACTCCGATGGCAGTGCACAAATCAAGATATTGAGACGGAATTTCTTTACAATCACCCCCCTCAACCCAGTACCCCCTGCCCAATAAACAAAGCTCTCTTAAGGATTAACATGATGTGCTCCCTTTGGTGGTTATGTTTACTGTTATGTTGCTATGACGTTTGTCATTAAGAAGAAACATGGGTAACAGCATTCTGAAGCACCTAGAATGGGGAATAATCAGCAAAGAGCTTTATTAAGCTTGATAGTTATAGGATTGCATAATTTTGATGTGCGTGCTCGTTGGTGTAATTATATGGTAACTAGATCACATTTTCCCCTTTATAAAGACATCAAGCCAATTTATTGGATTCTTTACGAGAATGTTGCTTTCGGGCAGGATTTAATTTGCCATCCATTGGCAGCTGCTCGCTGCTGACAGATTTCAGCAATTTTCATGTTTGGTTTCTACCAGAATAGCAGAGCAGTGCTGTACAGTGTGTGCGGTCAGTGTGTGCGG
This sequence comes from Alosa pseudoharengus, assembly GCF_046254945.1. Lineage (NCBI taxonomy): Eukaryota > Metazoa > Chordata > Actinopteri > Clupeiformes > Clupeidae > Alosa > Alosa pseudoharengus. The sequence continues at coordinate 17,560,727 of NW_027468630.1, read as the reverse complement.
TCAATGTGTTCTGTTTGAAATGGTTCCCGTAGGCTCCTGCGGAGAACTCCTCCTGGCCTGTACGGTCACGGCAATGAGTAAGAGCGACCTCGGTTTGTGTCTGTCCACTGCAGTAGCCACTTCCAGTGTGTGCCTCAGGCATATACACACACACACACACACACACACAGCCAGACACACAAAAGCACACATACACACATGGGTGGATGATCCGGCCACAGCGTTGTGTCTTACATAAGCACGTTATTCATCCTCAAACAGGTTTTCTTCTGCTCAGGCCAAACATGGTGTCGTTTGTTGTCTCACTGCAAAGAATCAAAGCGGAAGCACATTATTTAATGGTGGAAAAACAAACACTTGTCTTTGTGTCTATCTCTACAGAGTGATTGCCTTCTCCCGTCTCCTCTTGCCTCATCAGCATGGCATTCCCACTATGACCTTAACTTGCATCACCAATGCCGTGTCATTTCACATTATTATTTATCCAAACACTGTTACGCAGAGCTTGTGGAAAGCACTCGTCGTGTCCGTTGCTTTGACATACCAATTCGGAAAACCCCGGTGGACACTTGCGCTCGTAAATACCAAGCTGTTGTCTCTGGACGCGGGCTTCCTTTTGACTCTCTGAGCGTTTGACCTTTTCACATCCCAGTGTTGCTGGCAAGGAATGGCATGGGTCATCCTTCCACGTGCGAGGTCCTGAGGTCAGTCGTTGTGGCAATCTGCCGGTGACCTCTGAGGGCTTCTGACGTCTACCACATGACCACTGGATGACCGACAGGGTTGCGCCATCAGACTTAATGATGTGACGACCCCCAAGTGCTGTGGCATCTCAGCACACAGAGAGAGAGAGAGAGAGAGAGAGAGAGAGAGAGAGAGAGAGAGAGAGAGAGAGATCTTACCAAGTGTTATAATCTTAATCTAGTTAGTATTGTTTTTAGTAAAAAGATACTTACTCTGAGCTCTCTTGTAAGATTATTTGACCTAGATTAAGACATGAAAACAAGAAAATGTATCTGCCAGTGGAGTAAGTAATTGTATCTTAATTTAAGATAAGTCAATTTAAAGGTAAATTTACTTACTCCACTGGCAGATACATTTACTTGTTTTTATGTCTTAATTTAAGAAGATTTTTTTACTTATTTTCAGTCAAATAATCTTACAAGAAAGCTCAAAGTAGATCTTTCTAATAACAATACTACTAGAACTAGATTTTTTATCTTAATATAAGATTATAACACTTGGTAAGATATCATTTTTTGCAGTGGAGAGAGAGGAGGTTAGGGCATAGTGGGCTCTTTGTTAGTTGTGTTTTCAGTGAATCTTTCTCCTAGAAGCTGATTTCGTATTGCAAATACGCTGGTTTTAAAGGACCATACAGCCTGTGCTGTGGCCCTCATGTGGTCATGACATGTTATTTGTACTGGCCAACTCAAGTCAAGCCACACGCTTCAGATCCACCATGTTTAAAATTATTTAGCCAAAATCCACTTTTAAAACGAAACCTAATGAGAGAGAGAGAGAGAGAGAGAGAGAGAGAGAGAGAGAGAGAGAGAGAGAGAGAGAGAGAGAGAGAGAGAGAGAGAGAGAGAGAGAGAGAGAGAGAGGGAGAGAGAGAGAGAGAGAGAGAGAGAGAGAGAGAGAGAGAGAGAGGGAGAGAGAGAGGAGAGAGAGAGGAGAGAGAGAGAGAGAAAGAGAGAGAGAGAGAGAGAGAGAGAGAGAGAGAGAGATTTAACCAGCCGTGAAACTGCTAGAATGATAGAGGGTGAGACTCTGTGTGTGTGTTTGTTGTAGGGATGGAGAGAGAGATGCAGACTGTGTGTGTGTTTTCGAGACGGGGCGTCTTATGTAACTCTTGGTTGTCTGTCAGCCTGGGTAACAGATTGAGGTCGTTGGCTGTCCTGCGGGACCGGCTGGGAGAGGTGGGAGGTTTGTACAGATGAGCATACGACGGCCGCGTCTACGCACTCACACAGTCGTCGTCCGTTAAACAGCCCCCAGCTCCAAGGCTGTTCCAGCACCCGTCTGGCATAATTGGATAGAGTTCCTCTAGGACTGTGCCTGGCACATCAAACGTAGTATAGCAGTCAGCCAAACTCAACTTCGTTATCACCAATATTGAAGCAACGCTAGGAAATTCTGCTTATTCATAGTATAAATTAATTTGCTGTGCCTTTAGTCTGTCTTTCTATCCTTTTTCGACTCTTAATTTGTGTAGTCATCTTCATCATCGATCAGCTTTGATGTTAGTAGTCATATTGCGGTTTGAACAAACAGGAGGTAATTTGTTCTACCCATTTAGTCCTAAGGGGACTTTTCTACCCATTTTCTACCCATCTAAAACTAACAAAAAGGGCTTGTTCCTACAGCGCTGATAGTGCAACACCCGGCGTTCCTGGCACACATAGCCAGTGTTAGAGACTCCATTCTCCTTTCTGTAAGTTAGTGTGGCAATAGAGTTTGAAAAGAGTTTGAAGCCGTGATGTTAGGATAAAAGAACTAGGCTACTTTGTGTTACTCTAATGTTTAATGTTGGTAGCCTCTCAGTGGCTTGGTATTGAGCAATGACTTCTCTCTGCTTGTGTGTATGAGCAGTGGCTGGTCTGTTCTGTGCGTCAGGCCTGTGTGTGTGTATAAGCAGTGGCTGGTCTGTTCTGCGGATCAGGCCTGTGTGTGTGTATAAGCAGTGGCTGGTCTGTTCTGCGGGTCAGGCCTGTGTGTGTGTATGAGCAGTGGCTGGTCTGTTCTGTGCGTCAGGCCTGTGTGTGTGTTTGTCATTCTCTCCCTCTGGGTCTTTATTAGGGCTGAATAATAGTAATTAGCCAGAGAGCAGAGACCCCCACTGTGACCATCTGGAGCAATTGATGCTCTATAGCAACAGAGTGCTTTACTGGATAGATGTTTAGTTGCAGTGCAGCGTTCCAGAATACTTTGGTGCAAGTCTTCATGATGAATGCAGTGCATCACAAATGATAATCTAATCAATTCAGTCTAATCTAAAATCTTAATTCAGTACATTACAATACCACTAGGATGAGAGCACAAAGGCGATGCTGGCAAGACAAGCAATCACTACCTTACTCAACGGGGGACTAAGAATAATGCGTCTGACACTTGTGTCTGCGTCTGAATAATGCACTGACACTTGCCACGCACATCAGCGCCGATGTTTTTACATGACAAACATTTGATAAACAATGAATTTCACAGAGCGGCGCCGGCAAAAATAGAACTGAATCGTAATCGAGGTGCCGGCAGGCACTGCGACAGAGTTGGTCGCTGGTGTGCGTGTTTTTTTATGGAAAACAATGGAATCTAATGTAATCAAACGTCAGAAGCGTGTGAGCGCCGCACTCATTTCAATGCCTGTGTGCGGAGCTCGTCAACCTGCTTCCCCACAGCTGCTTACTACTAGTAATAATAGACTGCCAATGAATTAACACAGGTGTTGAGATTGCATAAGGCTAAGCCCAGGGGAGATGATGGACTACAACCATAAGCCATGTCATTTGGAAGCCTTATACCGACTACAGCCCATATGTGTGTGTAGGTTAACATCTGAATGCTTCACAACCAAATTCTGTCATCTCTTAATTGGAAAAGCTTTGAAATGGTATACCTGTTTGGATATAAAAGTAAAAATGACAATACAGACGCATTATTCTTAGTCCCCCGGTTAGTAAGGTCTCGATAGTGATTGGTTGTCTTGTCAGGTTAGTAAGGTAGTGATTGGTTATCTTGTCAGGTTAGTAAGGTAGTGATTGGTTGTCTTGCCAGGATCACCTTTGTGCCCTCATCGCAGTGGCATTGTAATCTACTGGATGAGATTGTCCAGCTTGCTGTATGGAAAGGCCTGTTAAATAAGGCCATTATACAGTAAGGAGTGAATGCTGTGCATGCTCAATGCCTTGCCTAAACAGCTACATGAGAAATGTGAAATATGATCTGTATGCACTGGTGGTCCAGAATCTCCATCCTAAGCAAGACTCAACCTCAGATGGCCTATTTGAATAGTACTGTACTGTATGTGTGCAGTGTTCTTGTAAGTGAAGGACCTGACAGAGAGCACATATCCTATAAATACCAGAGCTATTTTTACACCTCCTCACTTAGGGGCCTGATAATTCCAAGGTTGGGGGCTTTGTTTGTGTGCTTAGTGCATGCCTGTAGGAGAGAAAAACCTCTCTCTCTCTCTCTCTCTCTCTCTCTCTCTCTCTCTCTCTCTTCCACCCACTCTATCGCTCACCCTCTTTTTCCTCACTCCCCCTCTCTGTCTTCTGGTTTCTTTCTCTTTCTTTTTAGGTCCTCTTATTTCGCCCTTATCTAGCCCAGGTCCTCGAATTCTCCACCCTTTTCACTTCATTCTTCCTCTGTCTTCTCTCTCACCCCCCCCCCCCTCACTTGAACTTGTATACAATCTGTGCATTGCTTATTGTTTATTCTTTGTAAATAATATCGATATTATCTGTAGCCTATATCGTGGGAGTCACCAGCAGCTGGAACCGAATCCCTTGTGTGTTCACACATCTGACCAATAGATTCTCTCTCTCTTTCTCTTTCTCTCTCTCTCTCTCTCTCTCTCTCTCTCTCTCTTTCTCTCCCCCCCCCCCCCCCTCTCCATCAGGGACACCATGTGGCGCATGTTCACGGGCGCTCTGTCCTCGGAGGAGAAGGAGAAAGGCAGCCCTCCGCTGGCGGATCTGCGAGAGATCGAGTCGTGGGTCTACCGGCTGCTGCGCTCGCCCGTGCCCGTGGCCGGCCAGCGGCGCGTGGACGTGGAGGTGCTGCCGCACGAGCTCCAGCCGGCGCTCACCTTCGCCCTGCCCGACTCCTCGCGCTTCTGCATGGTGGACTTCCCCCTGCACCTGCCTCTGGAGCTGCTGGGGGTGGACGCCTGTCTGATGGTGCTCAGCTGCATCCTGCTCGAGCACAAGGTAAAAATGTTCTGGACACATGCATGAAACATGGGGATGCATGTTCCGCACTGGAAGTGCAATAAACTATTGTACAGGGTAAAGAGACCCAAGAGATGAATCATCCATATACATATATGTGTGCCGCGCCGAAAAAGGCAGAAACCATTAAAGATGTACTATATGCATGTGCACAAAAGCTGTTTTCTTACATATTCTGCAATGCTCACCCTCTACATATTGAAGAATTTCCTTGTTTGGAGATTACGTAAACCGGGTGTCAGAGCGTCCCAGCAAAATCAATAATACCCCATCCCCCACCGCACACACAGACACATGCACACAAACCCACAAGATATTAATGAGGACACGTCACACGTGTGTCCCCATGGTCTCCTGCTGGTCTTTGTTATTGCTGTTGACCGCCATGACCTCGACTGACTTTTGTCCACTCCCCAAGTGCAACTAAAGAGCGTATGAGCTCCGTGTCATTGGCGCGGATGCCTGTGCTGAGGATAACGGGTTGAGTGCCCTTGAGATGAGAGCACGACTATGCTAATGCGTAATGTGGAGTGCTCGCGGGTCACCGGACTTCTCGGGGATAAAAAAAACTAGTGGCCCTCTTGTGGCCGAGCAGCAGCATGCTTATCCATGGTTCCGTATACAGTACCATAACCATTCTGCCTCTCACACCTAAAACAGTGGTGCTTACTTATCCTCTTGTGCTACTCTCCCTTTTAGGTTTCTGTGTTCCTAATATATTGTTGACTTTTGGATGTTTACTATAATGTGTTTGGCAGTATTTGTGGAATGTTAAAAATTACAGTTAAAGCTGACTGGTATTTAGCAGGTCTACGCTTTTATCTTAAGTGACCTCGCAATTTAATTATCAGTCAGTGACATTACGTTACCGCTACTCCTTGGGGCTCATGGTAACAGTGATATAACTGTAATATAGTAGTTGTTGTTGGGCTATATGGCCGAAGCGTAATGTGTGTGTGTGTGTGTGTGTCCCTGTCCTCCGCTCAGGTGGTCCTTCAGTCCCGGGACTACAACGCTCTGTCCATGAGCGTGATGGCGTTCGTGGCCATGATCTACCCTCTGGAGTACATGTTCCCCGTCATTCCTCTGCTGCCCACGTGTATGGCCTCCGCAGAGCAGGTAGGAGGCACTCACATGTGCCCTCTCCCCGCTAATGCACTGCAGCCACAGCTGAATTAATAAGGCCAGCTTTTGCAAATGGCAGCATAACAATGAAGATTAATGTGAGATGGATGTTATTTATAACCTAGATAAAGCGGCAAATGCAATGTTGTTTATAACTGTTGGCTCCCAATGGGCAAGACATTTTACAAAAGGCAATTTCATCTGTTATTCTCAAGCATAGAAATCCATAATAATCTGTATGGTGACAAGTATGATAAACGTGGTCGGCATGCTGGATTATTTAGTTGTGATGATGCATTTTGGTCTAGTTTGTTGACTCGGGGAGTGCAGTGGCGTACTGTAATGTGTTGTGTGGTTAATGCCCCCCTCTCCCCTCTGTGCTTTGCCCCACAGCTCCTTCTTGCCCCCACCCCCTACATCATTGGCGTTCCGGCCTCTTTCTTCCTGTACAAGGCCGAGTTCAGGATGCCAGACGACGTGTGGCTGGTTGATCTCGACTGCAACAGGGTTGGTACTCTAGTCCAGGTGCAGTGTGTGGGACACACACCTTGTGTTTGACTCCATGCGTTTCCACTTGCTCATGCAGTGTGTGTGTGTGTGTGTGTGACACACACCTCGTGTTTGATTCCATGCGTGTCCACTTGTTCATGTCAAGTTACTAACCTCACTTACTAACCTGCTAAGGTCCAAATTCCTAGTACACACTTTGGTTTGTGATTGTGAACCTTCTGTAACTGATGTGCACTCCACCAATGGTTCCACTTTCTCCTATCATTCTCTTTCCTTGGCCCAGGCTATATTTTCTCAGTCTATGTTGTGATAGCAATAAATTTATGGTTAAAATGGATAATAATTTAACTTCAAGACTAACTTAACTAACTTAAGAATAATTTAACTTCAACTTTCAGTTGTCACATGTCACATTGTTTGTTTATTTGCTTGCGTCCAGGTCATCAGACCCAGCAATGCGGAGATCCTTCCCCCTCTCCCTGAGCCCGAGTCGACTGAGCTAAAGAAACACCTAAAGCAGGTACAGCACTCACTCGTGCCTCTTTCTCTCTCTCTCTATCTCTCTCTCTCTCTCTCTCTCTCTCTCTCCCTCTCTCTCATTCTTTCTCTCCCTCTTTCTCTGTCTCACTCACTCTCTGTCTCACTCTCTCTTTCTCACTCACACTCTCCCTCTCTCGTTCTTTCTCTCTCTCTCTCTCTTTCTCGCTCTCTCTTTCTCACTCACACTCTCCCTCTCTCATTCTTTCTCTCTCTCTCTCTCTCTCTCTCTCTGTCTCGCTCTCTCTTTCTCACTCACACTCTCCCTCTCTTATTCTCTCTCTCTCTCTCTCTCTCTCTCTCCATGTTTGCTCATTATTGCCTGACGACGCAGTTGGCCCTGTGGCCACGGCTGCTCTGATAATATTGTGAGCCGCTGTTGAAACCGTCTCCGTGAGAGGCGTGCCCACGGCTGCACTGTTGTCTCTGCTCATGTGGGTGAGCAGGAGCTGAGCTGAAGCCTGTGTAGTACTGACACTTTGCCAAGGCTTCATTAGCATCAAGTGATTTGGCCCGGTACAAGATCCTATTGACCTAGAGAACGTTGCAGTACCACGAGCGGAGTGAACTTATAATCTACCTTTTATTTTTGGCCGTGGAACCAAGCGTAAATAGAGCGCGTGTGTCTTTTATTTGTTTGTTTTGTCTGACAGGGTTTGGCTATATTCTGACATATTTCCCCTGGTCCAGAAAATACTGGGCAAAAAGCTACAGGGTTATGTATTTATGTGTTCTCTCTGTCCAAATGTGTTGTTGGTTATTGTTGCCTTTGCCTTAACCACAATAAGTTTTCTCTCCCTCTTCTGTCTTCACATTCCAGTTCCTGCAGGTAAAATGTGAAACGGGGACGTGCAGTGGTGGATCCCAGTCCTAACTGTAGTCCCTCTTTACTAATCCGCAGCCCACACCCCTGTGCTAGAACCACTGTAGCAAGTGAAGAACATGGGACTGATTCAAAGACCGCTCATACCTAACCAGAGCTAGACGCTTTTTTTCCATTTCTAACATCTCTAGTCTTATTTTCTCTAGTCTTATTTTGAAACTCTTATTTGGTATGTTTTTGTTTGAGAACACATATTAATAGCTGTAGATACACTTACTAATTTGCCAATGGCTCCCATGTTAGTGTAATTAATGTGACCAATGGATGCACTCTGAATCAGACCCAGAGAAGTAGACATTTACTGTTGTGATTCCGTAGCCCCTCACCCTAGTGCTGTGTGTACTGTAGATGGACTCCACAATAGATTCCCTGACTGAAAGTACTGTGTGTGTGTGTGTGTGTGTGTGTGTGTGTGTGTGTGTGTCTGATCCCTGTCTGCAGGTAAGAGAGTATGGATGTTTCTGACCAACCCCACCTTCAGTCATTTTTACTAGAAACGTGGCAACAGTACACTGGCCTTAAAATCTTTGTGTACCACTAGAGACAAGAGAAATGCCATGGGCACATACGAAAGAGTCTTGAAATGCCTCTATTGCAGTCATTTACAGCACTGGTAATTTGTCGCTGTGTATGTCTGCTCCCACGTCTAAGAATAGCGCTTCAGCAGTGCAGACATTAGCGCTGAAATGAGTGGTCTTTAGCGCTGGGAGATGGAAGTGGTGCATTGTGGGTCTTTTCTCTCCTCCGATCCTCCACCCTGAGAACAGCGGAATAATGAAGCCTGTGTGATTTGTCATCTGCTAGCCCTGTCTGTGCTCCACCCCCATTCCCCCCTCCCCCTCCCACTGGTTGCCCCTGGGGCTAATCATGAGCCGCCCGGTCTTTTAAAGCGGCTGACTGGTCTGCTCTGTCCATCTGTCCTGCAGTGGGTCTGTGTGTCCACCCCTGTGACCCTCCTCTGTGCACTGTGCTGCTTTGTGTTCTCTCTTCTGTGTCCTGATGGACCAAAAGGGTGGTTTGCCATACATGGATTAAGCCTAGTCCTGGACTAGAAGCTTTTTTTCAGTGGAGATTTTCATTGAAATCCTGTTAGTCCAAGACTAGGCTTAATTCATGTACTGGAAAGCAGCCTCAAGAGTCTAACTATTCAGTCTGTCTGTCCATCTGTTTGTCTTTGTCTGTCTATTTTTACCTCTATTCACTCACACTCACACTCACTCACTGACTTTCACTCACTCACACACACCCCTGACTCACTCACTTTCACTCACTCACTGTGTCATTTGGTTTCCCTCTCTCTTGTGCACTTTGCCTCGCCCCTCCTCCACTTCCTCTCAACCGCCCATGTGTTTGTTTCGTGTGTCCCACTCTGGTCCCAATCCTGCCCAGTGATTGGCTCCTGTTTGCTTCCTGTCACGTGACTTTTTTCGTGCCATCTCTCTTGTCCTCCCTTCAGTGTCTGGTTAGGTTGACTGCCATCACCCAAAAGCAGATCTTCGCCTCCGACTCCAAGGTTCCGACAACCAAAAAACAATCCCCCCCGATCTCTCCCTGCCCTGGAATGTTGCCATGCCCACTGCATGGACCCCTTTCAACCCCCCCATCTCCTTAGACCCTTTGCCTGTTCCTCATCTGCTGTTTGTTCCACCTGTGCCCCATCGATTGAGATGTCCACAGCCTTGCGACGGACTAAATCACTTCCTCCACTCCCCACTCACGCAGTGCTCAAGTTTGGCTCAAGCATGACCGAATGTGCTGGTGCATTTACTGGTGATGTCTGTTGTGCTTTTAAGCCAAAGCATTCTCAGAAAGAGAGTAAAAAAAGCAGTCTCATAAATGGAACGGATAATTGTCTGGCTTTTAAAATGTTAGCTGTTGTTGTTGCTGCGTGCCCATAAGCAGACTGACTTGACCGAATTAGCGGTTGCTAATCATTAACCAACAGGTTGCCAGCATTCCCAGAGTGCTTCCTTAAATGGCTTGTGTGGTGAATCCTCCCCTGAATCCACCCCCCCCCCCCCCCTTCTCTCTTCTCTCTCCCTCCTCTATCTCTCTCTCTCCTGACCCTCTCTTTGACCCTTAAATCCTCAGCACAGCACTCTCATATCAGGCATTAGTCTCCTCATTACTTCCTCCTCCTGCCTAGCCAAGCAACTACCACTTGCTAATGTTAAAATACAGAACACTGCTGTGTTCTGAGAAGGCACTCTACACACTTCCAATCTAGCCCAAATGAAGTCAGCATTTCTTATCTCACTATTCACCTGCTCTGCTCTGGAGGAGCTAGTCAGTCAGGTTAGCTAAGGTGCTGGCAGGGCCCAGTCAGGTTAGCTTAGGCGCTAGTAGGGCCCAGCCAGGTTAGCTAAGACGCTAGCAGGGCCCAGACAGGTTAGCTAAGGCGCTAGTAGGGCCCAGTCAGGTTAGCTGAGGCGCTAGCAGGGCCCAGTCAGGTTAGCTGAAGCACTAGCAGGGCCCAGCCAGGTTAGCTGAGGAGCTAGCAGGGCCCAGTCAGGTTAACTGGCAAGCTGCCAGACTCAAGCTGATGCCTGAGGTGACTGTGCTGCTGAGTCACACCCCTCCCTCCCCCTTACCCCATCCCACCCCACCCCAATCAGACATGTTTCCTCTAACATTATCTTCTTCCTTCCTCTCCCTCGGTCTCTTCATCTGTCCATCTGTCCGTCCATCCTGGCCCAGGCGCTGGCCAGCATGAGTCTCAACACGCAGCCCATCCTCAACTTTGAGAAGTTCCAGGAGGGCCATGAGCTGCCGTTGCTCCCGCCCAGTCGGGACAAGGCCTCGCCGTCCTCTACCGAGTTCAACCCCCTCATCTACGGCAACGACGTCGACTCTGTGGACGTGGCCACCAGGCAAGGATTGTGAAATGCTTACTGCCACACCTCTTATTTTCTTTATTTTTTTTGTTAATGGGGCAACTGCTAAGTGATAAGTGCCATTTTTTCTTTAGTGTTCCTGAAGTGCTTGAAAGCTCCACATAATTGCCTGTAATTTTCCTCCCCCTGAAACATTTTCTGAAAAATACTGAAAACTTTTATAAAAATCCCGCTGTGTTCAGACTCAACCTGCCCTTTATTAAGCCCATTTGGCCCAGCAGTTCACCACGGCCATTTTTTTCCATTTCATCTTTGCATTTCAAAGCGTTGCATGCTGTAATTGTCCTGGAGCGCTTCAGCTCATCTCCCTCCCTCCCTCCCTCCCTTCCTCTCGTCCTCAGGGTTGCCATGGTGAGGTTCTTCAACTCGCCGAACGTCCTGCAGGGGTTCCAGATGCACACGCGCACGCTGCGCCTCTTCCCTCGGCCCGTGGTGGCCTTCCAGGCTACCTCCTTCCTGGCCTCCCGACCGCGCCGCTCCGGGTTCGCCGACAAGCTCTCGCACACGCAGGCCGTGGAGTACTACGGGGAGTGGGCCCTCAACCCCACCAACCTGGCCTTCCAGAGGATCCACAACAGTAAGGACTTCCCCACTACACTCCACTTCACACACTGGGCCTCTGCCTCATTTCTGTGTCGAGCCTCTGCCTCTGTCTGTTATGAAGAAGAATAAATGTCTGCTTCTTTTGTTCAAGGCCATTTTATTTACGTATGCAGCACATTTTGTACATGAAGGCAATTCAATTTGCTTTACACCATCGGAGAACCGAATAACAAGCAATACTAAGTAAAAACATGAAGGACAAATAAAATAATAATAAGAAAAAACAAATCAATAAAATAAATTAAACACTGAAAGGATGCTGTTGTTCGTGTTGTGGGTAGTGGTTATCCCTGTGCAACGAATTCTCTTTCTGTGTCATTTTCTGCCTCTCTCCCCCCCTCTCTCCCTCTCTCCTCTCCTCTCCTCCTCTTTCTCCCCCTCTCTCTCCCTCTCTCCTCTCCTTCTCTCCCCCTCTCTCCTCTCCTTCTCTCTCTCTCCCTCTCTCCTCTCCTCTTACTCTCTCTCTCCCCATCTCCCTCCCTCTCTCTCTCCCTCTCCTCTCCCTCTCTCTCTTGCCCTCTCCCTCCCTCTCTCCTCTCCCCTCTCTCCTCTCCCTCCCTCTCTCCTCTCCTTCTCTGGGCACCAGATGTGTTTGATCCCTCTCTGATCGGAGACAAGCCCAAGTGGTACGCGCACCAGCTGCAGCCGGTCTTCTACCGCGTGTACGACGGCTCGTCTCAGCTGGCTGAGGCCATCAGCGGCCCGCTCGAGGAAGAGGCCAACGACTCGGACCCTACCGATGACAGGTGCGCACCGCACCGCACGCACACACACAAACACACACACAGACACACACAGACACACACAGACACACACAGACACACACAGACACACACACACACACACACACACACACACACACACACACATGTATCCTTCCAGGCTGAGGCACTAGCACTGAAAAATAATAATAATAAAATTAAATAATCAATCAAATAAATTAAACACTGACTGTGTGTGTGTGTGTGCATGTGTGTGATGAACAGCAATAGGAGACTAATGCACAGCAGAACAGGGCTGTAATGGAACATGTGTTGAATGATGTATTACTGTCATTCTGGAAGAGTAGTGATCAGCCTGTTGAATGTTTCTGATTTGTGTGTGTGTGTGTGTGTGTGTGTGTGTTATAGTGGCAGTGACAGTGAAGGCTATGATGACTCCAGTTCATCCTACTCCTCCCTGGGGGACTTTGTGAATGAGATGATCAAAGGGGACATTTCGGGAGACACTCCAAGTAAGTTGCTGACTTCTGCTGTAAATCGAGCCAAACATCATTTACATCGTTGCATCATGCTGTAATTGAGATTTATTTGCAGTTTCTTAATCAGATACTGCTGTTATGATGCTGTGCATCTTATGTACGCTGTTTGTCTTTTATACAGTTTTATTATTGCTTGCATATGTGTCCTAAATAATGTATATTGTCTGTGTGTTGACATTGTATTTGTAATATTGTCTATATGTTGTATAGTATGTTAATTGTCTTTATATCGTCTTTACTACTAGAGTGATGCCATTGGCCAGAACCAAACTCCTTGTGTGTACTAACTCTCTTATATAGAAACAGACTATTATATGTGGTACAGAGGTTTCGATCGTAGATAGTGAAACACCTGAATGTGATTCTGTGTGGTCGTTGTGTAACGGAGTGATTCTGTGTGGTCGTTGTGTAATGGAGTGATTCTGAGTGGTCGTTGTGTAACGGAGTGATTCTGAGTGGTCGTTGTGTAACGGAGTGATTCTGAGTTTGTTGTTTGTTCTCAGATGTGGATCCGCTGGGGCACGCAGCGCTGGGGGACGCCAGTGAGGTGGAGTTCCACGACTTCCAGGAGTACAAGGGGGGGGAGGAGGCCACGGAGACCGCGGTCGAGGCGGAGGTCGAGGGCGAGGGGGAGGGTCCAGCGGAGGCATCAGAGGGCCAGCCGCTGCGCTCTAGCTCCAGCACCACGGCCAGCTCCAGCCCCAGCACCATCATCCAGGGGGTCAACCACGTCAGTACCGCTGAAACAACACCACACACTGGGTCTATGGGGGGGGTCAACCACGTCAGTACCGCTGAAACAACACCACACACTGGGTCTATGGGGGGGGTCAACCACGTCAGTACCGCTGAAACAACACCACACACTGGGTCTATGGGGGGTCAACCACGTTAGTACCGCTGAAACAACACCACATCGCCACACATTGACTGAGCGCTGGCTCTGTGGTGCAGAAAGGCTTGCTAATGTAAGGGATAGGTCTTTCAATTCCTGTGGGTGGTGTGGGGTGGTAAGGCAGTGGCGTATAAGTTGTGGGTTCAATTCCTGGCTTCCACCATTGTGCCCTTGAGCAAGGCATTTAACCCTGCGTTGCTCTGGGGAGAATGGCCCTTGTAGTATAATTGATGTAAGTCACTTTGGATAAAAGCGTCTGTTAAGTGAATAAATGTAAATGTCAACTGACTTGGTCACCACAAAAAAATGGATTTTGTGATGGTCATATCATTTGTGAAATAAGGATCAATTAACTGTCTATCAAAATTCTGTAATACCTAAGAAGTAAGGAACATTTTTAACTCTTAAGATATTTTGGTTGGGTATTGAGTGAGTATATTGAGTGAATGGAATAGTGTCAGCTTTAGTATTTGTTGTGTTGTGGTTGGTGTCTAGTGTTCTGACAGGTCTGCCCCTCTCCCTTAGGAGCAGCCTGAGCCTGCTGAGATGGAGGCATCTGCTAGCGCCGCCCTCAAGAACGCTGTCCCGGGATTGGCTGGCCAGCCTTTCTCCCGCCCCAGCCCTGAGCCCACCTCTTCAGACCCGGCCAATAAGAAGAAGGAGTACGATAACCCTTACTTTGAGCCTCAGTATGGCTTCCCTGCGGAGGATGATGCAGACAGCGAGGAGCAGGAGGAGAGCTACACCCCACGCTTTAGCCAGAACCTCAACGGAAACAAGTACGTGCACACACACCACACACACTCTCTGGGGTCCCACGCCAACAAGCACACACACACACACACACACACACACACACACTCTCTCTGCTCCCACTCCAACAGCTCATTCCACAAGTACGCGCGCACACACAAACCACACACTCTCTGCTCCCACTCCCAATAGCTTATTCAACAAGTCTCTCTCCCCGGTCCCACTCCAACAAGTATGTGCACACACTCTCTGTGGGGTCCCACTCTCACAGTTCACTGAACATTGAAAGCGAGGGTGTGTCGTTTAGAGACATGATGTATCCCCATTCAAGGCTGTAGGTCTCACTGGCTGTACTTATCTGGTCAGTAATAATTTGTTATTTGTGAACTCAGTTCTCAGTTGGTTATTTGTGAACTCTGTTTTGAAGGTTCTGTCTGTCTCTTCTGTTATCTAATTGCCCTAATTGCCCTTGTACTTGGCTGGTTTTCTTTCAAAGTATGATATTTCTCATACTGTTGGTTCTGAACCTTTCACACTTCTTCTGCCCTCATTCTGTGCTGTGTGATTGGTTCTCTCAGGCCACAGCGCCCCCTACGGCCCAGCAGTCTCAAGCTCCCAGGGGAGTCGGACGGTGAGGGAGACTCCCGCAACAGCTCGCCCAACTCAACCATCTCCAACAACAGCGGCGACGGATTTGGAGGCCTCATGTCATTTGCCAGTAAGGCTGTTCTCATTGATCGATGGATGGATCCATTAGGAAGCCTATTATACAATAAGATGATCTGATGAAATTAATCTGATAATGGAATATTACAGACATTCTTGGTAATGTGTAAGTACAGGACCTCTCAGAGCCTCATGATATACAAAGACGCTTCTCAGGTGTTCCTCCCTCTAAATTTCCCCAGCTGTGTAACTGAAACCGTGGCTGTGGATTAGGCTGTCTGGGCGGTCTTCTCTAAAGGCTGACTGTGTGTGTGTTTGCAGGTAACCTGTACAAGAACCACGGCACCAGCTTCAGTCTGTCCAACCTGGCTCTGCCCAACAAGGCCGCCAGGGAGAAGGCCACACCCTTCCCCAGTCTCAAAGGTAGATCGCCTGCATCCCTCCCCTCCCCTCCCCTCCCCTCCTCTCCCTCCTCCCTCTATCTCTCCGTCTCTCTCTCTCCCCCCTATCTGTCCATTCATCTGTCCCGTCCTGTTCTGTCTGGTCTGATCTGCTCAGCTCTGCTCTCCTCCAGATGACCACTCTCATTCATCTCCTCATCCATTCCCCATCATTCAGCACTCTTCTCACCTCCTCTCTCCTTCCAGATGATCCCTCACTCTTCCTCTTCTCTGTTATCCTCTCTCTCTCTCTGTCTTTCTCTCTCACACTTTATCTCCCTTTTTCTCCCTCTCCCTGTCTCTCAGTCTCTCTCTCCCCCCTTCTCTCTGTCTCTCTCTCTCTCTCTCTCTCTCTCTCTGAAGCATCTCTCTGCTCTTACTCTCTCTTTCTGCATCAGTATTTTTATGTAGGTACAAAGTGGATCTTGGAGGTATTAGGGTAGCAGGTGTGTAGGTAGTATAGCAAGTCTCAGTGCATAGCCATACTCTGAGGAGAAAGTAGACAATAAATCTCCATGTATCCCTGGATTAATCATTTTCGCACGCAATGAGATTTTTTAAGAGCACCCAGCCGTATTGTTTATCTCCATCTAGCATCTGTTCACTGTGAATTACAGTAAGCTGTGTACAAATCAGTGGTTTAGGTGATCCTTCTGAATCAATCACCATTATGTGTAGCATATACATTTTACTTTAGTGTATTCACTGTAGAGGAACATATACATTTACAAAGGTCCTCTTCATCTTAAACTCACATTTCAGCATTGCAGGCGTTGGGCTGAAGTCTTACACATGAATCGTAAGGCTGGAATTGTTCCTGAATCCTTTTTTGGTTCCTCACTCTCTCTGTTTCTTTGCTTCTTCTTCTTCTTTCCCCCAATGCCCTGGTTTTGCATTTTATTTCTGACATTATTGTACCCCAAGAATACTTTAATTTTGACCTAGAGGAAGTGGAGGAAGGTTGGTAGGAATGCTTCATTCCTTCTTTCCCCTTGTGTAGTTCAAACATGGCACTATTCTGGAAGTGAACACAATGCCTGGTTAACAATGACTAAAATAGTTTAATTGCCATTATTTATTTAACATCAGAAATACCCAGTTTTTTAAGCAATGCTCCTGCATAGTCTCCGAATTGTGTAGAAACATGGGTCCTCAGTAGGTAACTGGCATTGGGGAGACCGTAATGGCATGTGTCTAAACTCATGCACTTCATGGAAATAGCTGCCATAAGTCCTGTGATTTCCTCTGCCATGACTTTTGAAATGGGTTGATGTGACTTGTCTTTGTCGCTCAGACGACGATGATGATGATGATGATGATGATGATGATGCTGATGAGCCTGAAAGCCCGGGTACGTGTTCACTGTGTGAGACCCTGCCCTGCCCCGCCCCCCCACCCCCTGGTTTGGTGTGGTAGTTTGCTGTGTATCTCCATAGCCCCCCCATTAACTTTGACTCCTACAGTAAACCCTATGAGAACCGCTCAGAGCTGCTGCAGTCTAAACATGGCTCAGGTGAAAGCTAGCCAACATTTGCCTGCATTTGTGATCGTACACCCACTCCCCCCTCCACTATCTCCCGTTTGCTTCTCTTCTTGGACTGGGGGTTTGGGTCTTGATCATACTCTCTCACTCTCTCCTCTCTCTCTCTCTCTCTCTCTCTCTCTCTCTCTCTCTCTCTCTCTCTATCTATCTATCTATCTAGCTCTCTCTCTCTTTCTCTCTCTCTCTGTCTCTGAGGACCTCAGAAGCCTCTCGGAATGAGATGTGGTGTGGTGTGGTGTGGTGTGTGATGTGGTGGTGTGTTTTGGTCTGTCTCTCAACAACTGCCAATGGTAGTTCAGGGTCCATTCCATTTCAATCGTGCAACAGTTTCTGGCAATTCCTGTCAAAGAAACTTGAAAATTGGATGTTGATTGTTGAAACCCAAGTGGATACTGCTGAGGTGGTCCCAGTCCGTGTTTTTTGTGGCATTGAAATGGAATGGGTAAGACTGCCACAACCCTGCTCCAGGGCGAAGGGTTTATTAACCCTTCGGCTACTTTGTGCGGGTCCAGTCTCGGTCGGCAGCGGTGCAAGGCTGGTGTGGTGTGTGTGGGACCGGACTACGGGCCGCCCACTGTTTTCACTGCCTCTGCAAAGCTGTGTGGGAGACGCGGTCAGGAGTTGACTGGAACCAACATCTGCCCAATCTTGTATCAGTGCATTCCAGATTTTGGCCTCTGAAAGCTCTGTAT
This sequence comes from Alosa pseudoharengus, assembly GCF_046254945.1. Lineage (NCBI taxonomy): Eukaryota > Metazoa > Chordata > Actinopteri > Clupeiformes > Clupeidae > Alosa > Alosa pseudoharengus. The sequence continues at coordinate 17,542,970 of NW_027468630.1, read as the reverse complement.
TTTCTTGACACACACACACACACACACACACACTCTCTCTCACAAATTTCCTTCAATTCCCTAAATGTGCACTCAAAGGAAATTGCAGAGTTCATCTTGTGTGGTGTAACACGATTCTGTCTCATAAAGTGGTCTCTGATGTGCTCTTCCTGTCATTAAAAGTGCTTTTAACCTAATATGGTTCTACTTAAACGTCCCCTCGAAGAATTCAGCTCATCTTTTTGTTGTGTCGCTGTGGTCACTATGACCTTTTTATGAGCTGGAAAGGATCCATTTTGCGCAGATGTTAAGCAGGTCTTGATCATAAACCTGACAGGTTCCATTTTGTTTCGTAGGAGTTTCCATTTGGACAGGTTCCATTTTGTTTCGTAGGAGGAGATTTTGGAGTAGTTGGAGCATATGTTATCTTTGGATTAGATTCACTTTATTATTTTGCAATGCATGCTGTCTTTTTTTTTTTTTTTGGCTTTCATATGTGAAGAAAAGAAGACCAATACACCTCTATTAGGAAACTTTTTCTTTACTAATGAAAATGATAGTTGTTAGGCTATTTCCAGCTGTTTGGCCCAAAACAAAGTTAAATATTGTCTTTACTCCCACACAAGGCAGCTTGATGTAGTCTACAGAACAACAGTAGAACAGTAGAACAAGCAGGAGTCACACCTGCGCAGTTCTACTCTGGAATGTGCTTTCTCTCTCTCTCCCTCCCTCTGCTTATTTCTCTCTTTCTCTCTTTCTCTCTCTCCTGTATCTATGGACCTCTCTTTCTCTGTGTGCTCTGTTGGTGTGTACATGTGTCTGGTGTTTGTGGGCTGATGTTTGGACTGGTTCTGTCTGGGCCGGTGCCACTCTGTCATTCTTTTCCACTGCACTAATTCTGGGTTTTGTGTCCAGTATTTGGGCTAAATTCTCTAATGGAGATTATAACAGAGGTCGGCCCGGGGAGCGGAGAAGGTGGGTTCCGCCCTTTGCTGCGCGAGCTGCATGCTTCTCCAAAAGCCAGTCGACTACATCTCCCAGCATCCTCCCTCTCTCACTGCGCCATTGCTTCCTCTTCATCCACCCATACCGTCCCACCTTTTCTAAGACTCCACCAGTCAACACATTGCTGCAGTTGCGTGCGTCGGCTGTCATTCATCAGAGGGAGACAGAAGACTCATCTCTGCCCCTCTCACCTGTTGTGTGTACCGTCAGGGTTGGGCCCATTGCACACACAAAAACACACTCCCAGTGTTTTCCCAGTGAAGCTAGTCAGGCATGAAGAGACAAACAGCCATGTAGTGAGGAGACACCATGAAATATTAATGAAATTCAGCACCTTGTAGCGATTACAGGCGAAATAACCCTTAGGATGTAAAATGTTGCACGCACGCACAACAAAGTTAAACTGATCTCAACTTTAGTCCTAAATGAGAGAGGCCTTCTGTTTAAACTTCAGTCTTAAAGTAGCACGCTGCGAATTAGCCAAAGCCCTTACTGCATGATGCCTCTGCATCGAGGCTGGGATGAGCTGTGTAAGGAGATGATGGAAGCGAGGAACATCCAGATGATCCCGGGCTGGCCTAGTTGGCGTCGGGTCAGTCACGGGGGACCAGCGGAGAGAGAAGAGTACCAGTCTGCAGAAGCCCTGAGCTGATTAGGAGACGTGGCTTCGGCCAGGGAGGAGATCAGGTTTCCACGCGGGAGGTTCTCACTTCTTCTTTTGATTACTTAGAGACGGCTCTGTCGGGTTACATATTGATCCAAGATGCCCTTTTATGTACAAAGCAGAGCTGCGTTCAATATTTGTATTTGTAGGTGGGTCTGATGCCTTCTAGCAGAGGAAATATTTTCTGAGTGAGTCAGTATGCAGCTGTTGCGGTCATAAAGTCTGGCAAGGTTGAACTCGTGATGGTCCAAGTTGCATCTCCAGAACAACAGCCTGGCATCTGTTGAAACAAAACAAGGATGCCACCTTAAACCTAACTAGAGACCGGCTTTGCGCTTCGGCTGAAAATAATCGGTAAGGTGTTGCCCTTTTGTAGAAGTGATGGAAAGACCCTGTTTTTATTTTTTTTGCCAGAGTTATAGAAGCAGCCTTTTTGATTTTGAGACAGTGCAGCTCTTTCAAAGCCAGCAGCAGACAGATGACAGCTCTACAGCACAGAAGCAAAGTAAGGAGTGCACTTGCCAGAGTCGGGCTGTCAGACTGTCAGGCTTTCCCTGGCTTTTATTTTCTCTCTTTCTCTTTCAGTTTTTCTCTTTCAATTTTTTTTTTTGACAGCAACGTTGTGTGGAATAGTTTGTGAGCCTGTTACATCAGTTTCAGTTGTATGTTAAGCCTGCCTGTGAAACAGTGAATTTGAAATAGAAATTTGAGAAATACTGTAGGGTAGCCTAGTTTTTCCTGAGCGATAAGTGTGTGTGTTTGAAAGCCACATTTGATGTATTGGACACTGTGGTCATGGGCCCAACCCTCTCTGTGGTGTCCCCATTCAGTGGAAAGTGTGTGTGTGTGTGTGTGTGTGTGTGTGTGTGTGTGTGTGTGTGTGTGTGTGTGTGTGTGTGTGTGTGTGTGTGTGTGTGTGTGTGTGTGTGTGTGTGTGTGTGTGTGTGTGTGTGTGTGTGTGTGTGTGTGTTAATGGTATGCCATCGCCATGTCCCACTCGTACACTCTCCTCATGTATGTGTTTGTTTGGACACACTCACTTTACTGTATTGTCTAGTCATGCAATGGCATCTGGTCAGTGTGTATGCAGTGCACACACCATTTCCCTCAGTGTGTGTGTATATGCTGCTACGCTCTCACTTGCATCTTTGGTGTATGTGCCCTCATACATTTGAGCAGGTGGGCGTTAGTGTGTGTGTGTGTGTGTGTGTGTGTGTGTGTGTGTGTGTGTGTGTTTGTGTACAGCTGTAATCATTAGAATTAGGCTCTTCGCATGACACATGATGCATTGGTCTTGTTGCCATGCAGATCGTTTCTCACTCCTCTTGTCACTCTCCAGTCCTGTGTGTGTGTGTGTGTTATTGTGTGTGTGAGTGTGTTCTGTATGTGTGTGGGTCTCTGTTGCCCAAATGGCACCATTTTTTTCTCTGCAACTCCCACCTGTAGTCTGGTCTAATCTTCTCCTCTGCTCTTCTCCCTTCTCCTCTCACTGTGGTTCCTGTAATGTCCTTAGCCCTGTGCTGTAATGACATAGAATAGCGTTTCTTGTCACTTCCGCAACTGTGGATTCTTTGTTTTTCTCTTTCAGAGGTGTTTGTGTATTTCCATTTGTGTGTGTGGGCGATGTGAAAGTGTGTGTGTGTGTGTGTGTGTGTGTGTGTGTGTGTGTGTGTGCTACTGTAAATCTGTTGTTGTCTGTTGTATGTGAATCTAGACGTGTAGGTTGTGTTCATTGTGCATGTTGTTGGATTACAGGTCTGAACAATAGATTTGTTTTTAACTTCAAATAGTATGTTTTGTGTTTTGTGAAAATGAATATCTTTTCTTTATTCAGTTTTTTCCCTGTGAAATGTATGTCTTTGCATGTGTTTTGTGGAGAGTAGTGTGTATGCATGCATTGGGGTTGAAAGGTTTGTATTTGATTGACTGTGTGTGTATGTGCGTGTGTGTGTGTGTGTGTGTGTGAGGGAGAGAGAGAGAGACTGAGTTTCCCTGTGAGCAGTGGCCAGTCCTCACACTCTGTTTGGCCCTTACAGGGGCCCGTGGTCCCAGAGCTCTGGTGGACCAGAAGTCGTCGGTCATCAAGCACAGCCCTACTGTAAAGAGAGAGTCCCCCTCCCCTCAGGGGAAGGCCAACAACACCAGGTTAGAGACTCCACTCTAGCTCTCTCATAGTAACTACCGGTATACCACTTTAACACATTTACCAATCTAACACTAACTATACGAATCTAACACTAACTATACCACCCTAACACTAACCCTATCACTCTAACAGTAGCTATACCAATCTAACATTAGCTATGCCAATCTAACACTAACTATACCACTCTAAGACTATACTACTCTAACACTAGATTTCATTAATACCATAAATGCTTTCAAAAGGGGTCATGTGATTCAACTCCCTAATGAAACCCCATCAAAACTCCAATAACAAATTTCATAAATGACAATGGTGTAAATGCTATTGTAATACTCAGAGCCAACATTTACATTTCAATTCTACCAGTCACAGTTCAGGGCAGTGCATACCTACCCAGAGCAGCCAGTGAATGAAGACAAACAGTGTAAATAAAATGCTAGGTGATATGAAGCAGCATATGAAAAGGGGAGAAGCTTTACCGCGTGGGATGTGTGTTTGTGCTGCAGCGAGAACCAGCAGTTCCTGAAGGAGGTTGTCCAGAGTGTGCTGGAAGGGCAGGGCGTAGGATGGCTCAACATGAAGAAGGTGCGCCGCCTACTGGAGAACGAACAGCTGCGTGGCTTTGTGCTCAGCAAGCTCAACCGCGCCGTCCAATTAGAAGAGGACGCGCGACAGGAGGTCATCAGGGACGTGGTGAGTGGATGGAAGGAGAAGGGAATGGAAGCGAGAGATGCTTCCGGCAAAGTTAACTTTTCTGAAGTCTCTTCCAGCTGGACATTATTTATATGAGAAAAAGGCTACTACAGTGACTTTGAACTGATAAAAGGGTACTTTATGGGTGCTTGATGGGTGTTTTGCTCTTTCTCATTCTCCCATTGTGCAGGAGGTGAACAGGAAGGTGTACAAGGGCATGCTGGACCTGCTGAAGTGTACGGTGTCCAGTTTGGAACACTCGTACACCAACGCAGGCCTGGGGGGCATGGCCAGTGTCTTCAGCCTGCTGGAGATAGCACGCACCCACTACCAAACCAAAGGTAGACACAATACTACACCACACAGCACAGGCACCCACTACCAAACCAAAGGTACAGACACAACACTACACCACACAGCACAGGCACCCACTACCAAACCAAAGGTACAGACACAACACTACACCACACAGCACAGGCACCAACTACCAAACCAAAGGTACAGACACAACACTACTGTACACCACACAACACATTTATCCTGTTTACTGCTACTTTTAGTCAGGCAAGTAACCACTACTGTAGTATTTCTGCCAACCTTGAGTAGCAACAGAAATGCTAATAGACTTTCTTGCTGAGCTAATCAAAAACTGGACTAATCAACAAAACCTAATCACTGTAGATTGATAAATGTTTTGATTTCATTTCTGCAGCACTATAAGGTCTTCTTTGAGTACCTGTAGGTTGAGAGGGCCTTAAAGGAAAAATCCGGCAATTTTTCACATAGATCTCTGTTTCTCGAGGTTAGTGGAGCACTGTTGAGTACTGTTGTTGGTCCAAAAAAAACGATCAATGCTACCTAGCTCGAGTTAGTGCAGCTAACAGCTAGAATCATGCAGAAACAGAGATCTATGTGAAAAATTCCCAGAGTTTTCCTTTAATGTCATAACCTCATATTTCCTGTTGTCGTCCTGACCCCCCCCCTAGCTGCTGAACTTCAGCACTAGGCTATACAGGAGCTCTGATGATCCTCTGACGATCCTCTGTCCTCTGCACTGTCTCTACTCCTCCTCCTCTTTCTCTCTGTTCGACTTCTCTCCCTTTCTCTCTCTCTCTTTATTTCCATGTTTGTGGTTTGGTCTTCCTCTTTCCTCTGTCTTCTTTTCCTGTCTCCCTCCTTCCACGCTGTGCTGCGTGCGTCCGCAGAGGCCGAGAAGCGGAAGCGCAGCCCCATGGAGGGCGCCAGCAGCCCGGGCAGCAAGGAGAGCCCATCGGGCCGCATGGAGAGCGCCCGGGCCGCCGGCGTACTGCTGGTTCCCCGGCTCCAGCTCCACCCGCCTTCCGCCACAACCGGAAAGGGCGCACGCCAATTCGATACCCGCAGTCTGAACGAGGAGAATTTTATTGCGTCCATTGGTGTGTACACCACCCCACTCTGACCCACCCCTCCCTGCATGCTCCTAGGGACTCCGGCTTGTTGAAGAGTCCCCACCCCACCCAGTCTTCCCCCTGGCCTCGAACCACCGAGCTCCAAGGGAGACCTGTGTACTTAAATGTCACTCCCTCCAGAAAGGCACTGTCTCATTCTATGGCCCTAAGTGGTCTACACCTGTTCAATGGGATCAATGAAAGCTATATATGAGCTATTGGAAGTGTTTTTTTTTTCATTCGTTATTATAATTTAGCAGCATGAATTCTTGATATTAGACCTGCATTGCTGTAAAGAATAATTAGCTAAAACCCTTCTAATTGGTGTAGACACACTGGGGGTATATTGTGACACTCTCGCCCACTGGTATGTGTTGCCCCCTCCCCCCCCTTGAATGTTCAAAGTGTGCTTTGTGTTGTTGTGTTTATTTTGGAGTCTGTTTGGTTAGACCCACCCCCCTCTGCTCTAACCCTGTGGATGCATGTTAGCGTAAGTTTCCGTTTGAGAGCTAACCCCAGACCTGCAGCCCTGTGCCCCAGAGATGGGAGAGGGCCTGGGCGTGACCCGGCCCCTCCAGCATGGCCCACCCCTCAGAGCATCTCTCCCCTGTAAACGGCCCAAAGACAAAAACAAAGACTCCAATTAGCAGTTGCTTCCGTTTGAGGCCGTTGGGGTTGTGCCTTTTTCCACAAGCATGGCAGAGCATGGCATGCAGAGCCAGCCTCGCACCTGGTTTTTGGGCCCGTGTACAGGGAACAGACTTTCCACTTTCCACCCCCTTCCCCTGACGTCCACTCTCATAAACCTCCACCTCTCCTCCAGACCTACGACCTGGTTTTGTTTTGGAGAGATGCACCCTCAATTCTACGGAATGTCCTCTTTTTAAGTTTGCACTCCTCCCCTCTGGCTTCTGCAACGCCCCCATCCCACCCACTGGCTAGATGGCTGGACTCACTCACTCACTCACTCACTCACCCACTCACCCTCATCTCACGCCTCCTTACTACAGCTGCCTGAGTGTCACCACACCCCTGGCTCTGGAGAACCCCCACATATCCTCCCACCTCTTCCCCAGACAGCTAGCCCACGCCAGCGGCCTCCTGTCTGGGGCCAAAGACGGCCGATGAGCCATAGCCTTTCTTCTCTCCCCTCCTGGGTGGTTCTCCAGCCTCAGGGTGATCTGGTGCTCTGGATGTTTTGTCATGTGTCTTTGGTAGGCGTGGGAAGCCCGAAATCATCGGTTGCTCTTCCTCGGTGCAACTAAAACACAACTACTCAGGAAACATTACAAAACGTCCTAGAGTTGGATGATGATGCGCATCGTTTGTTTTTTGAAATCATCTTTACGGTTTTCTGTTGGCTCTCATTAAAATGCTCACCCGCCATAACTGCCAGTTTCAACCAGCTCTCTGACTCTCTCTCTGTCTTTCTCTCCTTGCTTGCAATGCATCTTGGGTAGAATTGTGGAGCAGGCACCAGGATAACAGAAAGCAAAATGCTTTGGAAAAGGAACAGAGTAAGATTCTTCTTGCGCAAAACAGAACTTAGACTCTTTGTAGTCTTTGCAGACCACTCCACTTCCCTTTGACTTGCCTGTCTCTTATCCTCCTCAGAGCTCCTCCTCTACCTTAGAGACAAAGCTTTCAACAGATAGAACAAATAGTTGACCTAAGCAGTAGAACTTTTTAACTTAACCTCTTACCCTTTGCCACTATTACTAATGTGTAAACATTTGCTAACCTCTTTCTTGGAATTCATGTAGTTACCCTTCCTTTTCACTTTAACAGTTCATTATCATACAGGACTCTAGCTTAAAGGAACCGTATGTAGGATTTTGGCCAAAACTGGTACTACAATCACTTTCAAAATACTGTAGAGCGGTGTACACTGCAGATGTGGTAACTAGAGCAGAGCTGGCAACCCAGATGCCGAAACACTACTGACTTTGTGATTACTAGATAGGTGGAGGGTGGCGGATTAGGCTAAAACACAAATATGTAAACATCAACATCAGTTGAGGGCTGCAACTTCACTTTTTTAAATGACGATATCCTGGCCGGACTACTGTTGTCAGTGATATAAGTATTTGAAATTAGCATGATTTCCTAATGTCTAGTGACAAATCAGGGCCATTTTATGAATAATTGAATTACATTTCTTACATAGGGTTCCTTTAAAGGCTCTTACTATTGCTGTTTCACTAGTGTTAAATTTATCAAGTCACTAAACCAACTCCACTGTTTTTATTGCTTTGAGATAATTTATTAAGTAGGCCTCCCACTGCAGTGATGTTGCGGTCATATTATATTATATTAGATGTTAAACCAGATGTTAAACCAGTTTTAAGTGATATTACTTACCTTATGCAATAAGTACTATCTCGTCCTACCAGATTATGAATTTTAGCATTTGGGCCCATCGGTGTCCATAGAATGTCCATTGCATATTAGTACTACTTCAAGTACATTCATCTTTCCTAGTCCTTGTTTCTCCTATATACTTCCTCCTGTTCAGAAAAGAACCCAGTGAAGACCTTTAGGTTGGTCTAGATTTCTTTTCCCCACTCCTATTCATCTCTGAGCCTTTCCTTAAGGAGTGTGTTTGACAATACAAACAACTGGTAAGCTTAAGAAGATATTGTTTCCTTTTAAATTACATTGGGGGGCATAATAATCTTACTGTCCTGTGTCATTTTGAGTGGCTGGATTGTGCAGCAACTTCAGCACACAAGTGTCACTGTTTTAAGTAACCGCTTCCAGTAAGTGTGTGTGTATGTGTGTGTGTGTATTTGTGTCTATCTGTACTCCTTTTGTCTGCCTATTACAGCCCTGTGTTTACTGTGTGTGTGTGTGTCTGTCTGTCTGGATGTCGGCTGCTGAGTGTGTGTGGTGTTGAGCTGATCGCCTCGATTCCCTGTCAGTGTCTCGTAGTGGGTTTTAATCTGGTTTGGCCGTGTGGTTGAAACCGTGCCCTCTGCCTGCCTCTGTGTAGTGTTATGACTGACAGCTGTTTGACAGGAAACAAGTACAAGCGAACAAGAAACATTTAGTTCTAACTTGGTGCACATATCTCAGATTATTATATGTTCAACACACAATAGACCACATAGCAATTAAATTATCTCAGAAGCAGATTTACTTCAGGCTACATGTTCAGATCAAAGGAATGCGTTCAGTACAGGAAGCCATAAACTCTGCCAGTCATGTGACATGTCCCATGAGGCCGTGCAGAGGCACGCTGGGCAGCCGTGCTAATGGCGACTCTTCCACAGGAGCGGAGGGGGCCAAGCAGCGCGCCGAGGGCAAGGCAGGAGACACAGAGGAGAAGAAGTCCCAAATCAGCGCCGACAGTGGCCTGAGTGTCACCTCGGGCTCACAGGTGAGCTTACATGTTCTTCAGCCCCCACAACAGGGACACTGGGAGGGTCAGGGACACTGGGAGTGTCAGGGATACTGGGAGGGTCAGGGATGCTGGCTCTCTGGTGCTCTGTGTCTGTGTTTTCTCTCGCTGCCTTTCTTGTTTTCCTCATTTCTTATGCCTTCCGTCTTCTTCTTCTCTCTGTCTCTCTGTGTTTCCCTCTTGTCCGCGCGTCTCTTTGGATGTCCAGAGGAGCGATACGGAGTCTGTGGCCAGCTCTGAACCTCCAGCGCTGACCCGCAGCACCAGTCAGGACTCTGAGGCCAGCACAGTGGTAGGGCACGACCAACCAGGAGAGCTCCCATCCCGCTCTCTATCTCTCCCTCTCTCCCTCTCACTCCCTCCATCTCGCCCTTTTCTCTCTCATTCACAGTGGTAGGGCACAGCCAACAAAGACTGCTCCTACTTCGTTCTCTCTCTTTTTCCACCCTCCTTCTCCTTCCATTTATCACCCCTTCTCTCGTTCTCTTTCCCTCCCTCTCTCTCTCTTGGTGTCTTTCATTCTCTGGCTTCTGCTCCCTCCTCCTCCTCTCTGTCTCCCTCTCTCTCAGATCATATCACAACTTAATAAAATCACTTCCTTCTCTTGCATCAGCTCCCATTCCAGCACTACCTACCAAACTCTGCTACCCCCTCAGAAGTGGCAGAAGTGTGTGTGTGTGTGTGTGTGTGTGTGTGTGTGTGTGTGTGTGTGTGTGTGTGTGTGTGTGTGTTATATCCGGCGCTTCTGACTCCGACTCTCACTATGTCTTCTGTCTGACTCACCTCATCACTCTCTGCTCTTAATCATCTGAGCCACGTTCACTTTCATCCACCTCCTTCTCTCTCTCTTTCCTTCTCTCTCCCTCTCTCTCTCTCTCCATCTCTCTCTCTCCGTCTCTGTCTCCCTCTCTCTCTCTCTCTCTCTCCCTCCCTCCTACGCTCTCTCTGCTCGTGACCTTCATCTCCAGCCCCTCATGTCTGTGTTCAGCTCTTTCTATTAATAATTATGCTGAATTCATTACCCTCAAAGACAAACTGGGAAACTGACTGTTTAGCATTGGCCCAGTGTTGTCTGTAAGCCAGGAATCTGGGCGGCTGCCGACCGGCCTGTTGATGCGTCGTCCTTGATGTGTAATTGAGTTATGACAGCGAGTGCTCTCGGGGGACGCATCTGGAAGGAAGCCGCACGCACAAGGCCTCGGCCTGCGCGCGTCAAATGTGATTTACGTCTGACTAATTGAGTTGTCATGAGTGACTCGGCAGACTGCTGCTCGCCACGCACACGCAGGCTGGAAGAAAATAGTCTATACATGTTATTAGATGACTGGAGTTATAATTAGCTTTACATACATACATTAATAAATAAAATTTCGTGTAAAGCAATTGTAGAGCCTAGTAAAATTAGGTTTCTCCTTTCACACAACACGGTGTAATCTGTGGGGATGGGTAGCGTAGTATTTTCAGAGGGGTAGAGACCAGCATTTCTAGAACTAAATATAGTAAGTAAGTAAAATTTATTTATAAGGCACATTTAAAATACAGTTTACACTGACCAAAGTGCCGTACATAGTGCAATTAAAAGACAATACATGAATACAGATATCAATCAGATAACAATCATAAAAGGGCAGGGAAAGCCAGGGAAAAAAGGTGTGTTTTGAGCCTAGATTTAAAAATTGTGATGAAGGGAGCATCTCTGATGGAAGGTGGCAGCTGATTCCATAGTGTATTCTGTTTACCTAGAGCTGGACAGCATCAAAGCTCCCAACCATGGAAACTATTTGTGGCTCAAATCCCTACTTTAAATGTGTTAGTCTAACAAACTTACAATCACACAAAAGACCAAGCAGGCATATGCCATTTACAGCCAGCTGTAAAAGCCCAGCTACTGTAGGTCTGTACATTGTGTTTTCTTTTGCTGTGCGACACACAGGTTCTCATATAGACTGGACTGTATACCTGACAGGTCCTCATATACAGTAAACAGGTCTCTGTGCCTGTCTTCATATACAGTAGAGTCAACTTACACTTTCGCTACCTTACCTGATCATATAGCATAATCACACTCTGTGCCAGTCCTCATATAGAGTAAACAGATCAGATCCTCATATAGTAAACAGATCCTTATATAAAGTAAACTCACACTGTGGCTACCTAACCCGATCATATAGCATAATCACACTCTGTGCCAGTCCTCCTGTAGTGTAAGCTCCCACTGTGATCACTCCTAACCTGGCCTCTGTGCCTAGGCACATGGCAGCATAGCATAGCATATAGCATAGCATAGCATAAACACACACTACACCCCCTCCCCCAACTTAAACTCTTTGCATACACTATGGTCACCCTCTAACCTGGTGTCTGTGCCCGGCAGGTGAGCAACAGCTCAGGTGAGACCCTGGGAGCGGATAGCGACCTGAGCAGCACAGCAGGGGACGGCCTGGGCAGACAGGCGCCTCACCTGACCCTCTCCAGGGGCACCCTGTCCGACAGCGAGATAGAGACCAACCCCGCCACCAGCTCTGTGTTTGTGAGTAGCCAGTAGCTACGACTCCAGAATAGTCTGACACAATGCATCTGGATGTGATTCAGCTCCTATCAGCACTGGATCATGTAGTCTACAGTTTCGTGAGGAGCCGTGTTCTGTGTCTGCGTTCTGGTGAGTAAGTTGGTGTGGAGGTGGAGTGTGATGGGGGTTTGTCTGTTTTTTCAGGGGAAGACCCACCAGCTGAAGCCTGGGAAGAGGGAGCCGAAGGGGGTCATGTCCAAAGGAGGACCACCGCCACCTCTGGAGGATGTCAGCATGAGGATCTACCTGTGTGAGGGCCTGCTGGGTAGGTAACCCCGACCCCTGACCCATGAAAGTGTCACCCAAGTCATCGTCTCACGTGCTGGCTTTTTATATTTGCAGAATATTCTTACTTCACACATCAAATTCTGTCTAATTCAGTTTGGAAACAATGTTTGCTTTTATTGCACTGATATGACTTTTACTGTTGTTTTTTTCCTCCTGAACTCAAGAGTAGCAGGATCCATGTCTCTAGGGAATACTCCACACATGTTTTACATGTTAATTGGACATACTGCTCGGAATCAGTTTGTCACCATATGGGCCGTGCAGTCTATCAGTCAGTACAGGTACATCTCAGAAAATAATATTTCAAACTGTATTTCAAAAACCGAAACTATCATATCATCTAGATTCAACACACAACCTCAAAATATTGAATAAAAATCTCAAAATATTGAATAAAATATTATACAGACCTGAGATCTCCAATCAGCTAATTAAGGAAAATCACCGGCCATGGTTTCCTGAACCTTTAATCTCTCTGTCTGAACAGAGAAATGGACTTTTCCATGACATTACATTTTTTGAGATGCACCTGCAAACAGACACACATGCTTTGGAACTTGTGTTCTAATCACCAGCACGTGAATGAAAACAGTAAAAAGTGTCGTTTAGCGCCATTGGCCAAGTTGTTTTCCTCCTTCCCGCTCTGTTCTTCCTTGTGATAACGAGCTTGTGTATTAACACCTGTGCTCTGTCGCTGCCCTCAGCTTGCTGCAGGCTAACCCACTGCTCTCGCTCTTCCTCCATCTTTCTGTCTGTCTGTTTATGCTTGTCTCTTTCTCTGGTTCTACTCCTACTGTCTCTCTTCTCTCTATCCTTCTCTACCTCTACCTCTCTCTCTCCCTCTCTCTTGCCTTCCTCTCGGTTTCTGCTGTGTGGCTCTGGGGTCACCTGGGCAGGGCGTGACAAGAGCTCCATGTGGGACCAGCTGGAGGATGCTGCCATGGAGACCTTCTCCTTGAGTATGGCTTACTGCTTGTCTCTCACTCCCAGCTCTGGGTGTGCTTTACTGTGGCGTGTGTGTGTGTGTGTGTGTGTGTGTGTGTGTGTGTGTGTGTGTGTGTGTGTGTGTGTGTGTGTGTGTGTGTGTGTGTGTGTGTGTGTGTGTGTTTCTGTCTGTTTATATGAGTGTGTAAACTTGAGTTGTGTGTGTTTGTATATAATTGAACAGAAGTGTGAATGTGTGTTTGTGGTTTGTCTATGTTTGTTTTTGTGGTGGTGAGCAGCATGCCACTAAATAATGCATGTGTTATGAGTGGCTCCTCTCCTAGCTGAGCTGCGGCTCTATCTGGCCATGCCGAGTTACTTTAGTGTGCCCTTAGCTGCACTTCAGCTTCACTTATTTATGATGGCAGTCATGCAAAAGCTAGTGCCAACGCTAACACTTTAGAGGAGCTCTGCAGGGGAGCTGAGGACTGCCTGGGGAGAGCATGTCAGGTCAGCTGACAGATATGCAGTGGTAGCTTATGTTTTGCTCCTGCAGAATGTGTGTGTGTGTGTGCATGAGGGTGTTGTGTGTGAAAGTGAAATGGAATTATATTATATATATATATATATATTTAGATTTCATAAATCTCTTGACTTGTGAATGTAGCTGTATCAGACATACTGGATGTCTTGCTACACATCGGAAGATGTGTGCACGTGTGTGTGTGTGTTGCGTGCATGCATTCATGGGTATTTGCATGACAGGCATGAATAAAATGAAGGAATCATTAATTATTAAGTGTTTGTTGTGCTCAGAGACCATCTGCGGTAAGTTTGTTGTAGTAAACGTGTGTGTGTTCCCCCGTGCGTCCGATCAGCATGCGTAATGTGCCCCTGCAGGCAAAGAGCGCTCCACTCTGTGGGACCAGATGCAGTTCTGGGAGGACGCCTTCTTGGACGCCGTGATGCTGGAGCGGGAGGGCATGGGCATGGACCAGGGCCCGCATGAGATGATCGACAGGTGGGTAACCCCGCGCTCGCCACCCCTCCAGGGCCTTGGCCACACCAATAGCACTGTGGGGGGCAGCTGTGGTACCCGCTGCAGCATCATGACCACACGCGTCACTCGCTCCACATGCATCATAGAAACACGGTTTGATTCTGGCCGGCAGTCGTTTCCCGATCTTACTCCATGTCTCTCTCTTCCACTCATCCCATTCCTGTGTGTGTGTGTGTGTGTGTGTGTGCGTGTTTGTGTGTGTGCGTGTTTGTGTGTGTGCGTGTTTGTGTGTGTGCGTGTTTGTGTGTGTGTGTGTGTGTGTGTGTGTGTGTGTGTGTGTGTGTGTATGTGTGTGGGCGCGCGTGTGTCTGTGCGTGTGTGTGTGTGTGTGTGTGTGTGTGTGTGTGTGTGTGTGTGTGTGTGTGTGTGTGTGTGTGTGTGTACACGTTTGTGTGGCCCCCCAGGTACCTGTCCCTGGGTGACCACGACCGAAAGCGGCTGGAGGATGATGAGGACCGGCTCTTAGCCACACTACTGCACAACATGATCGCCTACATGCTCATGATGAAGGTAGGCCACTGGGCTGTAATACACATGAACCTCTCAGCCACTCCAGGTAGTGGGATCATTCTCACAGCTTTTGTGTGTGTGTCATAGGTAAGCAAGGCTGATATTCGGAAGAAGGTGAGGCGTCTGATGGGCAAGTCTCACATTGGCCTGACGTACAGCCAGGAGATCAACGACATCCTGGACCGCCTCAATAACCTGGTAAGGAGCCTCTCTGTCCTGTGTCCTTTCTCAAGGACGGCCATTCATTATGACCCCCGGGTCAGGTGTGTTAAGGCCAACCCCACTGGCGACAACATTACTGTCTAAGGATTTGACGCTTAAGAGAAACGTTGCCGTCTACACGTGTCTTTGCTCCTTTAAAAATAATGGAGTTCTAAACTTTGGCGTCACTTGACGCGCGTCAGACGCCGCCAGTGGGCGTTGGCCTTTAGACCAGCCGTGTGCAGAGCTGCTGTGCTGACTCTATTCCCTCTGTCTCAGAACGGCCGTGAGCTACCCATCAGGCCGAGCGGCAGCCGGCACATTAAGAAGCAGACGTTTGTGGTGCATGCTGGGACAGACACCACAGGGGACATCTTCTTCATGGAGGTGAGTCAGTGCACCCATCAGCCCAACAGGTAGCCAGTCTGCCTCCATATGGAGAGAGTGAAGCATTACAAACATGTTGGTGGACTCCAGGACAAATCGTTTACTGAATGATACCGGTTAGAATCCTAGGACCAGTTAAATTAATTTAACGAGGGCCCAAGTGCCCACGGGGACCAGGGTTCGAGTCCAACCTGGGTCATTTCACGATCCCGCTCCGTCTCTCTCCCACTCTTTTTCTGTCAGTCCCTCACTGTTCTTTTCGAAATATAGACATAAAGCCCCAAAAAGTATACTTATACTTCTTTTTTATTAAATGCAAGCTGAATGACCTTTGTAGTGTCCTTAAAAATGTCCCGTGCAGGGGGTTGTGGTGCAAGCAGGAACATCCATTCATCCACATTCAGGTGTAAGGGCCAACGGGTCCCGGGTTTTGATTCCGACCTGCGGTCATCTCCCAATCTCACATCCGCCTCCCTCCTACTGTCCTGTCAATCTCTACCGTCCCGTCTGAACTAAAGACAGAGGGGCAGCTGTGTAGAAGCGCCGCGTGTGTGATGCGCTCTCTGTGTCTGTGGTTCTCCTGCAGGTGTGTGACGACTGCATCGTGCTGCGCAGCAACATTGGCACGGTGTACGAGCGCTGGTGGTACGAGAAGCTCATCAACATGACCTACTGTCCCAAGACCAAGGTGCTGTGTCTCTGGCGACGCAACGGCCAAGAAACCCAGCTCAATAAGTTCTACACTAAGAAGGTAGGTCCACACAGCCATCAACTATTAAGGTATTCTATTGACACAAGTTATATTTTGCCATCATTTATTTGGTCAATTTGTGAATGAACACAGCACACATATTACTGTAAGAATAAAAATCTTGGCCCCGGCCGTGCCGCAACTGGCTGGGGCACCTGCACCGTACGCCGGCGACCCGGGTTCGATTCCCGCCCCATGGTCCTTTCCGGATCCCACCCTGACTCTCTCTCCCACTCACTTTCTGTCATTCTCCACTGTCCTCTTTGCATTAAAGGCATAAAAGCCACAAAAATATATACTTTAAAAAAAAAAAAAAAAGATCCTCCTTAAATCCTCCAAATAATGTTGGTGGTGCATAGTCAGGCTTTACATCTAGTGCCATGGATCTAATCTTGAATGGGTGGTAATGCAGTAATGCAGGTGTGGATCATCAACAGTGGCACAATATTGTCATCTGTTCAGGGCATATGCTGTAGAGCACAGAAGGGTTTCTTTTTCCGCAATTGCATTTTCTTTATTGTGTCCCTATATCGTCCTCACTGTCCATAGTCTTAGCAGAACACCAGAGGGCGCTCTTCTGTAGTGAACGTGATCTGGTTTTCTTTGTTTTTCCGTGCAGTGTCGTGAGCTGTACTACTGTGTGAAGGACAGCATGGAGCGGGCAGCTGCACGTCAGCAGAGCATCAAACCAGGTACTGTCTGGAGGAGTCATTTAGTTTGGACCAATGGGAGCATGTGTGTGAGACTGTATGTTCATACAGAAACTTGCTCGTAAAGGGAAAGACACACTGAGTGTCAGGGTGGAGGGTCTGTGTGTGTGTGTGTGCGTGTGTGTGTGTGTGTTTGTATTTGTGTGTGTGTGTGTGTGTGGGGGGGGGGGGGGCTGTGTGTGTGTGTGTGTGTGTCTGAGTGTGTGTGTGTGTGTGTGTGGACATAGAGGATTTGAGTACTGTGGTGTGTGTGTTGTCCAGGTCCAGAGCTTGGGGGTGAGTTCCCCGTGCAGGACATGAAGACCGGCGAGGGCGGCCTGCTGCAGGTGACTCTGGAGGGTATCAACCTCAAGTTCATGCACAGCCAGGTAAGGAGGCCCGACCGATGCCGATGCCACTGACCTCACTTCCTGCATGCCTCAACCCTCTCTCTCTTTCTCTCGCTCAGCCTCAGTCTCAGGCTTCAGCACCATCAGACCCCCCAGCTTCAGTCACTCAGCCCCCCCTTCCTCATACTCCAACTCCCCCCACCCCCTACACCCCCCCCCCCTCAGGCCTCTCTCTGCTTGGGGCTTCCTCTAAAAACTCACAGAATCACAACACACATCACTTAAAGGGACTCTTTCCCAATAGTTTTCAGGTCTACTAAGAGAGGATGGGCTCTCGACCCCTAAAAGACTAAGCGAGAGCTCTGAAGTACACTTTGAGCAGTAGACTTGAAAACTTTTGGGGAAGAGGGTTTTAGGTCTGTTTTTTTATTATTATTATTATTATTATTATTATTATTATTGTTATTATTATTATTGGGGGTGTGATTGTGATCAGTGTTTTCAGCCCCATGAGTTGTTTGAGGAAGAGCTTTTGTATATTGGCCTTCTTTAATTTGCCAGTTTTGTTATTATTTATTTGCATTGTCCCTTGCAGTTGTGTATGTACAGTATGTGTGTGTTGTATATGTGTTAAACTGTGAGCACATTCAGCAAATACTCTCTGTCACTATGAAACCTTAAATGTGGTGCCCAAAACCATACTTTCAGTCTGTCTGTGCGTGTGCGTGTGTGTGTGTGTGTGTGTGTACTGTAAGATCTGAATTTGATGTGGGTGTTCAAGTGATTGCATTCTTATAGGGGGTTCTCTTGTGGTTGGGTCATTCAGGCAACTGACAGGTTTTGCCACTATGCTTTGCTAAGTTCATTCATTTTTATATATGAAGCGACTGCACGGTGTCATCAAAATAGCTTTTTTGAGGCGGCCATCTTTGTAGTTTTTTCTGAATAACCCATTTATAGAAGTTCTGTGTTTTCCATCAGCTACTACAGCATGAACTCCATTGCCATTTCACTACCCATACAGCCCTCAATAACAGCTCTCAATAGTACTAGATAAGGAGGTGGGGTGCATTTGGATGGTGTGCAGATTCATGGTTGTTGCATCACTAGAATAGTATAGCCTTTCAGGCACCTGTAATTGTTGTTATGTTGTTATTACAGTGTGTAGTAATAGTATATAATTGTAGTTACACACAGGAAAATATGCTTTTTAGTCCTTGTGCAATTGGTTGGGGACTTCCCACAGTGGGCAAATCCCTCACTGTCTCAGACCCAGCAAATGAGTGTCAGTGTGACAACGCAAGTGGATGATGCATCACAGCCATCATACTGATAAGCAGCAACAATAATTCCTTTATGAACATTTTACTTGTCAATTGGACACCTTATTTAATGTCACATCCTTGGTGAATTGCCTTTTTCCATGCAATCATCATAAGGTGCAATTCCGTAGACACGACAAAAGCTTAGGCACTCCTATACCCACCTTAAAGGGCCGTTCACTCCAAGAACGATAACTATAACAACATCGGCAAAAAAAAATATATTGTTTAAGCTAATATGAATGACGATGTCCACGCATAAACTATACCGATATGCTAAAACATGAAGAACGATATCATGGGGGATCATTTTCAGAGCGCTAAAAAGCTGTCAGCCAATCAGAATCTCATCAAATTTTAGCCATCACATTCATCAACACAGGGAAAGACTTTTCTTATCGTTTATCAGTGTGGGCGTTTTCAGCGTTATACCTCTAGTTATCCTTATAGTTATCATTCCTGGTGTGAACGGCCCTTTATTCCTAGAGAACAGAACAAGGTTCCCCTTTAGGGCCAGCGTATCTGTCGGGAAACAGGTGTTCCCCTTGCCTATGATTGTCAGGATGTACACTTCACGTCGTAGTAGATACACACCTCCAGGTGCTCTCTTTCAGCTCTTTCATCATGCTGTTCTTTTGATTGAGTAAAGACATCCCAAGCTTGGAACGGAAGCCTACCTCTTCAACTGCCTCCTCTCAAATTAGTCTTTCTACTTCAACCTGTCATCTGTTCTACATGGCTCTTGCTGACAGCTAGCTAGTTTCTACTTCAGCTTAGTTAACAGTGTTGCCGTTGGATATCCTGTGACTACCTGCCAGGTACATTTTTGAAGAAATCTGTTACTCTTTCACCTGCAAAGTGAGTGTGTGTCCTTCTGAAGTAACATATGGTCAGCAGTACTTTATAATCGGCCCACCTCCTGAGCTCTGCTCTCATAGTTACGCCTCCTCGTGCTGTTTTCCAGTGTGTTAGCTCTCTTAGGTACACTAGCCTCCATTGATGGGGCCATGCCACTTTCTGCTGATCAACACTCTACACTGGCAACATTATTTTCATCCTACAGAGGGGAGCCCATCTGCTGAGAACAGGTCCTGTGGTGAGATTTTCAGATTGCTGATGTCTTGGGCCTCATGCATTTTTTTACATTGGTCGGATAGTGCAGTTTGTAAAGCGATCTCTGCAGGTATTCCATTGTGTGTCTGCTGACCATGTCTACTCTTAAACACTCTTACTGGTGAAGGTGGCGTGTGTGTGTGTGTGTGTGTGTGTGTGTGTGTGTGTGTGTGTGTGTGTGTGTGTGTGTGTGTGTGTGTGTGTGTGTGTGTGTGTGTGTGTGTGTGTGTGTGTGTGTGTGTGTGTGTGTGTGTGTGTGTGTGTGTGTGTGTGTGTGTGTGTGTGTGTGTGTGTGTGTGTGTGTGTGTGTGTGTGTGTGTGTGTGTGTGTGTACTAGTGTGTGCATGCATCTCAGGGAGTGTGTGTGTGTGAGAGAGAGTGCGAGTGAATGCATGCGTGAATGCGTCTCAGGGTGTGTGTGTGTGTGTGTGCGTGTGCGAGTGTGCTGAGTGCATCTCAGAGTGTGTGAGTGTGTGCATCTCAGGGAGTGTGGAGGGGTGCCAGCCCTCTCTGCTGGAGGAGGAGGCATGGAGGGTAAAGGGGGTTGGAGCAGGGCAGAGCCAGAGCTCTAGTCTCACACGCTGCACAAGGTTAAGAGTAATCCAACACTGCTGGACACATTTAGGGCCCTCATTTCAATGATGGGCAAAGAGCAAAGTGTTAAGTCTAACAAAAGTTAATTTAATATCTGGGCAAAATCAGTTTATTACCATGGGCAAGACCTTAACTCCAAAATGTAATTTAATATCTGGGCAAAATCAGTTTGCTCATTTAGTATCTGGGCAAAATCAGTTTGCTCATTTAGTATCTGGGCAAAATCAGTTTGCTCATTTAATACCATGGGCAAGACCGTAACTCCAAAAGTTAATTTATTGTCTGGGCAAAGTCAGTTTGCTAAGTTAACACCATGGCCAAGACCTCCAAACATGGTTGAGTCAGCTCAGTGCTCCCATATGCCACATGATGGCTGTAGTTCATGCCAGATAACTTTGCCTGTTGATAGACTTTGCACTTTGCCCACTATTGAAATTAGGGCTCTTAGTCTTTTTGCTTTAGGAATACAGTTACTTGTACATCCCATGGCTTTATTTATTTATTTATTTATTTATTTTTGGGGGGGGGGGGGGTTGTTCTGTTCTTTATTGACCATTGGTACTAATCCAAGTCCAGCTCGTAAGGGTGGGGAGTTAGCCTAGCGTCTGCTTGAGCGCTGGCGGGTGTTTTTTATTTCTCGTGCTCTTCTGTCCGATAATAATCCAAACCGTTTCTCTCCCATGCTCTCTCCCCCTGCAAGGAGCGGAAGGTACACGACTTCTGCTGTCTTTGCTTGTTAGCAGTACCTCTTCTTCCTCTCTACTGTTTGTTTTTGCTTTTCTTTTTCTTTTCTCCTTCTCCATCCGTAGCTCTATGGCAACCTTCAGTTGTAGTGCCACTTGTCTCTCTTATTCTTTTGTCATGACGGGATTTCCATGTGTGTATTGCATGGGCCGTATGCAGTCAAACCGTAGACACTCCTCAGGACATAGTGGCCCATAGTGGACATAGTCTTCAGCAGGAGAGGCCCATAGCAATTTTCTTTTGTCCATTCACAAAAAAAGACTCCATTCCAGGTACATGTCTAGCAGACCCCAGTGGGTAAATTTAGCATCCCGATACAGGTGAATCACTGCAGGGTCTCAGTCCCAGTCACCTCATGTAGTAAGAATCGGAGAGGTGGCGTAGCAACATATGCCACTATGTCATTCAGCTCCCCCTGCCTTCCCATTGAACCCCATGCTCATGTAAGCAACTCCACATGGAAACCTGCACCGTCCACAGTCCTTTTCTTTTATAGCTTTGAAGAGCTTGCTTCTCACGTGCTGTTCCCGTGTTAATTTTTGTTCTCTTTCTGTCATAATTTGTTTTAAATATTACTTTCCTCATAGTTCTTTCTTCTTTTTTGACTGTTTCTGACTGTTTAAGGTTGTCATCTCTCTGAAATGTTTGGTTTGGGCAAGTGACATTGAGTAAGTAGCTAATGGTCTGTCTTTTTTGTTTGTTTTTTCGTTTTAGGTTTTCATAGAGCTGAATCACATTAAAAAGTGCAATACTGTGAAGGGAGTCTTTGTCCTGGAGGAATTTGGTAATTACATCATTTTGATTCTAGGTCTGTACACGACACGGCAGTAACTCAGGTCCCTTGGCATGCAGATGGACACCAATGCATTCCAGCTTTACAGTTAGCTTTAGCCTGCATTAGCACAGTAGCCTGTGTGTGCTAGCTTGTGCCTGGCATGTGGTAGCGAATGAGGTCAACCTTCTGACTGTCCCAGATGGGAGTTTTACTATGGTATTTTATATTGTGACAGAAGCATTTCCACTACCTCAGAGTCTTAGATCACTACAAAGCCAGCCAATCCGACAGACAACTGGTTTCAGTAAAGGCCTCGTTTACAAGACACTTTATATGATCAGACTCCATAAGTTTGAGGAGAGGCAGACTTGGATACAATGAACTTGTGTATAAAAACATTCTGGATCTTAATAACGAAGAGTTGAGCAATAATTAAATCAGCCACATTTGTAGGTGTCTTGCCATTTGTAGTTACACATTCAGAACAAGACCACATGGAATCGGGGCGAAATTCGCCAATTGGCTACCTCTCAACTTGTTAGAATTGCTTTTGGCAATCACACTGGCAAGAAAATCACAAATGGTCACCCCTGATCTGAGGACATAAACAAGTGTAGTTCAATGAATCCGTCAGGAGCTGCAGGTGAGTATGGTGAGCACAAGAAGAGCCTACGCTATTCAGAACAGACAAGGATCACAGGCCTTTAGGATTGAACAGGGTACACTGGCCGTTAGGAGAGGACAGACAGGGATCACAGGCCGTTAGGAGAAGAGAGGATACATAGGCCTTTAGGAGAGGAAAGGGATCACAGGCCGTTAGGAGAAGAGAGGATACATAGGCCTTTAGGAGAGGAAAGGGATCACAGGCCGTTAGGAGAGGACAGACAGGGTTCACAGGTCTTTAGGATCTAACAGGGTTCACAGGTCTTTAGGATCTAACAGGGTTCACAGGTCTTTAGGATCTAACAGGGTTCACAGGTCTTTAGGATCTAACAGGGTACACAGGTCTTTAGAATCTAACAGGGTACACTGGTCTTTAGGATCTAACAGGGTACACAGGTCTTTAGGATCTAACAGGGTACACTGGCCTTTAGGGTCTAACAGGGTACACTGGCCTTTAGGATCTAACAGGGTACACAGGTCTTTAGGGTCTAACAGGGTACAGAGGTCTTTAGGATCTAACAGGGTACACAGGTCTTTAGGATCTAACAGGGTACACTGGCCTTTAGGGTCTAACAGGGTACACAGGTCTTTAGGGTCTAACAGGGTACAGAGGTCTTTAGGATCTAACAGGGTACACAGGTCTTTAGGGGTGGACAGGGTTACTGCCGTGTCTCTGTGCTTCCTTTTATTTTTCGTAATCCGTTCCCTCATCTTTGCTGCTATGAAAACCTTCATTCTCCTGCAGGTAAAGTGCTGTCACCTTTCTCTCTCTCTCTCTCTCTCTCTCTCTCTCTCTCTCTCCCTCTCCCTCTCTCTCTCTCTCTCTCTCCTCTCTCTCTCTCCCTCTCTCTCTCTCTCTCTCTCTCTCTATCTCTTTCTCCCTCCTCTCTCATGTGCTTCTCTTTCTCTGTACTTCTTTTCTAACCCCTGAATCTTCTGTTCACCCATGTCATCATGGCTTTTTGTCTTCACCGCTGGTGTCCTCCGGCTCCACGTCCGCTCTTGTCCTCCCTCACTGAGGGTCACTCACCCACGCTGTCTTTAAAGACCCCCTCTCTAGTCTAACTCCAGAGGCCCCCTGAACCCTGGACCAACCAGCGCCTCTCCTCCTCCTCCTCCTCCTCCTCCTCTCCTGTCTGCTCCCTCACAATACTACCTCTGCCTCCTTTCCCCCCTTTCTTTTTTTTCTCCAGGGAGGTGGGCGGTGGTGGTGGGGTTGCCTTGTTTGTCTTGTACTGTATGTCTCCGTCATAGTTTGAAGGTTCGGAGGGTGGAAAGTTCAAGGTGCTTGTTTGCATGACCTCTGAATGCAATGTTGACTGTTGTGATGAAGTATGTGCCCAGCACATGACCCGGGGCTCTTGGAAGTGGACGTAAGCAGCCGCCGTGGTGTCAGTAGTGGAGATGATAATTCCATTCCACTCGTGTCACTGCCCTGAGCCACGTCTGTCCAGCACATAAACACCACAGGCAATACCAAGCTGCCCTTTAGGTTGAAAGTATAGAAGTAGAAACCTTTTTGGGCCTTTTTCCAATACATGAACTAAGCCTAGTCCTGGACTTAAAGCTTTTTTGGAGAATAGAGAACCCTTATTGAAGGTTCTCTTCTCAGAACTAGGCTTACTCCATGTGTAGGAAACTGGCCCATAAGGTTCAGTCTTTAAACATACACGTGCTTCATTTGGTACACTTGGTTCATTTGATGGTGTCTTTGGACCCCATGATCCAATTGATGTCCCTGGCCGCACACAGCTCGAGCTGACCACACAAATGGACTCACCTGGCTCATGGCGTCAGGTTTGCACCCTCAGACCACAGGCACACAGACCCACTAACCTGTCAGCACGGTTTTTCCCCTCTTCCCTTCTCCCTCTCTCTCTCTCTCCTCTCTGCTGACCCCCCCGTTCCCCTGTCCCTCCTCCTGGCGGTTGACCTCTGTTGAATTGTGTGTTCTGTTTCTCGCACCTGTGGTTGTAGTTCCTGAAACTAAAGAAGTGGTGATCCACAAGTACAAGACGCCCATGGTGAGTTGTGAGCGCGTGGCGAGACACAGTTACAGCATTTAAACCACAGCTCATTTTAAACGAAACACAATAGATATTTAAAAGATTAAGACTTCAAATGTATCAGAGTACAAGGCAAATATTTGATATGAAGGTTCCAGACATTGATGGATTCCCTCTGCTTCTCTTCCTTCTCTCTCTCTCTCTCTCTCTCTCTCTCTCTCTCTCTCTCTCTCTCTCTCTCTCTCTCTCTCTCTCTCTCTCTCTCTCTCTCTCTCTCTCTCTCTCTCTCTCTCTCTCTCTCTCCCCCCCGGTCCCAGGCACACCAGATCTGTTACTCCGTCCTCTGTCTCTTCTCCTACGTGGCGGCGGTGAAGGGGAAGGAGGCTGAGGGCAAGCCCAAGCTGCTGTCTCCACGGCCTCTGGCCAGCTAGTCTAAACTTCTGTCCTGTTCCATCTCATCCCATTCCAGGCACGTACACACACACACACACACACACACACACACACACACACACACACACACACACACACACACACACACACACACGCACGCACGCGAACACACGCACACGCACACACGCACGCGAACACACGCACACAAACCCGCACACGCACGCGAACACACACACACACGCACACGCACACGCACACGCACACACGCGCACACGCACACCCACGCGAACACGCACACCCACGCGAACACACACACACACACACACACGCGCGCGCGCTCGCTCGCTCACACACACGCACACCCATGCGAACACACACACACACACACACACACACACACACGCGCGCGCGCGCGCGCGCGCGCACACGTACACACACACACACACACACACACACACACGCACACCCATGCGAACACACACACACACACACACACACACACACACACACGCGCGCGCGCACACGTACACACACACACACACACACACACACACGCACACCCATGCGAACACACACACACACACACACACACACACACACACACACACAGATGCTTAGGACAAGCTCAACCTGCTGTCCCCACAACCACTAGCCATGCCCAGCTGTTCTAAAGCCCCCTACCATTCCATTTTCCATCACATTCCACACACATAGACACACACCCCTCCAATGTCCTGCTCAGTCCAGCACAACTTCTCCCCCTCTCGGCCCCTACCTGCTGACCACCAGTCACCGCCTCCGCCTGCCCCTCCCCCATCACCCCCAGAAGAATGGCTGAGCAGGCCACTCTGTCCACCAGTGAGCATCCTTCAGGCCCCTTCTCACTGCTGACCGTGTTAAAGCTAGACCAGTGCCCATCCCTAACCTAAATAGCACAATGTCCGCTGGGCATAATATATATCTGTAGCCCACGGAAGCTCACACTACTGCTCCCCTGTCTGTGCCGATTACGTCTGCGAAACCCCCAGACCCCCGCAAGCTTCTTTGTTCAGCCTGAGGTGTCATCTGGAGATCTAGCCATACGATGTCCGTCTCGCTGGACAAGGGGACGGTGGGTCTGGCTGTGTGTGTGTCTTTTTTAAATCAGCTCTTGTCCCGTCGCTGTCCTCTCCTCTTGTATTGGTCGGTGTCTGCGTGCTCCAGTCCCTATGCCCTTGTCGAGCCCTTGTCGTGCCCTTGTCGAGTATCGGTGGCCTCTCTTTGTTTTGTACACTTGCATGCAGGTCCCATGCACAGCCCTGAGAATCAACCAGCCAAGGCATGCTCAAGGAGCGAGAGCTTATGCCCCTAGCTCAGCTTAGACGCTCTCCTCGACACCCCCACCACCCTCATACCCGCACCCCACCCCAACCAAGCACCACCCCTACTCTTTCCTCTCGCGTTTCTATCCAGAGACTGTGTGATGAATATTCTATGTGCTCAGTGGTACTGTAAATTTCAATCTGTTCAGTCTTAAAAAAAACAGGGTGAAACCTTTAGAGATGGACTACAGCTCAGCAGTGTCCAGCTCACAGGATCACCCTGAGTTAGCCTCAGCCAAGGAACAACAAAAGAGAGTCCGTCTTCAAAGGTTTCACCTGTCCAACTCCACCTGCTGTAAAAGTGGTCCAAGCTGTGTGTAACCCCTTAGCAGCGCCCTGCGAGGCCAAAACTACTGTATTAGTTCTACTGTTAACGGTTTCATGTTTGTGTTCGGCCGTGTTGAATTGCATGTTATGCTCAAAAAAAGAGAGAAAAAAAAGGAAAATGGGGAAAAAAAAGCGCTGTACATTTCACTTGAGCAACGTTTTAAAAGAAACTATAAAACTAATGTTACAAAAATTGTGGTTCATTGACTAGGTGTGCAATACTACTTGTAGGGGGCGCTGTGACAACCCCAGGCCCCAGTCATTCCCGCTGTAAGAATGCATCTCTAAGCCGTCCTGACCTTTGTGCGAAATCAATGAGGACCACTGTGTGTAGAGTTGAGGCAGAGCCGCTTGGCACTCGTGTTGTATGAACTGCAGGAGACAGAGAGAGAGAGCTGTTTTTGGAGACGTGTTCTCTTCCTGTGACCCCCTATAGCTGATGAGCTCGGTCATCAGGTCTGCTCAGTAAGCGAGGGATCCGAGACCTGTTTAAAATGCTTCCGGACTGACCCTATACACTACAGGGTGTTTGTGAGGGAGCTTGATAAAGCTGCAAATATATTCAGAGGGGAAGCAGCAGACTTGGCTTACCAGAGGATTGTACACCAGGAACCATATGCTTATTTTAACCCCCCTTTTTCAAGTCCTTTTCAGTTTATTACAGACAAACTCTACTGTAGTTGTTAGAGGTGCTCCATATTGACTCCCTGTAAGCGGTCATTTTAGTCGAGCCCTGTGGATATTTCGGATGGGATCGTGAAAGATGTAAATAGTCCAGAAGACTTTTGTCAGTGGGGGCAGAAGAGTTTCCAAAAACAGACTTTACGATGGCCTGCAGTTCAAAGGAGACGTTGTGGCAGTGAGAAAGATAAACGTTTTAACTACTGAGTCTGTGCTTCAAGACTGTCAGTGAGCGTACAAGAAATCAAGATATTGGATGTAAATATTTCAGTGTTTAAAAGAAAAAGTATTTATAGAACCTGTACAGCTTTGGCAATATGAAAATAAAACATGTCCAACCCATATTGTTTGTTGAGGCCATTTTTAATGATGTATGCAAGAAACCAAAGTTTACAAAAACAAATGTGATGTCTTGATGATGCACAAGGCAAAACTGCTTAATATAATAGAATTTGATTTTTAAAATCACTAACCCAAGAACATTTATCACAAATTTGTTATTCATTTCTTCACATCATGTCTTGTCCTACATATACATTGTATGTTACCAAGTGATTGATGTTCATTCACTAAATATTTACAATTGCGTATACATGACCTGTATTTGTAGGGGACACGCTGTAAGTGGAGACATTTCAAACTTGGCTGTAAAACAATCCTTGAAAATAAATAAGACACAGAGTACTTAGGAGGTCATTTGGACACATTTGATTTACTGGAAATAAAATACAAGGCCTAAGATGTCAAATCCAGTCACACTTTTAACACACTTAAAATTGGTTTGATTGTTTTTTTTTTGTTTTTTTTGTAAACCGAGACCAACTGTACATGCTTCAACCGTCTGTAGAAAATAAAAGGAAAGACAAGAAAATGTGTTTGAAATACAACTGTTCCTGGTTTAAGGCTATCGATATCCACCTCATCTTTAAAAAAAAGGCAACTTTGCCAACCTCATAGCGCTAGAGAAAACAGAGGGGCGACACTCCCATAGGAGACCGTGGAACAAAATGTCAGCGCTTTTCTATGCCAGTGTCTGGGTTATGGAGACAGTAAAAGTTCCAAAGACTGCCAATCATTTGGTCAGTAGCCAATGAGTTACTAGATCCCGCCCTCCTGCTGTCTGTGTGATGCAGTCATACTGTACAGCGCAGGTTTTTAGGAACTATTGAGGCGTACATGAGTGTCCCTCTCTATGGCTCTGGACAGCTTCATCTCTCACTCTATCTACTGGCATTATGACCGTGGAAAGCCCACTCCACTAAGTGCAGCATGTTTTAGAAGATAGAATCTTTAGATCTCTTATCTCTACACCTCTATCAGTCGTACATGATCTGATGTCCGTACATCATACAGAATGTAAAGCTAAAGTGAAGACCTGTACACTCTTATAAAAAATAGAGCTATATATAGAATAACAGAGGAGGACTGCAGGCATACCCTTGTATCCCCAAACATTTTATGGCACACTGGCTAACAGGATCCTGCATTTGTACTGCATTTTTCAAAACAACAAAACAATACACTTACACAAATCAGCAAAAATGTGACAGAATAGCCTCTTCGTTCTGGAGGTTAACGGCTTACTCCGGCTTCACTGACCGGAGTCCGGAGTGTATCACTAAACCACGCACTTGAAGTACTGGTAACCCTCAAATCTATGGGGAAGGGTTAAACCCCCCAAACCTCTGGAGAAGAGTTGAACACCCCCAAATCTCTGGGAAGGGTTGAACCCCCCGCCCCCCCCCCCCTCTCCCCCAATCTCTGGGAAGGGATGAACCCCCCCAAAATCTCTGGGTTATGATTGAACTTAACATAAATACAGCCCTGAGAGACACAAAGACAAACAGCGAAAGCTTCACCCTTCTCAGGGTGCACAAGCATTGATCCTTCGATGTCGGCTCTTCCTATCATTGTGAAGCAGAATTCACCAAGCGTTGGATTGTTCACCCACTAATAGGGAACGTGAGCTGGGTTTAGACCGTCGTGAGACAGGTTAGTTTTACCCTACTGATGATGTGTTGTTGCATTGGAGCAACCATTTACTGGAGGCTTTAGTCCCAAAGACGGGGCGACTGGTGCAAAGCTCTAAGAAGAAGCAGGTGTTTCGTCAGTTTAAGGCAACTGGAGTGACTGGCTTTGGGGGTGGAGGGGAGTGCTGAGATGGAGTTGGGAGCAGAGAGCCCCACCTAGAAGCTTCAGCACTGGGTAGTCTGCCCCCGATGAGCTGGTGGGGTGGTCTGTGTGTGTGTGTGTGTGTGTGTGTGTGTGTGTGTGTGTGTGTGTGTGTGTGTGTGTGTGTGTGTGTGTGTGTGTGTGTGTGTGTGTGTGTGTGTGTGTGAGTGAGTGAGAGAGAGAGGTTTAGTTGTCTCCATGCACAGCCTTGCGAAGGATCCGCAGACGGGACATGACCTCGTCCCAATCCAGGTATGCGCCCTCCAGATGTCGACGGGAGTTGGGATCTGACACGTAGCTCTTGCGGCCATGGAGCAGACGCCAGTTGTCAAAGGTCACCAGGTCACCTGTGAGATGAGATGGGAGGGATGATGTTGGAAAAAATACCAACTGTACCTATTTATATACTTTTTATATACCTCTGTTCTAGTCTTACTGTTTATGTGTGTTGTGTGTGAAACCTCGTATAAAGCCTATTTGAGTGTAAAAAAGCACTATAAAAAAAAACATATTCTTATTATCTATAATGGTAAAAACACTGCACATATCTAACAAGAGATGCCACAACTGGTCAAACACAAGTGTCAATAGGTTACAACTGAATCAAATCACCTCATTATCCTCTTCACTGTAATCCTAATAAATGTAAAACTACTTTCTAATACATTTGAGGAAGAGGACTAATTTAAAGACCTTAATTTTGACAGATCACAACACATCTACTGTTTACGTGACCCAGGTTAGTGTAATCATTAACCTAAAACCCACACATTATGCAGGGCTGTGCAACATCTGATGTCGGCACATCTGGGGAAATGTCAAAAAGGATCGCTTTCAGTTCTGCCTTTGTGACGTTTACAAATTTCAATGACAAAGTTCTAACCCACATTTAGTCCCAAATTATCACACAGTTGTTCTCCTACTTGGTCTTTAAACACATGTGGCCCCAGAAGACTAGGAATACACACACACACACACACACATACACACACACACACACACACACACACACACACATAAACACACTCTCACCTGGCTCCATCGTATAGGTGACCATGTTCTCAGGCTGGGTCATCAGCTCCACATAGGTTTTGAGTGAGGTATAAAACAGCTGGACCTTGTCGAGCGGCATGTCCAGCACGGAGTCCCTGGTGGCGTTGTTGTAGTTGATCCTCACCACTCTGCCCTCATTGTCCACACTGTACACGGACACAGAGACCGTAAAACAAATGGCCCAAACAGCCAGAAACCAGAAACAGAAAAACAGTTCCAATATTGAACACCAGATGGCAGCACAAGGCTCCCAGTTTTTAAGTAATGGCAGAAACAAACTTCCAAGGCCTGAGGAAGCACACTGTTTTGCTTCATTCTTCTCAGTGGGTTTTCAAGTGCAGTGATGACAGGACAGGGAGATGTGTGTGTCAGGCTACTGTGTGTGTATGTGGCTACTGGGCTCACTCGATGACGTGATTGCTGCACTGCATGGCAAAGTTGAAGTAGTCGGTGAGAAGTGTTTATAAGCCTGTCTGTGTGTGTGTGTGTGTGTATGTACATGAGGACTCACTCAATGATGTGGTTCTTGGACTGCACAGCGAAATCACAGTAGTCGGTGCCGGTGTCCGTGAAGTCGACGCGTAGTGAGGTGAGGGCACGGAAGGCCTCGGGGTCCCGGCGCCGCAGCAGCTCGGCCATGTGGAAGCCGTCCACCGCCTCGCTCTCGCCACCCTCCCGCGCCTGCGCCAGGCAGTGCAGGAACTGGACCTGATGAGACCAGAAATAGCAGGACAGTGAGACAGGCAGTGCAGGAACTGGACCTGATGAGACCAGAAATAGCAGGACAGTGAGACAGGCAGTGCAGGAACTGGACCTGATGAGACCAGAAATAGCAGGACAGCGAGACAGGCAGTGCAGGAACTGGACCTGAGACCACAGAGACACTCAGACCGGAACTAAAGGCTGGCTCTGGCCCCGGCATGACGCCGTATACCATCTGGAGAGGCCAAGTGCAGTGGCATGGAGAGGCTGGGGGCAGACGTGTAGGAGACGGACAGGACACAAGGTCAATACAGTTAAGGGCAATAAAGGATTCATTCATTCATTCATTGAAATTAGCAAATGGATTACCTAGTTATCGAATTAGATCGTTAAACTAAAGACTAAGTATGTTGTCCATCATTCAAATGACTGTTTTTTTTTAATTGCTTTGTCTGCTGTCCAATCCCTGAGCTTGACTGTCCCTTGTTCATCCTTGGTGACACATCCGCCAATGATTTCTCAAATGACCAGTTAGTCCTATTCTCTTTTTCAGTCAGCATTACTGTGGTGGTAGCATAGTGGTTAAGGAGCTGGGCTAGCGTACAGTAGCCTGAAAAGTTGTGGGTTCAATTGACATATTATACGTAAGTCACTTTGGATTCACAGTGTCTGCTAAATTAATAAAAATGTAAAATGTAGTTAAAGATCAACAATGTCAATGACACCTGCAAACAAAACACTACCCGACCTTTTGCCTCCTTCTCCTGCTACCAACCTTAAAGCTGATACTATTGCCTTATTTTTACACCAGCAATCTCACATGTGATAAAAGCTTCAGTGACTTCTGGCACATTTCCCACAGCATTCAAACAGCTCAGCCCTCGGTACACAAGCTGCCTTCGATATGGTTATCCAGCGCATCTTACTTTCCGTTCTCTTAAAACACACAGCACATTCCGTGAGGCGTGAGCATGTGGGTGTGCAAAGAACATGTGCTTGTTGGCTCCGATGCCAAAGAGGACACAGGAGTGCGGGTGGAACGAGTGATGGCAGACATCCCTCCCACACTGCTTGTTTTCTTTTCATCTGCTCAGAGCCTTCTGGGTGGAGCACCTGCGCAATGTCCAGCTATTGTTTAGGTTCAATGGCGTGCTGCATAGCAAGTGTATGACACACATAGCACATGTGCGAACGTGTGTGCGTGTGTGTGTATACAGTACATGTGTGTGTGCGTGTGTACAGTATGTGTATGTGTGTGTATGGGCGTACGTACGTGTGTGTGTGTGTGTGTGAGTGCGTACAGTATGTGTGTTTGTGTCTGTGCGAACGTGTGTGTGGTGTGTCCTGTGTGTGTCTGTTTGTGTATACATGTGTGTGTGTGTGTTCTCTCACCCCTGGTGGATGGTGCAGTGCTGGGTAGTCTGTGTGAAGGCTCAGTTTGCCCGAGGTGTAGGCCACGTTGTTAGCCATGGGTTTGTCCTGCACCTGCCACGTATGTCTGCAGATTTAAATAGGCACAGACAGACAGGGGGTTAAATATCCCAAGTGCCTGGAGGAGCACGACATGGTGAAAACATTTCAGGAGCACTTCTATTTTATAAACAAAACACTGAAACACCAAACTCAATACATACAACACTTCACACTGTTATGACGACGAACAAACACAGAGAAGCATGTCTTTATCTAGACACAGTTGGACTATTTGGAATAACACCCCAGCATCTAAACATGTGACTCCATCTATTTGGCTCTCTCTTTCTCTCTCTCTCTCACTCACACACACACACACACAGCGCTCCAGACAAAAGTAGTAGCTGAACTCTCTGTCAAAAAAGCTTGACTGCTAAGTCAGGCTTGTAGATCAGACAACCTCTGTCCAACCATATTACTGTACTTCCAGGAGAATGACCAAAAGTGGGCGAGCGTTTGGAGCGAGAGGATTAAACTGTTGAGAGAGGGTCAGAGGCGGGCGGGGAGGACACCACTGCGGCCGGCCTCCAAAGGCCCTGTGCCTAGTGCTTTACATCTGCAGGGCTGCTTTGATGGTTGAACTGAAAGCGTTGGACTCCGATGAAATAACAAGAGGGAGGAAATGGGGAGAATTGTGTGTGTGTGTGTGTGTGTGTGTAGTGTGTCTGCATGTGGTGTGTGTGTGTGTGTGCGTGCGTGCCTGTGTGCGTGCCTGTGTGTGGTGTGTGTGTTTGTGTGGTGTGTCTGCATGTGGTGAGTCTGCATGTGGTGTGTGTGTGTGTCTGCATGTGTGTGTGTCTGTGTGTGGCGTGTGTGTGTGTGTGTGTGTGTGTGTGTGTGTGTGTGTGTGTGTGTGTGTGTGTGTGTAGGAGAGAGACAAAAGAAAAGTCAGAGCGACAGAGCGGCAGTGGACTATAAAGCCCTCTGTAATAGCAACAAGCCCCCTTCTCCACTCCGCTCCGCTACAGTCAGCCCACAGCTACCACCGCCATGAGCTCATGCGCTGGCAGCTGCGCTGATTTTTGTTCCCGTCTCCGAATCGAGCGTGTCAGGTAATTCCCCTGGCTGGCGGGGCTGATCCCAGTCCAGCTCTGAGCGCAGAGTGCCTAGCATGGAGTCGGTCGTGTGGTAAATCACTCAGGAAGCCACTGCTCGGGAGGCCCTCTGAGACTCTCTACTCGGAAACCACACGGCCCCTCGGCCAGAGCAGAGTCCTTCCCTTTATACCGGCGTGGGAGGAGGAGAGCTTTCTAGGGGCTAGTTTGTCTCAGCTTCAAACAATCACTGTCCAGTCATGCAAATCTGTGCAGGGCTTCACCCCTGTAACCACGTAAAACACACAGGACGGTTTTACATGAGGTCATCCATCATGCATAGCTTGATGGACAGCGCTGCTCCACTCACCCGTAGAAGGTTAGTCTCAGGTAGCCGATGCGCTCGCTCAGACGCGCCACCTGGCCCTGCTCCGCCGGCGCCCCCTTCAGGTAGACGATGCCCACGCGGCGCAGAGCCAGCAGCCAGTCCAGCGCCGCCTTGTCGTCGTGGAGAACCTCCTGGAAGCTGGCGGTGGGGATGCGTAGGTCCGAGGCCCAGTACTCACGCTCTGCCGTGTGAAACAACACAGGAAGCGCGGGAAGCTGTTAGCCTGCGATTTGATTGGGCTTCACGCAGACACACTGTTACGCTAAATCACTCTGGAGCGCCGAGAGAGAGAGACCGGGCCAATCAGCTGCCAGTGTCATGGATTAGGAGACATCCTGCTCCCACACATGTTTGCATTTAGAAATAATTGGAAGTCTAGACCCCGTGGACCTTAATGATTAGTTAATAACCGCTTGTGTATTTACAGAGATGACGGGCTAAGACATTTAAGAGGCTGCAGTTTGTCAACCATAGAACTGGCCTAAAGACCCAACTCAATCACACAAGGAGAGGAATGGGGTGGGGGGTTGGGGGGGTGGGGGCAGTACACAGAGGCGCTGAGAGACTGAATTAGACTGGTGTCTGTGAGAGAGAGCACAGCATCGCACTGCTGCCTGGACGGCACGTCCGCGCATTAAACAGAATGTCTCGTCAGGAACAGGGGCCAAAACACGGTGGTCGGAACAGTCTGTGAGGGGAGACGAGCTGCTTGCGTGAACGGGCCAGCAGCACCGCCCGGCTGACAGTGGAAAATCTCCGGGCTCCCTCGCTCGCTCCCTCGTGCTGTTGGCAGAACCGGCGTTTTTCCATCGCCGCACTCTCCAGTGGAGGCCGGCCGCTCCGCTCGGCCACAGCTGCAGAGCACATCTCTGCTTGTGTGCGGCTCAAGCACACACACACACACACACACACACACACACACACACACACACACACACTGTATCGCTCTGCTCTACTCCTGCCCTCAACTCGCCCTCCCATCATTAATCAGTCAGAGGTCACACACACACACACACACACACACACATGGCCTAGATACACAATTATGTGAGGTGGTTGTAGATTTTACTCTTTCACTAAAACAAGTGAAGCACTGATATGGAAATTAATAGCTAATATGATTGTTGATCATTTAATAACACACTGTTCACTACCAACTGTATAATGAAGCTACTGTACCTTCATTACTTTTTTACAAAAAAAAAATAAGCATTTGATTTCTGATTAACATTATTCTAGGTATTAAACTCATTTTATTTCTCTTAATCCTCTTTCCGGTGGAATGTAACTTTTAACTCAAAATAATGTTGGATGAGTAGCTTGTGCATCCCTACCAAGGACACACAAAATGGAGATTATTCAGATTTATGTGGCAACAAATGTAGAACATGCGGTGTATTACTCTAGTGTATCTAGTCAGCTCCCACAACAAATAAAATAATTGCCACCGTTTTGCCAACTGTTTTTTATCACTGACATTTATGAACCTAATTTAAAGGCAGGCAAAGTGTTTGTCAAGTTCTCGTGCATGAACTACAGTATAGCTGTCGTGTTGCATGTGGGAGTTTTGGAAGGACTCATCTATGTTTACACTAAGGGCCCGTCCCAATACCTCCCCTACCCCTAGATTTTTGCCCTAACCCTCGTTTTTGCGCGTGCACGTGTAGGGCTAGGGTGTCCCATTACCTTAGGGAGCAAGGGGAAGTGCTATTTTCCCCTTAAAACCAACCCTCAAAATATAGCCAGGACCGATGCAGGCTTAAAACGAAGTGGGAGATGAAATTACCCAGGATACCGTGCGAGCTCAGCGAGCCGGCCACATTTTTTATATATTTTCACAAATAAGCATATTAAATTTTCGAAATATGTTGGAATATGTTAGTTTGATGCACATCTGATGGACTGTTGAGTTTTGAACACTAATGTTAGAAAATATCTCACGAAGCTATCTGACGATGTTCATGATATCTGCTGAGTGCTTTGAGAGAGTCTGCCCATCAAATAACGTTATAGGCTATATCTGATCTGGGTAGATTCGTCAAGATTTAAGGTGTGTGTTCTGGCGTTCATATGAACACAAATATCTTTGTTGATTAACCAGACGTAGATAAACCAGCACAACCCACACAACAATGACCGCTGTGCATGTTCCTGAAAGAAAATTGTAGCAGGCTACTACCGGTAGACAAGTCGGCGCTGTGCGTGACGTAGGTGAGCACGTTCGCTACGCTAATATCATATAGTGGTGTCCCAATTTATAGGGAAAGATCTTCACCTCCACTTCCCTTGTCGAGGGGGCTTTAATGTTGAGGGCAAAAAACCAAGTGGAAGTTTTAAGGGGGGAGAAATGGGACGGGCCCTAAAGGTCTTACCCATGGTGTTCAAGTGCAAGTCAAATCTATCTATCTATCTATCTATCTATCTATCTATCTATCTATCTTATCTATCTTATCTATCTATCTATCTATAGATCAAAATAATCAAATACGTTTGTTATACTTACAGTAACAACTATACTATACTATGTTAGACTTTGTACGTTGCACATTATTCAAATCAGTTTTTCAATTGCTCTGCTGTCGTCCTTGGTGACATAAACATCCACTTAGACACCCCAAGCTCAGCAGACTTCATGTAGCTGGTACACTCCTTTGACCTACAATGGGTCCGCAGCCCTCCTACTCACAAAGCTGGCAAAGAGCTTGATGTCATTCTCACTTTGAACTGCACCACAGATACCCTAACAGTCACGGCTCTCCACGTATCAGACCACTGTTTCATCCGGTGTTTCAATGTGTTTCTGTCGGAACAACACCCTGTTCCTCCACCTATGGTCTCATTCCTCCACATTCCTTGATCCAGATCAATCTGGCTTCAAGAGAGGCCACTCAATCGAGACAGCTCTATTGTCTGTGACAAAAGCCTTCAAAGAAGCCACAGGAACAGCTCAATCCTCGGTACTCATCCTACTCGACCTCTCAGCTGCCTCCCATATGGCTACCTACTGCATCCTACCTCTTAAACATGTGCATCAAGGACACAACACTTCCTGGTTTGAATCCTACCTCACCTCAACGCACCTTGGTGAGGACAGCTATCCGCATTTCACTACGGCACCACAGGGCTAGTACCCCTTCTCTCTGCCATATACTGCACCTTGATTGCTCTTGGACAAAAGCCTCAGCTAAATGAATAAATGTAAATGCCATTACTGAAATGTGCCCAAGTAATAGGAATGCACAGTTTTCCTGTTGATGTTCTCTTCAAAGTTAGGCCAAAAAAAAAAGGGTTCCCTGTGAGAGTGGATTGAGTCTTAAGATTTCCAGATTTCTTAGGCTGGAAAACCGCACAATTACGGCATTATCTAGTCCTCTGCCCGTTTGTTTCCCTTAGGTAGGGGCCATCCATCTTTCCCCAAACCCTTCAAAATCACAGTGCCCAAACCTCAACGCTTGGCAGCCGGCATGGATGGGGTGGAAAACTTGTGCAATATACACAGAGGAGCACTGACAACAGCACGGAGTCATCCGTCTTGTCTTTCAGAAAATCAGACTGTATGGCTCTTTGCCCCTAGATCTTCACTGTACAGATGAGAACCATTATAAAACAGGCATCTGAAATCACCTTTTCCAAATCTAAAATACGGAAAGTCTGAAGCACCAGTAATATCCGACATGGAAGTTGAACAGTACATCATCTGCCATTCCATCAGCAGCAGCAGCAGATGCCTACTTTATGGAACAGTCAGGAGGTAAAGAAGAACATGTAGCCACACAAGATCATGTTACATGTCTGAACAGCAAGCACACCTTCATGATGTCTACATTCCTGACCAAGCCACAGAGGAAATAGACATCCCTGATCAGCCGTCTCTCTCTCTCTCTCTCTCTCTTTCTCTCTCTTTCTCCTTCTCTCTCTTTCTCTCTCTCTCTCTGCTCCACTCTATGGGAAGGCACCCCACAAACCCTTATCTCCTACAGCTGTCATGTGCACATTACAGCTGGTGCATTACAGGCAGAGAGTGATGTGAAGCCATCCACAGAGAGAGAGAGAGAGATTTGTGGACCAGGCATCATGGGATTGGGGGGGGGGGGGACGAGAAAAAGAGGAGAGATTTACAGGATATCCAACTGAATGAGCACACTCATTCATCAGGAGGTACAGGAGCAGAGGTAGAGAAACTGAGGGAGAGAGACAGAAGAAGAAAGAAAGAAAGAAAGAAAGAAAGAAAGAAAGAGTGACCAAGGGAAAGGGGGGGTAGCAGGAGAGAGGGAGAGAGAGAAACAGAGGGAAGTGAGAGGGACAAAGAGAGAGAGAGACAACAAGAGAGAAAGAGAGAGAGAAAGAGAGAGAGAGAGAAAACGAGTGCGAGA
Organism: Alosa pseudoharengus; assembly: GCF_046254945.1. Taxonomy (NCBI): domain Eukaryota; kingdom Metazoa; phylum Chordata; class Actinopteri; order Clupeiformes; family Clupeidae; genus Alosa; species Alosa pseudoharengus. Next base: position 17,504,753 of record NW_027468630.1, on the reverse strand, counting down.
GTGTCTGGGCCGGGAGCCCAGGGTGGAGAGGTTCAGCTGGTGCTGTCCCAGTGTTCCACGCTTATTGCCGTGTAATGCCTCGCATTCCCTTTCTCACCGATCGCAAATTTGCCGCTTCGATTTCCTGGCACAGCCACAGCAGCGTGGGCCATTCTGGAGCAGTTCCTCCTGAGCGGACTCTGCTAAGCTCCACACACATTAGTCTCACTCATTCTGTTTTTACATTTTCCAGCTGCTCCTGAGAAATGAGCAGAGTAATATGTGTGTGTGTGTGTGTGTGTGTATGTGTATGTGTATATGTATGTGTGTGTGTGTGTATATATTTATGTGTGTTTGTGTGTGTGTGTGTGTGTGTTTGTGTGATGAAGGCCGCCTTTGTCTCGTCCCTCCTCTGGGGTGCTGCGGTGAGCGTTCCAGACGAGGTGACCGAACTGGAGGTTCCTGAACCTGAAGCCAGATAAGGCAGCCATCTCTGAAGACGTGGTGAAGAGGAGCTTCCCCCCTGTGCATAGCTGAGCAATGAGGCTTAATATGATATTAGGTAGGTATGATGTTTAAGTAGAATTGATATGGCTTTGAATGGCATTGAAAAGCACAGTGATTTACTGACTGACAAAGTTCAGTTCTGCTCTGTCTACAATGTAAATGCAATTACAACCCCTTTTGGCAACAACATTTGGGAATGATTTGGACATTATTTTGGATACTAGTCCTTATCACAACACGCAACGGCACAATGATCCAATCATTTGCAGATGCTGTTGGCATATATATCCTCAAGCACGAGCCAAAGGGGAATTGAAGAGAAACTGACTGGGATCCATCCCATTTGAGCTGATGATCCCTGAAACCAGGTCCAAGTGGAGCAAGCTATTCCCCGGTGTGAGAGATAGTACCTGCACGCCCCTGCTCACAAAGCCTGCAGTGTAAGGCCTTTTCTCTTCAGCCACACCTCCTCTTCCACAGCCACCACCTCCACCAACAGAACAGGCTAACCTTTTTAACAGCCCATTTTAGGGTTGGAGGGTAAATAGGGCTTTTTTGGGCTCAATTCTTAAAGAAGCCTATTCTTCGGCGTGGGACGCTGTAGCTGCATTCAGGGGAGATTATTTTCCAGACGGGGCTCCGTGTTAAATACGAGAGGGGAGTTTTAAGACCAGATGACCTTAACAGATGAGGAGAAAGTCACAGGCCACTGCAGAGCCCAGATGGTCGCTATCAAAAGGGAAATCTAATATCGGGAGAGATCAAAGAATGCAATGAAATATTACTTTTTTGAAAAGAGTTAAGGACTGATAAGCATGCAGAGTGGCCTCCACAGAATACCGAAAAAACTATAAAAATTTCATAAAACTGTCAAAGCCATGACAAACCATTCAATTTAGTACAAACTATTTGACAGTGTCCCAAATCAAAACCATGAAATGGCATGAGTTTAGTGTGTTTGTCCAGCGGGCTGCCGGACAGAGGGGGAAAATGGCAGGAGCCTGTAACAGGAAATCCCCGTGGGAGAGTTCTGGCCACATCGACGCAGTGAGCAACAGGCAAGTAAACAAAGACAGAGCGTCCACAGTGGGGGATTAGTGTGTTAGCTGGAGGGAGAGATGTCGTAAAAGATGAAGGAATCCACAGTGGACACTTAGCCAAAGCAAACAGCAATTCTCCACCCTCATTCTCACCCTAACCCTCACCCAACCAAGCATGAAGGTACGGGTTCAAAGCCCACAGAATGGGAAGGAGGCGCTTCACCTCACTGATGGATTGAGACCCAAAAGGGCATGGATGACTGGCCCTGGGGCCGTCCACACAGAAGCAGACGGCTCCGTGGGTCAAAGGAGCATGTTTTAACATGTCGTCCAGGTGAGACCCCCATTGTTTATTTGACATTTTACAGCCTCCATTACCAAACCATATCCTGTGGGCAAGTGTGATTGCATTTCCATCCAAGCCTCTCTTTAGGGTCTCTTGTGTCTGCTAAACCACATATTTCATTATAGGTGCAGTCTTAATATGATCCTTTCCTATTTGATTTCCACTCTCTTCCATTCGGTAAACTTGGATCGTGTTCTTATCATTGTGTTCTTCCTTCTCTCCAGGAGATGTTCTGGAGAGCTATTATGACATCATGTTCTGGAACCGTGTTCTCTGATAAATCCACTCCCCCATGGCTAATCAGGAACAATGCACGCGAGACGTGCTTGAATGCTTCTGGCTCCCTAGTAGCTCATTTAAGTCATTTTCCTTTACTCATTCCACTGCTATGCTCTCATTTCAAAGTGATGCCTCCTATTTCCTATCAGATTTGCCTACAGTCTGCACCCCGATAGAATGCTTCATTCTGCATTGACTAGACTTCCCTGTGTTCCACTGTGCCCCAAGTTGTTGAGGATGGAAATGCAATTGGAGAACCTGAAAGGAAACAGCCATGCCAAACTAGGCCTGTGCTGGCATGGCACTGAAAGCCTCAACTGACATGAACAAGAAACAGTTTGTCCAGATAATTTATGGTTTGCCTGGACACCATGGGTCAATTAGTGACAGCCCGGTGATTCGTTGACACAGTGTTCAGTGTTCTTTTGATTACGCCCACAGGAGAGAGGCAGGGAGAGAGATGGGTGTGTGTGTGTGTGTGTGTGTGTGTGTGTGTGTGTGTGCCGCACACTTAAGAGTAGAGGAGCCCCCACGACTCGTATTCTCCCCGATCTCTATTCCATATGTCCCAGGCAGGAAGCTGAGAGAAACTTTCCACACAAAACCCCGTCCTGCTGGATGGCTCTGCACGTGGAGCCTTGTTTTTCTCCATCTCCCTCTCTTTCTCTGTCTCTCCCTCCCTCTCTCTCTCTCTGCCTGATTTATGGCCTATAAACTAACATGCTATCACTTCAACTGAGGAGCTGTGGTGGAACTGCTATGCGACTGACTCCACTCTTCACCTTAACACTATTTAATGTGTTAAATTTGGCATTTACATTCTAATAGCTCTGAGTAGTACCCCATCATCCCCTCTTACTCTCCATATAGCTGTCACATAGAAAAATATGAAATCATGACAAAAACAATGTGTTTGTTTGTAAAGTCTTCAAATAAATGCTGTCAACAGATATTTGTGGTTTGCAAGGCTTGATGAATATACACGCCACAAATAAACAAAAGTCTTTGTGCGATTTCAAATGAGAGCGGTTGCTAGTAATTTATAAGACGTGTGAGACAGCCCCCCCCCACCCCCACCCCCCCATCTGTCTCCCTGTGCACCACTTCGACAAACAGGAAGTTGTTTATGAACACATACGCATGGTGAATGACATGGCTGAGAACACAGGAATGCCAGTGTCAACCATGACCCCCACCGAGGACCTGAGAGGTCCACCAAGGGAGGACTCACCGGACCAGACTGGACCCCAGCAGCAGGTTTCCAGCCACTTGAAAAACAAAACGCTTTCCAGAGGTTTTTTTTCCTCATTTCAAAAAATATATATATTCTGCTTCTTCTTCTTCTCCGTCCTCCACGTAAGGGGATGGAATTTTTGGTGTGTCCCTCAGGAGGATCTAATTAAACCCAGAGAGCGAGGGAAGCATGGTGAGCAAGCGCGCGAGCAGCACATGTTCGGCTCCTCGCACGTCTAGGGGGAGAGAAAGGGAACGCTCCTGCTGCTGAGCTGGCAGCGGTTGGGAGCGGAAACCCCTGGAACCCGTGTGGAGCGGAGGAGGGGCGGAGTGGGGGCAGCCTCATGAAGGCCTGCAGTGGAGTGGAGAGGACAGCACCAGTGCTCGTTTCCACCAGTGAGGGGCTAACACAACATCAGTGTGAACGGAGAGGGGGAAAAAATCACTCTCTCTCTCACCTGCCTGTCGGACAGACGGGACACAGACACATAAACACACACACACACACACACACACACACACACACACACACACACACACACAGTACCCCAGACTGTGCGGAAGTGGCCACCTGAGTACCGCTAGACGTCACACGCCAGCAGCGGCAAGGCTGAGCAAAATCACAAGCTATCGCCCTGAGGAAATCCTAAACAGTCTTTTCCTAGGAGAGGGAAGGGTGTGTGAGGGTCCCTTAGGTCCTGCTGGACCTCCATGGAGGGCTTCTGAGGTAAGACTGAGCTCTCCTTGGAAAAATGATGGATTAACAGTTCGGGAACGGCTTTGTGTGCTAGGGGCGACACAAATGTCACCAAACTTGCCCCCGTTACACAACCATGACAAACAGTAAATATGGGAGAGGAAAGTAGGCAAGGCATGTTATGTTGTGTGCAACAAGGTTCCTGGCATCAAGTAGTGAATGTCATCCCTGATCAACCTCAGGCAGAGACAAACAACGACGTTACTGCTTTTTCCACTCTCCTACCGTTCTGAGCAGGTCTGTTTACTTCTGTTGATTACCATTCTACCACCGAAACACTAAGTTAAGAATCAGAGACACTAAAGAAAGCGTGGAAAGATGTATCCACACACTGACTGAAACAACAAAACCTCTTAGTCTTAAGTCTTCCAATGATCTATTATCTATCTATTAACAGACAACATGGTGCAGAAAAGGGTTAATAGTGGTTAGTAGATAGATAATACATCCTGTAAAGCTCTCCCCGACCCCTAGAGAAGTTAAGACTCGCTCTCCTACACAAAGTGTCTGTGGTCAACAGTCCAGCCCTTTCATTTTTACCTCTGTAATGTTATTGTTAAATTATTTTTTTATCGTTAGCTTTTATAGCTTTATACTTTGGGTGGAAATTTTAAATAAAAATCTTTTAGCTTTTATGAGACTGCACTTACCGTTAAAGAAAAGCTCCTCTTGTTTAGCCTGTCTTGCCTCTGAAGAGAAGCAACGCTTCTTCAGCCAATCAGGATTAAACTTACTGCTGTGCTGATCAGGCCATGTTATAGACACCTGTACAGGAAAGGACATAAATCAGTCTTCTTTATCATCATAATTGCAGCACATATACACCTTCATAGAACACACACAAACTCAAATGCAAAATGAATAACTTTTACACACTGTACTACAATCCACTTTATCATACTAACAAGTCATTTTTATCATTATCATTATTATAATATTATTAAAATACCAGCACGTACATCATCATTCCACACAGACAAATAGCTTACAGGTGCTGTGGCATAGTTCTGGCATCAAATACTCAAAACTAATCCTTATTATTTGTATATCTCTTGAATATCTCTATTCAATATATTGAATATCTCTCACACCATATCTTACTGTATTTGTTTATAAGACTTTGTTTTAAAAGGCTTTTTAGTGATTATGCAAGGCTTTATGCTTGCACCTCTGGTGCAAGTCTTTGATTAATGGGAGACCAATCACAAGAGCTGAATAGAGCAAGATTCAGCTTCCCAGCTGTTAAGTAAAGCAAACATGCCCAACCTAATGTCCTTCTTGATAGTGAATGATTGTCCTACCTTGTTGTCCTCTGTGACATGAACGCTGTCCACGCCCGTGTGCACGTCCAGTTCGGAGAGCAGCAGGCTGCGTGCCTGGGCCGACTGGAGGGTGCAGTGTGGACACTGGCAGTTGTCCCTCAGCCAGGTGTAGGGGTAGAGGCTGCAGCTGCCGTCCTCCCACTCCACCTGCAGAAGGCGTTCACGCTCCAGGGCGCGGGTGTGCCGCACCACCGCAGGCGCCGCGGACGATGGAAGGGAAGCGGTGGCGGCGGCAGCAGCAGCGAGCGTCTGGTGACCTCGCGTGGATGCGAGGACGAGGGCAGCTGACGGTAGTCTGCACTTGCCATGGCTCTTCACCGCCTGCAGGGCTGCCGTGGATAAACCGGCGCTGGAGACACAGCGAGCGAATCTTGATAACATCCTTCACAGGCGCAGCGGACGCGTGGACTGGCGGGTGGCACTTGGGAGACTGCAGGGTCAGAGGAGCTGCCATAAATGGGGACAGAGGGATGACGTAAGGCTTCATGCTGGCACCACTAGTTATCTATTTACTACATTATTGTTGTTCAGCACTTCAATCAGTAGGCAAATGTTTATGATCATCCAATCAGAACACCTAGAGCCAGTTATGAGGTTGCTCAGCAACATTGCTCACAAAGTTGCCTATTGAAATCTGACATTGCACTGAATGTCAGTTGATGATCATTTTCACTTCCACAGAAAAGAGAACTCAGTTAGTGATGGGGATCTATCTGAAGACAAAGCTTTATTCTTTCTACTGTGCTTAGTGGTGGAGCCTTCCTGGATTACTCTGTTCATCTCCGATAAGAATATTAAAACGACTTCAGAAAACTAACAGTATTCAACCATTCAAGTAACGCATAGAGCACAATAACACAGGCTAAAACACTGAACTTAACCACTGATCATATAACCATAAAACTCCACAAAATAAACAAATCCATTCTGTCCAGCCTTATGACATTAAGACATCAGGATGCAGTCAAACCATATGATTTTGCAACAGTACAGATAAGTGTGAGTGTACACCTAATGTGCCTGCGTCAACATGCCTGCAGGACTTTAGACAGAGACTTCATGCCACATTGGTCCTGAGCCATGTGTAACTGTACCCTGCACTCTGCCTGCAACCCCACATCAGAGGTGGCATGAGGGTCGTCACCCAAATGTCACCTCTGTAGTATTTTTGTCTGCTATTCTGTCTCCTTGATAGAACACTGACTGCACAACACAAGCATTCTCTGATTCAAGACAGAGCATGTTGGAAAGTTGTTTAGGTGAGAGATGTTGTTACATTATATGCTTGACTGGGCTCCTACCTTTTTTGATTTGTTTAAAAAGCATGGACTCAGACTGACAACACAGACATAGACTGACAACACAGAGCCATATTTAACCCTGAGATCTAAACAATAGGACTAAGGTAAAAAGTAACTTTTCACTCCAGTAGCCTGGTATCTACTTCAGTGAGACACACCTTTGACCTGCTCGAGTCCAAATCCCAGGGACACACGACTTCACATGGATATTATGACGTAAACTCAATACACCACGCGAGCGTTGTAAACTAGGTAAAGGGTCACACGAGCTTGTAACCATGACCGGCTGACTTGATGTGCGTGCGTCCTGTCCAAAGGCACCGGTAAATTGTGTGTCCTGTCCAAAGACTCCGGTAAACAAAATACGTAAGAAACGAAATTGAAAGTATGGTTTCTGAATGAACAGTAAAGTTTGATTGGAAATACGCGAATTACATTAGGGTAATAACTGTTACATAGATTTAACTCATTCCCAGCTAGTAATTGACCAGTAAGCATCGCAGCATGAACACAATGAAAAGCAATGAAACTTCCACACAGCTAGCGGACTAGGCTACTGCGTACTGTGTTTGTTGCCGTAACCTATACCGTAATACGATTATTGGTGTTTTGCGAATAACTACAGTAGGATGTGTGCTTTCTGTACGTACGTAAACATTTGTTTTAGTGTTGCTAATACAAAACATCCATCATTTCCGCATAAAAAACCTGTAACAGATTTCTTGTGGAAGTAAATATAGCCAGCCAACTGACGCAGCTAGGTACCGGTTAGCTGTCAACAGCACACTAACAAACAAGCCTCGAGCTTGTAAACAAATGTTCAAATCACCATTATCAACAACAAACACATCCTAAACCATTTCCGTATTGCAATTATAGCGTGCATAATGAAGGAGATGCATAAATATACAACATTACCTTGCTCTAGTGCTGCTTCCTGAATGAGAAGTGTATTAACGCGAAGGCGTGAGAATAGTGTCTCGCTGACAGTGAAAGTAGGGCAAAGGTTAGGCTACTTGCCTGCATTATAAATGGCTGGACTATTATGATAATCTTCTGTAACCTACATTATAGGCAGAGTAGTCAATATACGATTTGGGTTTGGGGTTTAACATCATAAACACAATTTACAGCATAAGTTTACCTCTTGAAAAGTGTTGGATATATAGGCAATACGAATACTTACATAACCAAATGTTTGTCCAAAATAGCCTAGGCTACAGCTATTTTGCTAGTCTGCGTAAAAACCATACATTTAGAGGCCACAGCATTGATTGGAGTCTGAGACTTTTGTTTTCTTTGGTGAAGTGACAGTTAAGAGTTAACTCAACCACAACTCAACTAAAAAGTCATGCTTAGTTTGTTGGATTTTACTTAGGCATAATGGATTTCAGTCGAGGTAGGCTTGTCTTGCCTTGACTCTGTATAATAAATCAGTTATTACTTTTTCTTGAATGCAACCTTTTATTATGTAGAGTGAATGTCCTCTGTCTGGCTGTAGGCTGTATAATACATACCCTAATGCTTCAGCTGTGGCACATTTCATCATACAAAATAATTTATGGATTTCACAAGACATGTCCCTCACCAAGCCTGTTTGAACACTGTTATCTGTTCTGTAACCTTATCGCAGCTTCCTTGTGCCATCTCTGTTATATGTTTTGTTACAGAGTGCTACAATTGACTGTTTCATAATCAGTCCTGAACAACTTCCTGTAAAGCCACTCACAGCAACCTACCGTAAAAGTAGTAGTGGGTCTGCAGGGACGCGTAAACATCAACTCTTAATAGATCCCTTCCATTAGAACCTTGCAAACTGCCAACACCTGCTTACAGACTAACCTGCACGTAGGCTATTCTGCTGGCTTGTGCTTTATGTAAAACCATGATATTGTGTTTGACCACTGAAAAACACTGAAACATGTGCTTATAAGCTTGAAGACTTTATTATATTAACAGGACAACCTCTCAGGAATGTATAAACACCTTTTGAGTATTTGAAGTCCAATATTCCTGCCCGCAGTCATCTTGGTTGGTCTTGGGATTTGTCACCCCAGTCATACGATTTCTCAGTAACCAGAAAACATTATACCATCACAAGAATATACATTTTACTATAATGATGCACAATTTGACATCAAGAATATATTTTATCCCACATAAAAATATACACTCACAGTATTACATTTCAATAAGCACATTTGTATGACACAATATCCTCATGAGACACACAGGCCTACATTTGAAGGATTTATTAACATGATTCAAAACAAGATAGAGATAGGCTACAACATAACCTCAACTCCTTTATGATAATCAATACTCTAATGTTATTATTAATAGAAAATAACACCAATAATAATACCTTATTAAATAAAGGTCATTTTGGCAGTATACATATCCCATTGTAGCCGTTTGCTTACACTTCTCCAGCACTGATCTGATGGACAGAGGTGCCAGATGTTTGCTTGTTATTCCTGCTGTAAACATCTGTGGTATTTAGTTTAGATCATGCTGCACCACTCTGGCATGTGTTAAGCCATGATCCTGCCAAAACAGTTTGGGTTCCACACTGAACTCAATGCAAATTGATTAATTCTGAAAAACATAACAGATCACACAAGCTGAATATTATGTTCAATCACATGGGAGTGCTAGTTGTTTCTGGATCACTCAAAATTGTAATTCAATCAGTACATGTCTAACAACATCACTGATCTTTTGGGCCACGAGGTATCCTGGACCTATTACAATGGAATGGCCATAGTTCTGTGATATACTCCCCAAAAAAGACTCACCCTTATTTGTATTCCAAAGTAATTTCTTAACCTTGTGCAGGCTATTAAGTGTATGATATACAATTAAATAATGTTACAATTAATGAATATCAACAGCTTTAGCAAAGTTAAGAAAAAGCACCTCTGTCAGGGTATGCAATCCCCTCAAAATGCATGAGCTCAGCTTGGCTCAGACTTTCATATACTCATTTTTCAGCCGGCTTAGTCTGGTCCCGTGACTCCTGATGATAAGAGACAGCAGCTCATGTTTGTCTTTCAGCCCAAGTGAAATGTCCAGAGTCTCTTTCAACACGTCCCTGGTGTGAACGATCATGTTCAAGAAGTCGTCATTGATGCGATGCTCTTCTTTGAGTTCGTTCTCTTGACTCTGTTTGAATTTCACTTCAAGTTCCAACAGTGATTTCTCGGAATTAGTGAATGCCTCGGTTATCTGCGTTGTCTCTCTTCTTAAATACTTCCCATAGCTGTCCTCTCCGTCCAGGTCGTAGGAGATGCTCTTTCCAATCCCCTCCAGAACTCTGGCAGCGTCCTCTATATGACGCTTAATAATCGTGAAATCATCACGGATGACTGAATCCTGGTTCTCATCCAGACCGCATTTTCTGTCGTCTGTCATTTTGAAAAGCATCTGACACTTCTCCGGGTCGTCGTTTTCCTCGTAATCGCCGTCTGGAACGAAGTAATGATGAAAAGTGCCATTAGACATCTCCGGATACAAGGGTCCCGAAAAAAATGCGCTACAAAGGTGCAGCGTAACTAACCAAGCAGTTAGTATTAAGGGGAGAGAAGCCATCGTAGGCTATAACCCGCTCCACTAAACTCCCACAATTCGGAGAACTCGTCTGAAGGACCGGTTCACTGATAAGGTCTGTCCAGTCAGAACCTAGGAGAATCCATCCACTGCTATTTGTTATAGCTTTTCAAAAGCTATCCAAATCTGAAGACAGGTAGTCTATCCAAGAGCGATTCACCAAGTTGCAAGTCCCAGCAAAACAAATAGGCTATTAAAGCAGTCTTCCCTTTGGTGCTGTCCCTTTGATTTGTTTGAGAATTAGGAGCGCAGAGCCGTAGCCTACGCGTTTTAGCAAAATGTCCCGCTGCGTAATTCAGAAAATAAATGTGAGATGCGTCGACAAGAGATGATTTGATTTAAAAAGGCTTTGCTTGTGTCCTTGGTTGCTTTCAACATCTGCAGTGCTCATGCACCGCTCTACGTTTAGGCTAATGATACCCTCTCTCCGACTCTCAAATTACAGCCCGTCACTCCTTCACTCCTTCACTTAAAAGGCAGCATGCTCTCTGGCAGCCTGACTATTTGAGGCAGGACTGTGTTATTAAAGTAGCAGGACCCATTAGGTGTGTTTAGGTTTCCTTGGACACTTAGAACCTCTGCGCTGTACAGGGAACTGGTTTCTTGGAGTTAAGGAAACAGTTTTAAAATATAAACAGTTATAAACTTGACTGTAGCTCAAAAGCCTGATTTAAAAACTATTTTTCTGTTTAAGACTGAAAAATGACCCACATCTGCCCTCTATCCAAAAATAACAACAACATTTCTCCTTCATGTTGCTCACTAAATAGTTAAGTTTTAATCAGTCTTTTGAATGATTTTGAGTCATACCGGCTTTATTCAGCCTGTCTGACAGACGATTGAAAGCACAACTATTGCGCCTCCTCCCTCGGTCAGAAAATTGTTGTCTGAATTTGTTGCGCAGGGTTGCCTGCATTAAGTCCCTTCTAGGATAAGGGCCCATGGTCGTCCATCTTGGCTACTGAAGCGTTTCCGTGGACAATTACCCAGACAGGTCTGTTGAGTGATGACGCGAGGTCACAGCCTCTCCAGATAGTGAGAATGAGCAGAAGCCTCTATGCAGTGACATCATGCTCTTCTCCTCTGTCTTTGGCATGCTTGCCTTTCACTGGGGCCCCAAAGAAAAACCTGTCAGGGTTGCTGTGGAGAGGGTTGGTAAAAAGTGTGCAGAGGCAGACCTGACTAAACATTCTCTTTTTTTAAAGGATGAGATTTGTGTCAGAGCCAACTTTATTCTAGACCATCTGAACAAAAGCCTTCTAAGACGTTCAGTCAGACTGTTTCAATTGGAGGCGTTTGTTTAAAGCATGGAACAACTTGTTACATAACCTTTTAATTTAGTGTCAGGACAGGGGGGTTGTTCCAGGCACTGCACTGCAGTGGCAATGAGATTTAGCTTCTCAGTGCATATGTACGTATAAATCATCTATACTGCACTCCTACATGATAAAAGTTACATAACTCTTGGAAAATATTTTTTTCATTGAGGAATAAGAGAAGACTAAGAACCACCAAATTATTCAGATGTCTGGGAGGGAGGCAAAATAAATATACATCACATGTGAAAACCACGACACATTTTGCACTCTCAGCTCCATTCTCCAGACCCTCAATCTGTGGATCTGAAAACAGGACCATGTGGGTAAAGGTTTTAAAATGAGCAGTTCCTGGAGCTATAGTCACTGCTTCAAGTAACCTTGAATTTACACCTAACAGTACAATATATTGACGCCAAACACCAAAATAGGCTACATTATATAGGCTACTATAACAATAACGGTCACTCAACCTCAAAATCATGTTCTTGAATGTTGTAGGCTACTACACCGAAGAAAATTATGAAAATAAAGACAAAAAATAGAAATACAAAATTAGGAAAATATAAAAAAAAATGTTTTGTTCACCATGTAGTACCATTGGCACATTGATCTCCATTCTGTACTGTATGCTGCTGTTTTCTCAGTAGACTGTACATTGTACGACCAGTACGCTGGTTCAACTGTTAACTGAGTATTTGTTTAGTTGTATTCGTCTGTGTTTTAGTCTCTTGGCAAGAGATAAGGGTATTACTTCTAAATGCCATGAACCCCAGATGAACCGGGACAGGACTGCCAGTTCCCGATGAGGGCCGGATTTAATGATGGCTTGGTGCTTTATTAGTCACTGCCGAAAACATGATGTACACGGCTGGCCAGGGTCCTTCCACCCCCGCCCCACCCACCCCCACAACCCCACAAAACAAGTAAATTATAAAAAAATAAAAAAAAACACTTTAAAGAGGCATCAAGTTGCTCACCAGTAAAATATGCAGATGTTGATGAGGTTGCCATCCTATGTAAAAGGGCGAAAATGAACCCCATATCCTGGAATTTGGCTTTCATCTAACACATCTTTTAAATTAGGCATGATGTCACACTCGTTGTATGCACACATGCTTAACCACGTATGCACATGCACTGTATCTTCAACAACAAGACAAGGCCAAATCTTTTTGTCTTGTTCCTTAATATGAAGAGTCCTTAAATCCAATCACCTGCAGATTCACATTCTAAAACTTAGATCACCCTGCCTGTTGTACACACTACATTGCCTTTGGAGTGAGAAACTTAGGTGAGTTTCTAGTAGCCTTTCATAAACATGTCGATGCTGTGCAACACTCTGGGCTTTAAATTTCATTAGTCTGCCCAGATGTGGCCCCCTGCTTTCTGCAGACCACATTAAGCATGAAGTCATAGGAGACAAGTGGATGCCCGCGGTGGAACTCTGAGCTGTGCGAGAGCAAGCTGCAGATTAATAAGGTCGTGGTCCCCCGGCAGCCTTTCCTAGCTTTTATCACGGGCACATGTTCCCCATCGTCCAGCAGTGACCTCAGCCAGCAGCATACGCTCTGCGTATCAGCTGTGACGCCCAGATCTATAAACCCAAGTTTACGCCTCTCTTTAATGTGACAAAGTTCTGGAAGCCGCAGCAGAGCGGGCATCTGTACAGATCAGACTGGGCACGTTGAAATAGCTTGAGTTGAAACGCTGCGTTTCAAAGTTTGTGTTCACCCAGAAAGAGATTTTAAAAACAGGGGAGGAGTACTAGGAAGCAAAAGTGCTGTGAGTGTGAATACTACCTAATAGACCTGTCAGCTTTGACGCAATGGAACAGCTCAAGAGGAGAGCGGGTTTGGAACCAAACACTAGCATTCATGAGAGCACACACACACTGCTGTCGCAGATTTGGACTGGAAGGGGGAAGCCGTCGGGAGACAGACTCAGTGCAGAGACTACAAGCACTAGGAGCTATTTATAAAAACTGCTTATAAGACTTTTCCAGCTGATTTGTGGTTGGTAGCTATCCCAGCATTCCCTCTATTTTCTTACGCCCATTGTCATCCTTCACTTCTTTTCCATATGGAAACATACCAGAGCCAAAAGTACCCACAAAAAAAGACAAAGACACACACACACACACACTGACACACTTGAGCAGTGTGCATGCACACATGCCACCACATATTTATTAAAGGGGAAAAATAACTGTGGTCTCACATATTCAAGGACATACAGGACTGTATCAGTCCCACTTTTGTCAAAATAATCATAAATGAGCGCTTCATTAGACTAAGTCTATCTTGGGCAGACAGAAAGGTCCAGCATAGTTTATGCCACTGGAAATCTTATACTGAAATAGCATATATTCACAGCATGTAAACCAGTATTAATTATCTGTAAGCACGAACAGTTCCTCTACCTCCTTCCTCTCCTCATCCCACTCTTCCCTCCTCTGCCTCCTTCCTCTCCTCATCCCACTCTTCCCTCCTCTACCTCCTTCCTCTCCTCATCCCACTCTTCCCTCCTCTGCCTCCTTCCTCTCCTCATCCCACTCTTCTCTCCTCTACCTCCTTCCTCTCCTATTCCCTCTCTTCTCCTCTACCTCCTTCCTCTCCTCATCCCACTCTTCCCTCCTCTACCTCCTTCCTCTCCTCTTCCCTCTCTTCTCTCCTCTACCTCCTTCCTCTCCTCTTCCCTCTCTTCCCTCCTCTACCTCCTTCCTCTCCTCTTCCCTCTCTTCTCTCCTCTACCTCCTTCCTCTCCTCATCCCACTCTTCCCTCCTCTACCTCCTTCCTCTCCTCTTCCCTCTCTTCCCTTCTCTGCCTCCTTCCTCTCCTCTTCCCTCTCTTCTCTCCTCTACCTCCTTCCTCTCCTCTTCCCTCTCTTCTCCTCTACCTCCTTCCTCTCCTCATCCCACTCTTCCCTCCTCTACCTCCTTCCTCTCCTCTGCCCTCTCTTCTCTACCTCCTTCCTCTCCTCTGCCCTCTCTTCTTCTCTACCTCCTTCCTCTCCTCATCCCACTCTTCCCTCCTCTACCTCCTTCCTCTCTTCTTCCCTCTCTTCTCTCCTCTACCTCCTTCCTCTCCTCTTCCCTCTCTTCCCTTCTCTGCCTCCTTCCTCTCCTCTTCCCTATCTTCTCTCCTCTACCTCCTTCCTCTCCTCATCCCACTCTTCCCTCCTCTACCTCCTTCCTCTCCTCTTCCCACTCTTCCCTCCTCTACCTCCTTCCTCTCCTCTGCCCTTTCTTCTCCTCTACCTCCTTCCTCTCCTCATCCCACTCTTCTCTCCTCTACCTCCTTCCTCTCCTCTTCCCTCTCTTCTCTGCCTCCTTCCTCTCCTCTTCCCTCTCTTCCCTCCTCTACCTCCTTCCTCTCCTCTTCCCTCTCTTCCCTCCTCTACCTCCTTCCTCTCCTCTTCCCACTCTTCTCTCCTCTACCTCCTTCCTCTCCTCTTCCCTCTCTTCTCTGCCTCCTTCCTCTCCTCTTCCCTCTCTTCCCTTCTCTGCCTCCTTCCTCTCCTCTTCCCTCTTTTCCCTCCTCTACCTCCTTCCTCTCCTCATCCCACTCTTCTCTCCTCTACTTCCTTCCTCTCCTCTGCCCTCTCTTTTCTACCTCTTTCCTCTCCTCATTCCACTCTTCTCTCCTCTACCTCCTTCCTCTCCTCTCTACTTCCCTCTCTCCCCTCCCCTACCTCCTCTTCTACCACTTCTCCTCCTATCATACAATCCTCTGGCACTAGTATTGACAGATGCAGCGGTAAATAGCTAAGGTCTACATTGCACTGTAGTTTAAATGTTTATATACTGTATTCTATTGTTGTAGCTGTAGCTCTCTAGCTTTAATGTCATTCTATTGCTGTAAGTTTTCTTAGATAAAAGTGTCTGCAAAACAAATTTGCAAACAGACCATTTGTAGATTGGAAGGTTTTCTGTACAAGGCTGAAAAGGCCTTATCATTTTATGTGCGCAGATGTTCCACCAGGATTTTAACGGTCAGATAATAAAGTTTGGGACCACAGGTTGTCCCATAATTTGGGCTCCCCAGGTGTCTCGCAGGTTGGAAGGGATCCTGCGCTGACATTGCTGTGGGCCTGCTAGTGTTTTCCCTCCTGTCATTAAAGCTGACAGAAACAGAGGTTTGTTTTTAGAAGATCTGAGGATTTTGAATCATTCCATTCCGCTTATGTACAGCTTTCAAAGCAGCATTGGAACAATTAGGATGCCATTACGCCAGAGGAACTCAAAGGACTTGGTTATGCAAATCACTATCCTCAGGCAGCAAGGAAATGGCAAGAGCTTTCTTTCCTCCTCTGTAGATGAGCTGCAGAATAAATGTCCATAAATGTGCAGAGGGGAAGAGCACAGAGACATGCAGAGGGCAGATACCCACTAGATGAGATCAGCAAGTCCCCTCTCTCTTTAGTCAACTGCAACCCTCCTCAAACAGAGGTTTGCCATCATCAAAATCGAATTGGCTGCATGTGTTGCCACAGAACGGCTGAACTGCCCTGTGTTTTCTCCCTTTGACGTTCATTAACTGAGTATGACTTGTGCATTGTACAGTGGAACAAGAGGTGGCGATGAAGTCATTGGCCGTACCGTGGAGGGGGGGGGGGGGTCAGAGTTCATCACTCATATGCAGTCTCTTGTGTAGACGCATGAACAACACACTCTGTGCGCAGGGGGAGTATAACATTCTGTAATGGTATTCTTTGATTGGAACAAAGCGAAACCTGGAGAAAGCATTAATGGTGCATGCAGATGTGAGCCACTGGAAAGTCTGGTATCGTAGCATTGGCAGCTGTTATCAGACTCTTGTGTTCTGACCCCGAATCTTTGGGCAGTGAACAGGCAATCAGTCTGGACATGTAGTGTCCTGAAAACACATTTGTGGTCTACCGGTAGCATAGAAGTTGACAGCTGTTTCCACCATTTTGTTCCATTCACTATTAATATTAAGTAAACCTTGTTGCTGAATGGGTCATTCAAGTTCATATTACTATTGAAAGTTCCCAATAAATGTCAGAAAGGCTTTTTTTATGAGTTCTCTAAACTGCATTTTATAACCACCAGGCATTCCTTCCCTGTGCCAACGAGCAGAGACATCCAGAAATACCACCCCCCAACCCCGCAGTCTTTTGGATTATGCGTGGAGAAGAATCTGTAGCCTATCTCTCTCTCGGGTTACGTCAGTGCAAATCATTGGAAAGTCTGACTCCAGAACAGACTGTCAGCTCCCATATTATCGCCTGTGTGGAGTCACCCAGCTCTAAACGCAACAGGCGCGACAGACCAACAGCAAAAGAGCCTGTAATCACTCTCTCTCTCTCTCTCTGCACCTTGGATCACGCCAGTGGCTCTTTAAAAAGATGGAAATTGGGAACGCAAACAATAAAAAACGATGGTGAGAAAGTGCAGAGCACAAGCCAAGCCGAGTGGAAACTCTCCTCTGCAGTAAAAGTCATTAGTTTATTCCTGATTTACAACACACACAACAAATTCCAGTGTTAGATACTATTTTTGTAGTCTAAATAAGCCTATTACTTTACCATGGAGGAATTATTAAACAAATGAATTGAACAAAAGTACAAATGTCTTCCTGTGGTTTACTCAATTGTATCACATCTTCATATCGTTTACAATGGCTAGAGCATGTTTACGTTGGACTTATTGAGCCTGTCAAAACATTTCGTGTTGTTTCACCTCCAGTTTACAGGGATGCAAACAGAGATGTTGTGATAAATTTCATCTCCATAAATCTTGTCACTGGTCCATTCCTACTGTGTCGTGCAGGCATGTAACAGTAGTAAGATGGACAAATGACAGTGCAAACTACAGCAACAAAAGTGACATCATGAAATGACTGCTATTGGACTGGATAGGGAAAAAATGTAGTAATATAGACTGAATACATGGATTTCTATGCAACGTCACGAAAACATGCGTGCGCAACTAAGAGGCAGAAAGCACCATAGAACAGCATAGAGCAATGCTCTCCATGAAAAGAATAAAATGAGTTTTTGTTCTGAAAACTGCACCAATTCGAAATCACGATGGTTAGAGAATGTTAAATATGTTCAATATCCCTAACGGAATGCATGTCTTCGCCAAAAATGACAAAATACGATGTTATATTAATAATGCAAATGAACGGCAAACTTTGAAATATAGTCTGAAATGAGATGTTATTATCATTGAGACAACAGGGGTATACAAAAAAATCCGATTGTAGCTTACAGCAGCCGACTATTTAGGTTAAGTTTATAACGTTGTGGACGGCCACCAAGCGTCTTCTGCCCCACGGCTGCACGTGCATCTAGTTTTGTTGGTAAACGGGAAACCCGTGTATAGACTTACAAAAGTAATTGAAGCAATCCAGAGTTGGCTGTATGGGGTCATTTTCATCTGTTGTCCCTAGCCAGTTCTTAAAAAGGCCATGATGCGCATTGCAATATATAATGCAATGCAATACTTCTACACAATAATATTAAGCTGCTGTCTTTTTTCTATTTTCCTGCTTCTTAGGTGTGGAAAAAAGATACTATTAAAAACCGACAGTGTCTCAACAGATGATTTGGTTCTGATCATGTTACATTCTGACAGCCGGGAAGTTGATGAGCTCTCCATACGAGATAACAAGACAGAAGTCCTCGCCTGTGTAAACATGAATAAAGATGATCTCACACCTGCAGATGACATGAGGGCTGGAAAATAACAGGTTTGTGAAAAATATTTAAAGAACATCTATTTTTTCCAGACAGTGTGTGAGTGTGTGTCGCGCTGCTGGGTTCCTCTTCATTTAATAATCTGGGCCAGAATGAAAGTGTTTGTGGAAGAATATTATTTACAGTTTTTCCGAACTCAACCACAGGTTCCAAACTGTGCACCTTTCAGACCTGTTTCCTATGTTTGTGTCCTGCGGGTGCTAGGTTTATGCCTGGATGGACACCAGAGCTATGTAAACCTGCTGTGCAGAGTGATCGTTTCCATACATGCTGAAACATTTTAGGAACAGGCCAATTCATAAACAAGTGTTGAAAAATCTCCCCTGTGTTGTGTGTGTGTGCACACACAACACTTGTGTATGTGTATGGATGTGTCTACACATGTGTTTGTATGAGTGTGTGTGTGCATGCACACGCAAGTCTTAGCTAATGATCCATCCAAACCTTTGGTGCAAACATCACAGTTTCTCTCTGTGTGTATATTTGATTTGCTGAAGTTTCAGTAAACTCTTCTGCTTCTGTGAGCCCGGGAATCAGACACATTCCCTGGCTCGTGCAGCAGGTCATCTAAGGAGCAGTGAGCTGAGAGGAGCCCTTAAACAGATGACCCCTGCCAGATCAGCCAAATATTTCAGAGGCAGCTCAAAGGTTAAGCCTGATACCAGGAAGATCAATCTAAAGGCTTCAAAGGGAGTTCAGACAACCTGGAGGATCAAGGACATGAAACAAAGAAAATCATCTGGTGGCCAAGAGCATCATGGGACTTAAAGGAAGTCAAAACCAAAGTGGTTGAAACATGCGGTAACATCAGGCTATATGAGGATCTGTCAGATGAGCCAACAGAAACTGCACCAACTGTGTGGCATTCTGCTGAAGGTCAGGGAAGAGGATGTGACCAAAACATCTCTGGATTCAATCACAGGCTACTTCAGTGAGATGAGGGGGGGGGGGGGGGCAAAAGGAGACAAGGGAATGATGTCAGTGCTGAAAGAGCTTGAAAGAGCCCGTGACTGACTTGAATGAAGCATTCGTCTTCTTTTCAGCGCCATAGAACGAAGTCACCCATTTGTAATTTCTCTTGGCCTTGTGCCACCTTGCTTTACAGTAAGCATGACTACTTTCCCCAGGAAATGTGATGTCACAGTGGCAAGAACACTTGCTAAATCTATGCCGAGGTATAATTTCAGGAATTCTGCATGAAAGAAGAAAAGAAACATTCATTCTGTGGACCACTGAGGCAACCATATTGATGTTTTTTTTTCTTCTTTCCTTTTTCGCAAACCCTCTGGTGAGCCTCCTCGCTCTCTGTTTTCTTAGGATTGGTGTATCTTGGCACGTCCTGAACGACTCAGGTGTAAGCAGGAAAACGAGTCCCTCCCGTTTTAGCCTCAGAGAGAGTGTGCATGCCTTCCATATGCCCTAAGCATCTTAGTGCCGAGCCTGGCGTGGGCACAGGCGCAGGCGCAGGCGCAGACAGAGGTGGAGCGGAGCCGCTGGCGTAATGGTTGGCGCGCTGAGCACTGAGAATAGCTGTGGTGGCATTAAACCGCGTGCCATCTGCCAGGGCGCCGGCCACAAGGGGCAGAGCTGTCTCTCCAGCGTCGGCAGCCCCCTAAATGCCCTCATTGTGTCTCCGCACTGCAGCCCCTACAGGCTACGGCTGCACTGGCGCAAACATGGAGCCGCCAGGCCAATGAACGTCTGCTCATTTACATGATGGCTCGCCACGGCTGTGGGAGCTACACTGATGAAACATCTATTCATCGTGGGCTCAGTGCTGTTAAAAGAGCCTGACACCACACTGCCCTATATTTCCTATTGCACAGTTAGGGCTAAGGCATGGCCAGACGGACTACATGGTGTAAAAGTGTAAAACACATTGGATACGTAAACAAATTTGTCCTCGGCTTTCTCCAGGCTAGAAATGCAGTTTGTTATTAAGATGTTATATAGGAGAGCAGGTCATTTTGAGAGTTTGAGGGCTGAATGGACAGTCTGTGTGTTCTCACTCTCAGCTGGGTCAGTGTTGTGCTGCAATGCTGATCCCCTTGGAAGCACTTTTACCAATATATGTGCTGTAAATGTATCTAACCCTGTACACTAGGGGTGTGAAGGTACACACATTTGTACTGAACCGTTTAGGTACAGGACGCTAGTTTCAATATAGTTGTACCAAATGCAGTCTTTAATAGTACAGTAATCAACAGTATGCTTTTTTGCTTGCAGACCATATTTAAAATTTGAGTTCCCACACAAATATTAAGTGGTGGACCATATGTCAGTGTAGTCAATTAACATCAAAAAACATTTGACACCTCTTCAAAATACTATTCCCGTTGCGCATCAGCAATATTGTCAGTGAATTGTTAGCAGTGTCTGCAAGGTTACTGTCAGAAAATTAACCAAACCGTGACTTCAAAACCGAGGTACACACTGAACCGTGGCCAGCTCTGCTTTGAATGTGGGCCAGGACTTTAGCCTCCTGTTGTAGACGAGTGTGTGGATGAGAACTGTGCCTCTGGGCCACATGAGTCAGTCTGTGGGTGATGAGACGTGGCGGAGTCACCTGCCTGTCTGCTGAGCTTACTTACATTCCAACGCTAGACAAAGATAAAACCAGGGAACCGCCAGAGTTAGCCCAGAACAACTGCTGTCATGATGCCAGTTGCCACATTGGCAGAGGAGTCGTGAATTGATTGAGCATGCACTGTTGGAGACGGCTCTGTTTATTTGTTGATCATTTGTTACCCAGTAACATTATGTAGCATTCTGCTTTATTTCAACCTCTTATATTTATAACATCTATTTATTTTACACACATCTGAGTTTGCACCCATTGTGTCTGTCATCGCTGGCATATAAATGTCCCCACTCTCATTACAAACCCTGTGTAATCCTCAGATCTCCCTATGATCCAGTGGAATTCGAAAATAGGCCTTAATGTTGATGCAAACACAAATAAAGATGATGTCAGATGCTTCTTATTTTACTTGTGGTGGTGAGTTGTTGTTGCGTGCTGTCGTTTTGTTAGTTCTTCAAAGCGGAGAGAGCCAGGCTGGATTAGGCTAAGGCTCTAACGGTGCAGCGGTTTCCCCTGCCCAGAAAAAGCAGTGAAGGGTGTGAGTCACAGCCTAAATCTTTAATATGAGTCACGCTAAAAAAGAACAGAAATCACCACATGTAATGGGAACATGGAGCACAGAAAGCCTAAAAAACTCACATACTTATTACAGATGTAGTAAGTTATTAACACCTCATTTGGTAAAGAGGACCCCACCCAAAAGTAAGGTTCTGTGAAGCTAAAATAACTGAGCTCAGCACAGAAGTAGATCACGAATGATCACATCCGCTGGGCTGGGAGAGGTTACATCTTACAAATGTTCAGCCGTTGCATGAGCATGCACTCTCCCCATGGAAACTGTATGAGAAAGTGTGCGTGTGTGTGTGTGTGTGGGGGGGGGGGAGGGGGGTTGTTGTATGTGTGTGTATGATTGTGTGTCTCTTTCTTTCTCTCTCTTTCTCTCTCTCTCTCTCTGTGTGTGTGTAGTTGAGTTTGTATATGCATGACGGATTTCCTTGACTGTTGGATTGCAGCAGCATATCCTGGCCCTCAGTACATCCATGTGAGCTCCCCAAAGGCAGCCCAAAGAGTTGGAGCGGGGCCTTAGATGTCTGTGGGATGACGGTAAACGGCCAACAACACTTGTCCAAGTGACCCAGTTTTCTCCACCACTGGAAGAGAGGCTGCTTGCAGAGGCACGGAATCTGATCAAGGGGCTTGTGGTGTGTCAGTTTGGTTATTGAGAAGCATCTTTGTGATCAATCTTCTTCTCCCTCAGCTAGCCGCGTCCAGAGAGCTGTCTTCTTGTGTGCTCTAGATTTCATCCTGGCCTGGCTGTCCCTGTAGCATCCATCAGCACAGATAAAGGCAGCCTGGGAGAGACAACCATGCGTCATGTCTGAAGTAGGAATCTATGTGTGTGTGTGTGTGTGTGTGTGTGAGAGAGAGAGAGGGAGAGAGAGAGAGAGAGAAAGATTGTTTTTGTAAGTGTGTATCTTCCTTTGTCTTTCTTTCCTTCTCTCTCTCTCTCCATCCCTCCATCTCTTTCTCTCTCTGAGCCGTTGCTGTGCTGTAGGCTGTGGCCATCCCATAATAGGCTCTGAGGCGTTGCTGTGCTGTAGGCTGTGGCCATCTCATAATAGGCTCTGAGGCGTTGCTATGCTGTAGGCTGTGGCCGCCCTGTAAGCTCTGAGCCGTTGACAGGCCTGTGTTGTGTCTACTGGTCAGTCCACCTGTGTGTGTTTCTCATTCCGAAACAGCCACAGAAATGTGTAGATGTCCGCGCTCATGCACCCAAGAAAAAAGATTCCTCTCAAAGCAACACAATGTAGCTCTTATACCTTAAAATAACGGCTTCAAACTCCCAATCATTAACTAAAAGTGTTCATTTTTAATTCCACCACAAGGTGAAACTATCTGCAAACTGTAAAATCGTCCCCTTGGAATTATAAGGTTCTTTCTGCATTCTGAGTAGTTCTGAGATATTGAGCTTCAAAGTTTTAGAATTCCATAGTGTTCTATTGATATGTGGAACAGGCCTCTTTAGATGTCCAAAAATGCATACAACTTCAAGAAACACCCCACATCACCTTATGAAGTTGTCATAGAATAGAAATAGGGCAATAACTCGATTTTGACAAAAATGTCAGATAGAACCCTTAAAATTCAAAGGGGGCAAAATGACAAAAGATGCTCAGTGTTATGTTACAACATGCACAGACAGTTCAACTGAAGGTTGATTTGTATATTCAGTGAGCACAGCAACATCCTGAACTTGACAGACAGCAACTGAAAATCCATGCTTTAATAAGGCCCCTCTAAAAGTCAAACCATAACATTTAATAACATCCACAGTTTGCGTAGTATTTGGATAACGCAGGAACAGCTGTTAAGATCATTACAGCAGCGCCGGAAAAATGGCCGTAGGAAAATGGGAGAGGAGAGACCTTGGAGGTTCAATTCTCTGGGTTAGCCAGCACATGTCTGACCACAGACTGGTCCATAGATCCTCTGATCTGGCTCAGGCTCTGTGAATCATCTCTTGCATAACTTCTTCGCAGGGTGTTTGGTTTCACCCATGATACCCAGGTGAACTGCAAAACTTCTCTAATGTCAATGTAGCTATACTGTCAGTGTTCCATCATATACAACAAAGATTGTCTTAAAAGACGTGACATTTTTTTAGATTTGAGAATTTCAGTTTTCAAGTCAATTAAATTCAATTCAATTTGTGTGATAACAACACCTAAGGTTTTAATATAAAATTGATATTAGGAGAAACAAATATGACACACTTTGTTCTGAGATGAAATTCGGTTCCAACATTAAGGCCACAAATTAACTTGACATATGACTATGACTCCACACCAACATTAACCAACAAAACTTAATAGCTGTCTTAAGCAGGACATATTTTAGGCATCAGTAAGCATTACAGACACCCTAGAAGTCCTGCATAACCACATGGGTCTCCTGAAGTTGCGTCTTTATGGTTTCGGCCTGGTCAGACTTTCTCTGCAACTCTAGTCCCTCGTGCTGTGAATTGTGCCAAAAGCCAATAAAGCGCTTATGATCTGGAATTTTGGGTGGAAAACCATGAACACAACACAAGTAGACTGATGAATGTGACAAGGCTGACAAAGTCTAAGATGATGACTGGGCCACGGCGTAGGAAATGTCTTCATGCTGAAACGATGTTCCAAGGAGTGTCATATAACATTGTTCTTTTTTTTTCTGTACGGCATACAAAATGGACTCACTTAAATCAAGTAACATGCCAGCAGAGTGCTTTTGGCCAGTTGTTTAAGTAACTTAAGTACATAATTATCATAGTTGCCTGCCATTCCTCTACAGTAGGTTACCTAGATCAGCTGCTGCCTGCCTTCTCAGTCACACATGTCCATAGGCTCTTCTGTAGGTCTGCAAATGTCTAATTACGCAGCAAACTACTGGGGAAAATGAACTGCTTTAATATGTGGCTTATTCAAAATCATTGACCTTCCCATTAGAATGATGTGGAGAATAAGGCTTAGGAAGTTGAAGATTATAGGAAAATCTTCTACAGTTCCTCTTCACTTTGGTCCGTCCTGTGCAACTGCTGGGCTTTGTGTTGATGAGATCAGAACAGTTTTGTCCTGCAGCTTTACGGTCCAGCCCACGGGCACTATTTCTTCATCCTCCAGAAGCAGTTTACAGCTCCATTTAACTTCATTCATTACAGCAAAATTAGCTGGAAAACACAAAGTGTCTCGGTGGGCATGTAAACTCTTAGATGCATGGAGCGAGCAAAGCAGCAAGCCCAAAGAGACCACAGACTTTACAAGGCTTGAATGAGCGCATAACATGCATGTGACGTTGGCTTCTATTTAAAAGGAAAGTTTCCAGTGAAGGCCAGAGCAATGCCCATATTAATGGTTACGTAACATCATCCTTGCCCTTGGCATTACTTACAGAGACAATCAGAGCTTGACAGACACAGCTGGCAATGTTCATTGCAATTGTGATAATCAAGTTGGAATTGATTGGTAGGGATTTGTACAAATGGTCAAATGTAGACAATTATCTGTTTGAAACTATGGGCACAGAACAGGCATAGCAGAAGAACACTAGAAAGTAGATTAACTTGAAGATGTAAACATATTTTGTGGTCATTGTTTATGAGTCTTAAAAAGTGTAACATATATTTGCTGTAGGGGCAGGGACTCAACCACTCTAAAGCATCTTCGATGAGAGATGTCAGAGGGCCCCCTCATGGCTAAAAATGGTAGTACCTTAATGTGTGAAGGTTCATACAGTACAATTGGATGTGGTTCAAAGATTGATATATACAAATCTGTACATTATATTCCCAATTGTGTCCGTCTGACAACATGTTTTTAGGGTCTTCAAGGGTTATCAAATGTGATTTTACACAGACTTTTTAAACAAAAATGAGCAATCCTGCCTATAGTCATCCAACCACACCAATTTGTATTGCATACTTGTAAAACAAAAGTACTTGTGTCTAAAATGAAAGGTAGAAGAGGATATTATATATAGGGTGATATCAGCTAAATTGGGCCACTTTTTGGTAAATCAGTTGGGAAAATAATATAATACTATATATGCCTTTTCCAAGTGTTTTTATGATTACTAATGACTGTTTTTGATCATTTTGTGTTGAAATGATGTCATAAAATATAATTATTTAGGCCCTACAGTTCTTGAAACATCAACTGTGCCAACTTTTTTTGCATAAGCAGTTTCAGGTAAAATGGGCCAGCATCTAAGGTAAAATGGGCCAGCTGTTTTAGGTAAGCATTCGGCCAGTCAAAATGCAAAGGGAATGGTAATTTATCATCAATTTTTATTTCAAAACACAATATTTATATGTGCCATTAAAAAAAAACACATTTTGGGTGCAAACTCACATATTCAAATGTGCAATTAAAAAAGACCATTTTGGAACAGCACAGATCAGTGAATAGATCAGTGACAGATCAGTGTGTGTGTGTGTGTGTGTGTGTGTGTGTGTGTGTGTGAACAACACATTTTGAACGAAATGCGCAAATTACAAAAATTCATACAAAACTGGTAACTGATATATTAAAAATTAAAACATTGATATCATTATTCTCCTCTCTGCTTGTCTCCTCTCTCATCTTTCCTCCTCTCATTTCCTCTCTCTTTCCTTCTCCCTCTCTCCTCTCACTTCATTCGCATTTGCCATACTCACTGTAAATAAAATATCAACCACCATTATTACTGGGGGGGCGGGGGTCATGGTGCAACCTAGTGTGTGTGTGGGTGTGTGTGTGTACGTGTGTTTGTGTCCGTGCATGTGTGCGCGTTGGTTGGTGTGCGAGTGTGTGGGTGAATGCATATGTGCATGGGTGTGTACACACACACACACACACACCCTCACACACATGTGTATGTGTGTTTGTGAGTGACACAGAGGATGGCCCATTTTAGCTGAAACCATGTGGCCCATTTTACCTCAGTGGGTTAAGGTAAATTGGGCTGCTAAGAAAAACATCACTTTTACAAAAAATAAGTTCATATACCAAACTAACAGCATTATTTCTGGTGGATGCCATCAAGACAGATATTATGCACAATTTTTTTTATGTGCATGTTTGTTTTTTATAGATTTATCATCCTTATAATAGTTTAGTTAGATTTGATATGCCAGGCTACTTACCATGCAGATTTCTGGTGCAGTCTTGATTTGAACTATTGCCCCGCCCACCATAGCAACCATAAACCAATCAAATCACCTGTTACTTGTCAAGTACAGTTATGACAACAGTCTGAAATCCTTTGCAGTCATTGGCTCTAAATTCCAGAGGGGCTGGGACCCCCAAACCTTAAATGGCCCATTTTAGCTGATGGCCCATTTTACCTGATATCACCCTATATATATATATATATATATATTCCACTGCTTGGTTGAATTTCCCATTGTCCTACGTAATTTAAAACAACCATTAACCGTATGTTATCTGCACACCTATGAAGTAGATCCATTTTTTTGGCCGTATCACACTTGTATATTAATTCGCCGAACTCGTTGTGAAGTTTAAATGAACTGTCACGTTGCATCAGAGCTGTAAAATGCAGACGTTCAGAACATTGCAACATTGTAGCATATGACGGAGGTTGATTTTAGCTAGATGGATGACAGCAGGCTAAGTAAAAGCAAAAGCGATGTTTCAAAGCTAAAGTTCATCAGGATACGCCCGCTTGACAACGGGAGAGATAGAACTAACGACTGGCCTTTGGCCACAGCAACCATCCATTTAGAACTAGTAACGGCATTTTGTCCTGTGAGTTGAGAAATTAGTTGATATGTGTCGGAAGAAATTAGTTCTACAAACAAGACAGTTTTAGCGATTAAAACGTTTAAATTGTAACAGGAAATGAACACAACGCAAGTGGCAACAGTGGAATAAGCGGGATAATGGACTCCACGGTGGTCTGTTCACAGAAGTTAATGCACCTCCGCTTCGCGTCGGGGCCGTTTTACAACCTCGACCGTGCATTAACTTCTGTGAAAAGACCACCGTGTCGTCCATTATCCCTTACATATTAGCTTAATGAATATCAGTCTGTTTAGTGTCCTATATCATCAGGATAGTCTTATCGATTAAACCGTCAGACAAATCCATGAACAGCCTTATACTCTTCCTTGGGGTCCATAGACATATACACCAAAGATTCTAGAACAGAGCTCTGTTCTAGAATCTTTGATATACACTAGATGTCGCCTTGACTACTGCTGTTCATTGGAACGAATGCGTCAGAGCCCGTCTACGGAGAGCCTCCCCACTCTCCATAGACCTCTCCAGAATAAGTCCCGCCTCCGTAACTTCCGTATCCATCCAATTTCCGGGCGTGGATTGTCTATGGGGAATAACATGGCGTTTCGAAATATCATACCGGTAAAACATCTGTAGGTAGCGAAGTTGAAAAAGCTGGTGGGCAGATTGGCCTACACACTTCTGCCATATAGTTTCCACTGGATTTTTTGATTGTCGGTGCCGTTTAAGTAGTATACTATAGACTATACTACTCAAACGGCACCGAAAATCAAAAAATCCAGTGGAAACTAGATGGCAGAAGTGTGTAGGCCAATCTGCCCAGCAGCTTTTTCTACTTTGTCACCTACAGAGTTTGACAGGTACGATCTTTCAAAACGCCATGTTATTTCCCATAGACAATCCACGCCCGGAAGTTGGATGGATACGGAAGTTAGGAGGCGGGATATATTCTGGAGAGGTCTATAGACCTCTCCAGAATAAGTCCCGCCTCCGTAACTTCCGTATCCATCCAATTTCCGGGCGTGGATTGTCTATGGGGAATAACATGGCGTTTCGAAATATCATACCGGTAAAACATCTGTAGGTAGCGAAGTTGAAAAAGCTGGTGGGCAGATTGGCCTACACACTTCTGCCATATAGTTTCCACTGGATTTTTTGATTGTCGGTGCCGTTTAAGTAGTATACTATAGACTATACTACTCAAACGGCACCGAAAGTCATGTCCTTTTGTTTTCTTACAGGTTGGGTCGTTGTTGCCCATAACACGCTAGCATTGATGCTATGCTATGCTATGATCATGCTAATGAATGACGTCATTGACACGTTTGAAAGGCTTTTTAGAACAATTAAGTGACTTTAAAAAATATAATACTCAACCAAGTGCATTGTCTTTGTCTCCCCTTTCGAATACAATATTCAAATTACTTGAAAAAAAATTCTATCCCGAGAAAAGTGGATTTTGAGGGGTACAGCTCCATAGACCTCCATTCATTCTGGACTCGCCCGCGAGCGCCCCTAGATGCAGTACCACACCGGAAGTGTTCCGAGAGTGAAGGTTCTCCCCTTATTAGACATTCTCTGAATGCGTCAATCGAGACGCCATCTTGCTTCAGTGATCCACTCCTCTATAATGCATTAGCGTCAATCTGGGCAAAGATCTAGCGAAAATAAAATCACCATAAATCGTCAAAATCTCAAGCAATTATCTAGTTTTTTGGGTTGTTCCAACTGACAGGCATGTATTTATGGTTGAGTCTAGAGAAAACTAAGCTTAAGACGATAATAAAGATACATTTTACCCGTCTAGCCCCATAGACTCCCATTCATTCTGCACTAGCTAGCGGCGGCCCCTAGAGGAACAATGAGTAAACTGCAACCAGGTTCGATACAATGAAAGTAAACAGGACAGGCTCTGGTTGAGGCCACATACCCCTCGTTTCGTTTACTCATGTAAATTGTAATCTCACCAGAAGTTGCTGTAGATCTGTAGAACATTTACCTCTGCTACTACATAGGCTACGCCAGTCGTTACTTTTATAATCATGGGTCAGTGCCATGCGCAAACGAGATGTAGCTGAATTCATAAATGACAAAGCCATGAGAAAGGTGATTTTCTTACGTTTCAACAACAAAGAAGCCGATCTGCCATCATTGTGAGAAGTTCCCAAATTTGTCGCTAATCGCTAAAAAGGTTTTCTATCGCTGGGGATGGCCAAACGTCGCTAAATATAACGCTGACAATACAGGAGAACTAGTTTAGCGCTTCAGATCCCTGTACAAAGATGGCGGCGGTGTTGACGCATGCTGAGAAGCAGAAGGCGACATCTAGTGTATATATGCTTGGGGTCAATGTGAGATCAGGTCCATGAGAAATGTAGAGTTATGCAATGACGTATTCATGTTAAGTTAAAACACACCCCTTATTGTAGGCTACTGTATTCATATTATATCATCCATTTGTTTCGGTCTGATGAATGCTTGACATTCATGTCACTAATCTAGGGTTAGGTTTTAGGGGTTGGGTTGGTGGAAGGGTTTAGCCATAGCCTACTGTCACAACCAGTTTCCATCGGTACATGGGGTCTTCATGGTAGAGGGGAGAGATTGAGAGAAAGTGTTGGAAATGGAGAGGGATGTATGGGGCTTGGAATGTGTGGGGGAGAAGGGGAGAGGCAAGAGAAACAGCTGCTGCAGGGTAAAGGCCTTAGGCCAATTGCTATAAAATGGGGTTGGTAATTGCTAAAATCACCAAAGGAAAAGTGTTGAAAAGGTAAGGGTTCAGCTAGATTATCAAACTAATGTGATAAGATCAATTAATGTGATCAATTAATCGTAGGGTTACAGTTAATCTAGATTATCAGAATAATATTCTAAAATAATCAATTAATTTATTTTATTTCAGTTTGTAACAGACATAAGGAATTAATGTCCAGGCTTTCTGGATTCTTCATGCTTGATTAAGTTTCCACTGTGTTTTCAAGGAACATGTTAAGTGTTTGAATGACTTGGCTCTTTTTACATTACATTACATTACATTTAGCAGACACTTCTTAACCAAAGTTGACCAAACTCTTGAAACCCTACTTTGTCATGCTTAAAGTGAAACAATAACAAGAGGCTCCCTAGTGACACAAAGAGCTGTCATCCATGTAAAAATAACCCTATGTCTTTTGTTTCTTGATGTTGCCCTGAGATACCAGCTAGAGGAAAGTGGATCGGTTTCACCACGCACCCTCCACTGCCACCCCACGTTACCAGGACAACAGAGGTGGAATCCCCAGAGGTCCTGCCGTCAGGGGCTTTTGCT
The DNA here is from genome assembly GCF_046254945.1 of Alosa pseudoharengus. Classification (NCBI taxonomy): domain Eukaryota; kingdom Metazoa; phylum Chordata; class Actinopteri; order Clupeiformes; family Clupeidae; genus Alosa; species Alosa pseudoharengus. The sequence goes on along the minus strand of NW_027468630.1, from coordinate 17,474,168 downwards.
ATCCAGCACGTTACAAACGATCTCGGACGTGCTAAACTCGGTCTTATTTGAGGATTCCTGAAATTTGGGCTTGTGAGAGAGAGGGAATATTTTTGTCCTTTCTGCCACTGTGTCGCAGTTGTTCCTGAACGGTGTTTCGGGGGGCAGGGCCAACAGGTGCACTTTCAGGTAAGGCTGGTTCCCAGATGCACTGCACAAAGCTGACCAGTGCCCTCCTCTTCCGCTTACCTGGTGTCCTGTTCGCCGTCTCTTATATTGGAACAGCTTTCGGCATCACCAGTTCCTCTTTCCAGCACCACACCGGTTGTACATTAAGAGCACAAAGGTATGTTGTTCATGTTCAATTCATTCTGTTTACTGCATGGGTATATTTTATTTGTCTGTTTCTGTGACTATGTAATACTCATATAAGATCTGTACAAAACATGTCATTGAATATTCTCTAATTACATGTGATGGTAAAACAGGAGACATCAATATAGTGAGTTAACATAGTTATATAGTGTTGAAGAATGACTTCAGGCATCTTTTGTTGTGTTTAAATATGTACTTGGGTAGAGGCTTTATTATTGGATCAGTGGCCATAAGAGCTTCTGTTTTGTTTCCAAACTAACAGCATAACTCTGGACTCACTGGACCAAAGAGAATGAAAACACTTCTATCTTCACCTTGGCCGCGATTCTCTCTTCCCATTGGTCCTTTGTTTTAGTTTTGTCCTGTTCAACCAGAAGGACAGCTTAGAGAGAATGCATAACTGAAATGTCTGTGGAATCACACACCCTAGGTGTGTCATTGCTAATTCCAAATCCTGTCTGTCTTGATGATGACATCAACGAGTCTGAGCAGCTCTAACACATTAGAAATGAAGAGATAACTAGTCATATTTCTTTGATGTGTGTGAGGAAATAGTTCAGTGTATGGATATCCATTAAAACCAATAGTATACATTATTGTGCATTTTTATGTTGACAGTTTATACTTGTTTGTTCTTGTTTCTTTAATGTAGTCACAAATGTTCTCCATATCTAAAGGACAAGAAAATACTCACTCTCATGCATCATACTAACATTGAGTCATGCCCATATTGGAAGTCAGTTATATGAAGGGAATGCTCTTATGGTGTATTTTTAATCTCTTCCAGCAGAGAAAACAGACATGACACAAAGGCTGGACTTGGTTTTGGCTCTGTGTCTGATTCTTCAGAGCTTCTGTGGGGTTTCACTTCAGGATCCCTCAGAGTTTGAAGGTGGACTTAATGACGACTATTTGGATGAATACATCACTCAGGTCCCCGTAGTTGGTTTGAATGACGTGGGAGAGGCAGAGAATGATCGCCCTGCTGAAGGTGGCTTGGCCCTTGGATCTATGATGTACAGTGGCGTGGAGGACTCCCAGACGAACGTCTCCGTCACAACCCTGAAGGGGAGCGAAGGAGAGGAGCCCTCAGCCTCCTCAGACATCATCGTGACCCTTTCACCAATGCTCCGGTCAGATGACTCTCTTGATGTCACCGTGGAGGAGGACGCATCTGTGGATTTGCCCAGTACCACACCAGAACCAGAAATGGGATTTAATCCCAGTATGTTCAGAGATGGCAATTCATCGTCAGTGAGTAATGAGACAAGTGATGCCAATGCCACACCAGAACCAGTAATGGGATTTAATGCCAGTATGTGGAGAGAAGGTGATTCATTGCCAGAGACAAACAGCACAGTCAGCACTGGTACTGACGCTAACAGCACAGCCATCACTGGTACTGGCACTAACAGCACAGACATCAATGGTACAGACACTAACAGCACAGACGTCATCAATCCATCATCAGGGACCAACAGCTCAAATGTCACCAATCCTCTCAACCCAGGACCCACTAACCCCCCTGGGGTAAATGTCACCAAGGGCGGCCTAAATCCTGCTACTGAAAACCCAGCAGAAAACATGCCTGAGCCAACAGCAGAAAATATTCCAGCGTCTACAGCAGAGAAAATTCCCGAACCTACGGCAGAATATATTCCCGCAACTACGGCAAAGAGTATTCCTGAACCTACACCAGAAGTCATTCCAGACGACACAGCTCCTCCAAGTGGAAATGCCACAGCTTTGGCTAAAGCTGCAGCCGCGGCCAATGCTGAGCAAGGTGAGAGAGCTGCTCTGAGGCTACTCCTCATTTTGAGCGGAGTAGACCCTACCACTACTTTAGCTCTAAGATCAAACCAAACGATGCCAATATTTAACACCATTAACAGTACATTCAGTCATAATGCTCTGTAATGAACAAGAATAGTGTATGATGTATGTAAGAATAATGTTGGGCAGCCGTGGCCTACTGGTTAGCACTTCGGACCTGTAACCGGAGGGTTGCCGGTTCGAACCCCGACCAGTAGGCACGGCTGAAGTGCCCTTGAGCAAGGCACCTAACACCTCACTGCTCCCCGAGCGCCGCTGTTGATGCAGGCAGCTCACTGCGCCGGGATTAGTGTGTGCTTCACCTCACTGTGTGTACACTGTGTGCTGTGTGTGTCACTAATTCACGGATTGGGATAAATGCAGAGACCAAATTTCCCTCACAGGATCAAAAGAGTATATATACTTATACTTAATAAAGCAGCCATTTTGGGTGTGTTGTCTCACTGGAGGATGAGGCCTCCTGGCCTAACCCCTTTCCTCATTGTGACCCGTGGTTCCATTGTTCCATGATGGTTAAGAAAAGCCACGTCACCATCATCCTCTCAGAAGTCAAATGAAACATGACTTTCCTTTATTCAGCGTATGAGTTAACCTACATAGGAGTTTCACTTTACATAGAGATCCAGTCTTTTCAGCTCCACTGGATGGAATACAATTACAAACAGTAACTGCCCCTGTTGTGGGCAAAGGCTTCTTTTACATGCACCTCTCACTGGACAATGGGGCCTGTGTTCCCATCCCTGGAGCTGGCAGGGGCAATTTCCTGAGGTCAGCAACAGACCCAGGCAAGAGTGCTGAACAGGGATCAGGCTAGTTGCTAACAACAGTGCCTGAGGACTATAGCAGAATGGGATATTACAGCAGTTTTTAGAATACCTAAAATGGTGGTCTGGTTGACGCACAGTTAGACCGATGGTACAGAACCTCTCATCAAAAGATATAGTATAAGGATGGCATAGAAAGTTGTATTCACTGTGCTAAAAACTACTCATCCATACAAAACGATTAAATCCTTTTCTACTTTTAGAAAAGATATACAGTATGAAAATAGGTAATGTACTGTTATAGTATCTGTTATAGAACCACACTGTTGAGTGAATCTCATGAAGCCTGTCAAACTGACATCAAAATATTATCTACCTCATTTGATTGATTTTTTGAATTTTAGTGACTAAATATAATGTGAACTTTTATTTATTTATTAAGTATTATTGTAAAACAATTTAATATAACTTTATTTCAATGTTATGGTAGCATGATCCAGAATAATTTTTGCTTCATATATTTTGAATTAATTAACTCTAATTACCAAAATACCACAGCATATCAGTAATAATAATCACAGTGTAACAGAATAAAGATTCTATGACATTAACACGAGTATCATGATGTGAGAGAAGACAGAACAACTGAACTTGATTCCATTTTAATGCTAATAAAAAACGTCTGTTTTCGGAGACTAGGACCCGGACACTGCAGTTTAATGAGAATCACCCCGTTGTAATGATTGAAAAAGATTTTTAATAGCCACTGCATTCTTATTCATAATGGTGTTTACCCTCAAAGGTGTGAAGTCAGGAACTCAGAGCACAAACAATGGAAGAGCATGGGGTGTGATCCTGGGCCTCGCAGTGACTGTGGGAATCGTGGGTCTGGTCATGTACGTCTTACTGAAAAGAAGAGAGCGTCGGAACTTCTCACACAGTAAACTGGTTGAGGAAGCACCTGCAGATCCAGGTAAGAGCAAGTTAGTGCTGATTAGGACATGGAGTAACACAGAGTAACCCACAAATCGATACCTTTGTGATACTTGGACCACATTAACGATAATACAGTATCAACAGTGATTCTGTGATACTCAATACCTACATAGAAAATCATACAATTCATCACAGTATCTGTGTGATGTGTAACTGAAGAAGAAAAATCCCCCCTAAATAGGCAAAAATAATGAATTTGATGTACAGCATAGTGTATTGATAACTTTTAAGAATTTTTATATTTTGCCCCACCCCTAATATTGCAGATACTTTCAGTAAATTTAAGTTGATTATGACACAAACAACAGTAAGATGATGTGAGACTCGAGTTATATTTACTGAATATTTTTCTATTTTTCTCTTCTTTTTTGTAGTTCTCAGATTGGACAACGGTGAGCCACTGGACTTGAAATATGATGGGTTTGGATACTATAATCCTTCCCTCCAAGGAGATGACATTCAAATGTCTAACTTCCCATCTGGCCGTCCACGCTGATGTCTTCTGTCCTGTGCCATCTCGCTCGAACTGACTTTTGTTGTTTGCTCCTCCACCACCAGATGAAATTCCATCTGAAACAGCATATGAAGATTACTGTACAAATTATGTAGATAAAATTGCCAAATAGCCTCACATTAAATATTCTATACTTTTCTATAATGAGCTGCTGTATAATGAACCTGTTCCGTTGATTTTCATCCTTATTTAGCTTACTTTAGTGTATGTTTCTTTTACAGAAGGATATGTGAAGGGTAGACTACTGCATAAAGAGAAATCCTAGGTGTATAGTAATTGAAATTTTCTATTTTTAATATATATTTAGTATTTAAGAATATAAAGTGATTATATATAAATAGTTTTAAAGTTTAAAGTTTAAAACTTATTATTGAAATAAAATGAATGATGACTGTCTTTTTCACCTTCACTGGAGAAAAGCTACCACTTCACCTTCATCAGACATGAGAGACATGAAATGTTGGTCACCCTTAACTTAAACACAAATGTATCTTGTGGACAGTGTATAAATAGGCTAAATGGAAAACATGCTGACAATTACATGCAATACCTTACACATACAAGTAACACCTAAGTACAGTAGGCCTATGTAGGAAAAAAAGAAGCTACTAAAGAAAAGTTATGATCTAAGTATAACATGTCAGTAGGCCTATGTGTCCCTCAGCCACTGCTTTGGCAACAGTTTTCCCATAAGGTTTGTTAAATTCTGTCAGGCCACTTTTGAAGTAGTAAAACTACTCGCAAATCCAAAAAGTAATAAGCCATGTAAGCCATGTAACACACCTTTAAAAAATGAGTGCACTGCTCATCCTCGCAACATAAAGTCCAGTGTTCAACAGAGGTGGACGAAGTACACAATTCCTTTACTTAAGTGAAAGTATAGATACACCTTGTCAAATATTACTCCAATACAAGTGAAAGTTGCTAAGTCAGATTTTTACTTAAGTTGAATTACAGAAGTACCTGTTTTTAAAAATACTTAAGTATTCAGAAGTACGAGTAGGCCTATTTATCATTTTTAATGTATTGTAATGTGTAATGTTTATTTGGTCATACAGTAATAGGATATCCATCATTTGTTCAGTCATACATCCAACAAAAACTTTTTACCTATTGTCATAACTTTGCAACTGTTCAAATGGATGCAATAATATAATTTAAATCATTATTCATTCTCTATTCACAAATCTAAAAACATTTTAACTGCCCAATACAAAGATAACTCAATTTTGAGTAGATGTACGCTAAAGATCTAACTATGTTTTTTTTTTTTGCACCCCCACTTTCAAACTCGTTCCGGCGCCGCTGGAACGAGTTTGAAAGTGGGAGTGCAAAAAAAAAAAAAAAAAAAAAAGCTGGTTTCGGGCTGAGTTCCCCGAGACAATTTTGAAAATTCCAGAGGCCAACTATTCACGCACGTTTTAAAAAAGTCTAACAAAAAAACTGTCATTGTTAGGTGTCTGGTTAGGTGCTGTGTAGTGATTTCGTGGTTTAATTGATTGGACTGCAAGTAGCGTCTTTTTACGCACAGAGTGGATTATAGGCTACAAGTTCTAAATGAATCTGTTAAAACTAGATGTACCGCATAGCGGTACAAAATATGACCGCCGCTCATTCCTGTACATCCGTTCCACGAAAATAAATCACACTTCAATTTGTCTCCATATTTTACTCCATCCCCCACTCTTGAAACTTTTGTGTATGCTTGTTTGGCATGCCTGAGTGTGTGTGTGCGGCAGCACAGAAAGTAGCCTACTGGTGCTGAAAAGGTGAATAGATTGTAGAATAGCCAAAGAAGATGTAGCATTGGCTCAAAGTAAAGTAACTGAAACTACATAAATTCGTCAAAGTGAATAATTTGTGTCAACTCGCCGCAATGTAGATTTATTAACGCACCCGTGATGATCTACATCTCCATTTAAACCAGATGTTTTAGAGCGCACGTTGAGATGTATTCAGGGCAGGGCTGTACATATTTGTTGCACGTCCTACAAAAATCATTCTTTGCGATGGATGATTTAGTACCAACGTTACACCGGTCAGATACAGTTTTGCCTATGGCTATTCCGTGAGACTGAGGCGCTTTTTGTTTGCTCGAGGTGCTTGTTTAGGGTGTGAGAGGGGAGTCGATGTGCTTTGATTCCAGCTTGGTAGTTGTAGTCTATGTCTAGATTAAAAAACACGTGTGTGTGAAGTATCCAAACAATGATAACGCTTTCATTATGGCTGCTTTAGCCACAGACCTTGAGCTACTGTACAGTGGGTTGGGTTCCATTTAGAAGTGTCCACTTCATTCGCCCTTTCCGTGATTCACACAGCTACGTGAAATGTATTACTACTGATATGCAAAACTATTAACTTTTCGCCAAGAGGTGGCAGCTTGATACTGTAAGGTGTAAGCCATTGGATCCAAAGGAGATTTTATTTGGGTCGCCAGCATAGCCTAGTGACAATTTGTGTTGTGTAATAGGCATAGGGCCTACCTTATATAGCTTATATTTTGTTAACAGTCACGGTTTTGTCATAACTCCCTCTATGCATTTTTGCATTTAGAATAGCTCTAAAACCGGGGGGCGAACAAGTCGCAGGGGGGGGCGCCAGTGCGTGGATATCTAAATCGCAAAATTAAACAATATATCGGGCGCCTACCATGGACTAGGCTGAAAATCAAAAGATTACGTCAAAAGATTGAGCTTAACCATGGACCTCATAGTTGCAAAATGCAAGGGAACATGAATCAGCATATTATTTGCACAAACAATAACGGACAGTAGCTATTCAACTTTGCCCGTTAAAATGTGTATGAGCAGTCTCGCAACGCATTTCATGAAGGCCCTTTTGGACATGTCAGTTATTTGCACCACTGGGTAAAACGGCATTTTGTTTTAGACTACTGGTATTTAATTTGTGCATTGACAATAAAGCTGAATATCATTTGAACTAGATGACTAAACTTATGCATATGTAGAAGAAGAAACATTCACAAAAATACATGACATGACCTCTCTTCTTGATAGCTGTTGAAAACTGCATGGAACTGACAGGGATTGTTTTGTTTAATAATAAATAAATAAATAAATACATTATGCTGCTACCTTCTGCTTTTCCCAAATACAATGTAGCCTACAGGTGTACCTTTCATCAGTCCAGTTGCAATGGATGGACTGTGATGAACTGCCCTACTTGTGATTGTTTAGAGATTTTAAAGGTTTTATAACAATGCTACAGATTTTTTGGCCCAGAAACAAATCTATTCACCTTTGCAGCGCCAGTAGGCTACTTTGTGTGCAAACACACATTCCAAACAAGCATACACAAAAGTTTCAAGAGTGGGGGATGGAGTAGAAGATAGAGACAAATTCATATGATTTATTTTCGCGGAATGGATGTGCAGGACTGAGCGGTGGTCATATTTTGTACCGCTATGCGGTACATCTAGTTTATTTTGGCTTTCTTTTAATCCTACTGAATTTGTAATTATGTATCGGTTGTTCTAATACCGATAGTATGTGGGTGCCTGTGTGTGTGTGCATGTGTATATGTGTGCACCGCCATCTACAGGCCAATGAGTGTACAGTCACTAAATGTACACATAACCTAATTTTTTTGGGACCCCCCCCCCCCCCCCCATGGATGAAATTCTATGAAACTTGGCATACCCCCAGAGAATGCCAGGTCAATCATACACATACAATTTGGTGCAGTTCTGAACATCTTAACTGAAGATAGGGGCAATTAAAGCAGAATAATATTGCATTTTCATTTTTTACCGGGGGCCCAGCACGGGGAGGGAGTGGCCCCCGGGGACGAAACGAAAATTTTCCGTAAAAGTCTAGTGGGGCTACATACCCACCAAATTTCATGTGCCCCGGTGGTTCGGTGTCCCGGGTATCGTTGACCAAAAATTCAGGTAGATGACGAAAAAAAAAAAAAAAAAAAAAAAACTTTGACAATCCCTATGACCGCCGCTAGCGAAGCTAATAAACTGCGCCTATTGACAGACACAGACACACCAGCATAACCTGAATGTCCATTCAAGCAATAAAGGAGGTAGTCTATAGCCAATAATAATGATCACAATCTCCATTTTGTGTCCTGTGCACGCAGCCAAGGTCATTCCCATTCTCCAGTGCAAAGATGCACCCGCATAATTTGGCCTGTGAATCAGTGACATATTTTACAAGAGCCCTATAACATCGAAATGATCAAAAACATTGAAACAATCTCTGTAGTCCTCCACACACAAGTAGATAGCCTATATTTCACCTTGAGTAGCCAGATATATTTGACTTTGAAAACTTAGAATGAGGCTTTTGGTTTAAGTTAAATTGTAGAGGGCTGAGTGTGTGTGTTCTGACCACCAGAAAATAAACTGTTAGTTTACACAGGCCTAGCTTTAAATATAGCCCACAGTAGTCAATTTAACCACAGACTTATCAGTAGCCTATTACATTTCGCTGTTTTCCAACTGTTTTGTCCATCAGAGACACCGTACAACGCGTTTCTGATCGGCTTCCGCAAAAGTTATGTTGTTACCTTTTTGTTATGATGATCAAGACAGAAAAGGTTTTACACTTAAAAAGTTCCCGCGGGGGGAAAGTGCGTGTCGTGCGTGAACATTATCTGAGAGAGCATGTGCCTTGTTTTAGCGCACTTTGTCAAGCTGCATGTCAAAACGGTAAAATACATTAGCTGTATATTTAAATGTTAGCTGACTGGCTACCTAGTTAGCCACCACCACCGAGATTGGTTCTTCTATCTCACTCAGTGGTGTCTTCGTACAACACTAGGATATTTAGATGGCATAGTACACCGCATAACAATGTATATGCTGGCGTTACAACCAGAAATGATGCACAATTAGTTGCTGCTAAATGTGTATTTAGCCAAGGGAGTGAGTTTGGCGCCCATAGCTTAACTAAGCCTGTGGTCTCCCTGGCATCTGGCTTGATTGGATACAAACTTGTTACATTATAATCTTGAATTGTGACGTTTCATAGAAATATTGATATCCACACAACAAGGCACTTTTCCAGATAACAAATAAGGTAACATTATATGGATAAATTAGACACGAGGCAACACTTTTGTCCCCACTTATAACGTTTGTATCTGTCACTGTTCTTTCCATCCCTATAGAAGGCAAAATCCTGTCTGGAGACGTGACGCACTATGTCGTCCCCGATGCTGGCGTGGTGCGTGACTTCTTGGAAGTGCTGGAGTTTCGAGAGCTTCAGGGGATTGTGTTCATGCAGACTGCCTGTCAGGCTGCGCAGCACAGTCGACGCAGGTACAGCCCCCAGGCTAGAATAGAGATACTAAGATACTGAATCTTACACACAACATCTTTCAGCAGATCTCATGGTCCCATCCAGATCATAACTTACTAAGTGTCAGTTGTGATCTGGGATGCGTTGGGTGGATAGAGAAATAACTGCCTCAATATTTATATTTTATAGCTCCAGTTTTGACACACTTCTTCTTGCTTAGTGTGGGGAACATATAGGCCTACAGTCTAAACTTTGCACTCTAAAGAAACACATGTGCTCTACCAGTTTGAAAGCCTTGTGAACAAATATTCCAATTGACAGAGGTTCAGTTTGTAATGGATGATCCTCAGTGACTTTGACTTGTGTCTTGTGAAGGCTGTACAACCGGCTGCGCAGCTTGCTGAAGGACCCACGGCATCACTGTATTCATTTCGCCAATGAGTTCCAGCAGTACTCTTACTGCCCCCGGGAGAAAGGAGAAAGCCAAGAGAAATGGCAGACAAGGTTAGAGACATCTCTCTTTCTCTCTCACACACACACATACACACACACATGCTATAGGAACAACCCAGATTTAGGCTGACTTTCCCATTACTAAAAGTGAGCGCCAGCTATGGAGTCTTTTATGTTGAGTTAACTCTGTGATGTGTCTGTAAATTTGATCTATTACCTTTGGTAGGTGTATTTATCATGCCGCGGTGTGGTACCATGACCATCTGGCAGGCCTCAGACCAGTGGTCATGATCACAGAAGACCAGGAGGCCGTGGCTGAGTATGGTAGCCGCACCAGCGGGGTGTACGTCATTTCAACTCAGGTACCGGGCTGGTGGACCAAATCCACTCAGAGCATGGAGCCTTTCTTTGTGTCTGACATGCCCGAGACATCCTAACTATTTTTAAACTTCTTGAAGTTATTTTATCGATTTTTCAGAAAGTTATTCAAATATTTGACTTGTCCTCCATGCCTTAAAATTGCCTTGCCTTGCTGCAGCATCTAGCATCTGATCCTTCTAGCATTTGTTCTATATCAGGTGTCACACATCCATGTGTATTGTATAATGTGCTGTGTGTCTTTCCCTGCTCATCCTGACCCGTGTTCTGTGTTGTTGGCAGGAGTACCTGCAGAGTTTCTGGCCGGAGCTGCAGGCCGCTCAGGAGCTGTACATCTCCATCTGTCAGGCCCGGCAGGAGCGCGAGAGTGAGAGCACGGAGCGCGAGTACACAGAACACCTGCCTGCCGAGGTGCTGGAGGCTGGCATCAAATCTGGCCGATTCATCCAGGTGGGCAGTCATGCAGTCAGTGGTGACCATTACTCTATAGAAAAGTAAACAGTGGTAAAACACCTCCAAATCCACATTCACAGGATTAAACAAAATTAACAAAATTAAAGATGGCCTGAATGAAGAGGACTAAAGTTTGATTTAATGTTAATAATACAAGTGATTGCATTTAAATTTGAAGCCTGAAGCTAAATTTGAATGTAGCTAAAAGCATGTGTGCAAAGCATGTAGATTGTGTGCTGCTAAAATTAAGTAATGAAAGGAATTTTCTATTAGAGAAAAACTCACAGGATTTGTTTGTGTGTGTGTGTGTGTGTGTGTGTGTGTGTGTGTGAGATCAGGGTACCCTTAATGTGAACAAGCACAGGGCGCAGCATGAGGCCTTTGTTCGCTTTGAGGGCTCCTCGAACAAAAGCTCAGGTGAGCAGGTCATACAACACCAGTCTCATTGTTTTGGGAACTGTTGCTGTAACTTCATTCACACATAATTCACTGCCCCGTTGTTGACTGATCAGAGCTGAACAGCGACATCCTGATCTGCGGAGGGAAGAATCGTAACCGGGCGGTGCATGGAGACATGGTTGCCGTGGAGTTGCTGCCCGCCAGAGAGTGGCGAGGGCGCACAACTGCACTGCATGAGGGTGTGGCGGAGGACAAGGCTGGGGAGGAGCCTCAGAGCCAACCGATGCCATCAGGTGAGTCTGCTGTACCCGCCCCACCTGCCACACCTTACTGAGGTCACATGCAGGTTGGGAGAATATAAGGAATATTGAGAAGAGCCATAGAGCTCTTCTATTTTGGTGGTTTACCACTTACTGTGAGTTAACTTACCCAGGTTTGTCACTAAACCATGTACTTGGAATACCCCCTGGATGATTGATTTATTTTCCAAAGTGCAACTTTTCCAAAGAGCTTTCAGTTTTGGTTCATTGGATCACTGTCAGGCGTTGGTTATGTTACAAAATTCAAGCACATCATGGACAGAGGTATCTCTCCTCATAGTATAGGAGAGATGTTAGTGTAGATATGAATAGTATAGTTTGCTCTTCGTCTCCTTAGGCAAGGTGGTGGGGATTCTTCAGAGGAACTGGCGGGACTACGTTGTGACCTTTCCCCCCTGGGAGGAGGTGCAGTCTCAGAGCCGCAACTCCCAGCGCATCCTGGTCACACCCTGGGACTACCGCATACCCAAGATTCGCATCAGCACCCAGCAGGCTGAGGCCCTGCAGGTGACTACTGCCCCACACACACACACACACACACACACACACACAACGAGTGGCCTGGACTGATTAAATCTTCGTGTAATCATAAAACAAGGAGCCGCAGCATAGGGGTAGCGTGCACATCGCCATGGAGACCCAGGTTGGAGTCTGACCAGAGGTCGTCTCCTGAACCCACTCCCCTTCTCTCTTTCCCTCTCACTTCCTGTCCACTCTTCACTCTTCACTCTATATTTAACACAGAGGCATGAGTGTGTTGAGGCATGAGTTAGTGTTGGTAAATATGCTGAAACTGTGCTTCTGCTCCTCAGGACCACAGAGTGATCGTGCGTCTGGACTCGTGGGAGAGCACCTCGCTCTACCCCAACGGCCACACTGTCAGGGTTCTGGGAAAGTCTGGTGAGCTGGAGTCGGAGGTCCAGACCATCTTGGTGGAGAACTGCATCCACGTACCTCCATTCTCCGAGGCACAGGTGAGCCTGCTGTGGCAGAACTCTCATCAGGACATTGAGGGAGATTGCTTGTTTACAGGCAAATGAGGTCAAAGTCTTGTCAAAGTAAAACTGGACCATGCGTCATTGAAACCAGTTATCCCCTGTTATGTCGCTGCCGTTTGACACACTTTTTTACTTTGATTTGGGCTGCTGTAAGAGGCGTATGTGGCACAAAGCTCTGTTTGGACACCCATACAGTACGTTTGTGATAAGAGTCTGTGGCCTGTGCCTCACTTCAGCTGCGGGAGATGCCTGTGAACTCTGCGGTGCAGCCTTGGAGCGTGGCGCCAGAGGAGGTCAGCTCTCGGCTGGACCTGCGGGACACTCACCTGGTGTTCAGCATCGACCCGCTGGGCTGCGAGGATGTGGACGACACGCTGTCCATCCGCCTGCTGCCCGGGGGCACACGCCTGGAGCTGGGCGTCCACATCGCAGACGTCACACACTTCGTCCAGGAGGGCTCACTGACAGACCTCGAGGCCCGGGCCAGGTGAGGAGCAGGGGCAGGGGGGTCGGAGATTGGGTGAAAATCTGAAAGGTCTGTAAGCTTTGCTCATGGTAATACTGTACAGTATATACTATACTTTAAATACATACTATACTAAAAAGTTAACAGTGTGCAAAAAATATCAAGGGCAAAGATCAAAGTCCCCAATAAATATGCACTTACATAAAAAAAAAAAAAAATTCATTCTGGAAAAAGTCCCCTTGTCAAAAGTACCCTTGGTCAATCTCCCAACGACCTTTCAACTTCCCAATCTCCTGTCTTCTCAGAGCCACCACGTACTACCTGGCAGACCGCAGATACGACATGCTGCCGGCCGTACTGAGTGCGGACCTGTGTTCCCTGCTGGGAGGAGTGGACAGGTGGGAAGAACCTACCAATCAATCAATCAATCAGTGCATTCTTCCTGTAGTGTCAGCTTGAACTTCTTTAAAAATCAAGAAGATGATGCTTTTATTTGGGGGGTTGGGGTTAGTTTCACTCTGTTAAGAAGCTGAGGTTGTGTTGCGTCCCCCGCTATAGGTACGCGATGAGCGTGATGTGGCAGCTGGACGCAGAGTCTCTGTCCATGTGTAAGGTGTGGTACGGCCGCACGCTCATCCGGTCCTCCTACCAACTGCACTACGAGCTGGCGCAGAGCCTGCTGAATGGCGAGCCGGCCGAGGTCCCTGAGCTGGAGAGGCTGGACGACGCGGACGTACGGAGCCGGCGGCGGACGGAGCTGCTGGAGGCTCTGCGTCTGCTGACCCGCGTGGCGCGGCACCTGCGGGCGCAGCGCGACCAGGGCGGGGCGCTGGAGCTGGAGGGGGTGGAGGTGCGCGCCCAGCTGGACAGCAGCAAGAACATCACGGCCCTAGTGCCCAGGCAGCCGCTGGAGGTGCACGAGACCGTGGCCGAGTGCATGATCTACGCCAACCACTGGGTGGCGCGCAAGATCCAGGAGAGCTTCCCGCACCAGGCCCTGCTGCGTCACCACCCGCCCCCACGCCAGGAGTTCTTCAACCAGCTCATCGACAGCGCCCGCACCCGCGGCTTCACCATCGATACACGGTACACTTCTCCCAAATACAAAATGTGTCACAGTTACAGAAGTACCACATTGTATCATCAATGATAAAACCATAGTGCCACACTCTATTGTCCATGATATACAGTAGTAGGGTATAGGATTTACTTGGTATAAAATTATATTAATAATTTGTGGAATTTCAGTCATTTGTAAATAATATTCAAATTCTATTTTTAACCTACTAAATTGGAATAGTGTACCATTTTAACTTTTTAATTTAATACGTTTTACATTTTTTAATATGTTTTTAATTTGTGTTTCTCAAAACTGTGTGTTGAATAGTACTATTTTCACATTGTCATCACCATGAGATACTGTGATATGGTTTTAAGTCTGCATTGCCCATCCCTCATCAGGGTGTCACCCAAGTCCTATCCCAGTGGTTTAAGATGTCCCTGTTGCTTCCCCGCAGGTCTAATAAGGCTCTGGCTGACTCTCTGGACCAGGCCGTGGACCAGGGTGACCCTGTGGTGAACCGAATGCTGAGGATGATGGCCACTCAGGCTATGTCCAACGCTTTGTACTTCTCCACGGGAGCGTGCTCAGAAGAGCAGTACTACCACTACGGTAAATGGATCATCTGCTGTAAACAACTTCCTCTGTTTGTCTTCAAAACATGGAAGCCAGCCAGCTTGTATTCTATCTCATTTTCATACGCATTGTTTGAGGTGATGTCTGGTTTGCATTTGTTTATGTTTTATTATCCTGTGTTTTCCATATCCATACGGATGTTCTCTCCCTGCTCGAGATCCACTCAGTATCTTATCTATCTTGTCTCTATGGCAACAGGTCTCGCTCTGGACCGCTACACGCACTTCACGTCTCCCATCCGTCGCTATGCCGACATCATTGTGCATCGGCTCCTGATGGCCGCCATTGTCGCCGAGAAGGACGCAGCACCCAGCAAAGCTCTGGCCTCCAACAAGGAGCTGGAGGAGCTAGCGCACCAGGTCAACAACAAGAACAGAGTAAGTGGAGCTGTTCCCACCTCCCTGACGGCCACTTCAAACTGTACAATATGTAACACTAGATATAGTTATCATAATTTACAAGATAAGAGGTTTAACACCATCAAAGAAGCTGGATTATAAATAATAAGTTATCTGAAGTTACGTTTTTCAAACAAGTGTAGCGCCATCTCTGAACAGAATAGAAGATGAGGTTGGTTGGCTTGGCACTTGTACAGTGGTTTGCATTAGCTAGAGCCGTTTTGACATTTTGGTGGGGCCTGTGTTTGTTGTCCAGGCTGCGCAGCATGCACAGAAGCAGTCCACCGAGCTCTTCCAGTGCCTCTACTTTAAAGATAAGGACCCTCTCACTGATGAGCACTGTGTCGCTGACGCTGTCATCTATGCCATCAGGGCCAACGGCATGCTGGTGTTTGTTCCAAGGTAAAGCCCCGTCAGAGCTGCAGTAAAACCTGTGTTAAGGGTCATTCACACCAAGAACGATAACAATAACTATAACCATAACGATAAAAGCGTCCACACTGAACAAAGTAAACACGATAAACAAAGTCTTTCCTTGTGTTAATGAATGTGACGGCTAAAATTTGATGGGTTCTGATTGGCTATTAGCTTTTTATCGTTCTCAAAATTGCTCTGAAAGTGATCCCCAACGATATCGTTCTTCATGTCGTTATCGTTATAGTTTATGTGTGAACGGCGTCAGTCATATTAACGAGAACGATATTTGTTTATAGTTATCGTTATCGTTCTTGGTATGAATGGACCTTTACACACAGATTTAAGATAATCAGTTGGATTTCCAACTGATTGTGACTCAGGGACCACTGTTGTGGGGTGTGAGGTGAAAAAAGTGAGTGAAAAATTAGGTAAAAAAAAAAGTGATTCTCTGGGTGAAACTACATCATGGAATGCATGGTGAGGGACCATGACAGGTGACCTTGTGCATGTTTATTTCAGGTTTGGTCTTAAGGGTGCCGTGTACCTGAAGAGTCGAGAAAACCAGGTGGTGGCTGTGGAGAGTGACGGACGTTGTGTCTGGCAGGCGGGGACGTTGGACAGACACCTGGACCGAATCAGCACCAGCACAAGCATGGGCACACACACCTTCCGTGTGTTTGACCACATCACTGTGAGTCTGACATGTCTTCTCCAGAAATATTCATGTTGATATCCAGTTGGTTGAAAGTCACTAAATAAAAAGCATGTCTAAACTGAACTGCCAATCAACTCTCCCCATAAATAGATTAAGCTTAGTCCTAGGCTAAAAGGAACCTTCAGTGAAAACCTCCATGGCGTGGAGACATTGGACAAGCTTTAATCCATACAGTATACTGGAAACTTTCTGTCAGTGTGTTAATGACACTAAGTTTTAAATAAATTGTAATTTGAATACATTTTAATTAATGTAGTGAATTATTTTGAAAATAAATCGGAATTCATTTTTGTGCCCTCATCTCGTCCTGCTCCACCCAGGTGCGCATCTCTGTGCAGCCGGCCCGCTGCCACCCACTCAACCTCTGTCTGGAGGTGGTCAGCAGCCGGCCCCACCAGGCCCCGGTGGCCCCGACGGAAACGGGGACGCAGCCCAAAGGCCGGGGGCGCTCCGAGCTGGTGCAAGAGGTGGTGCGTCTGGCGGAGGAGGCCTCGCAGCAGGCCGAACAGAAGAAGGGCAGGAAGGCCAAGCTGCCCAAGGATGAGAGGGAGTTCAGGCAGAGCAAGCAGCCCAACCTGTACTCCCTCCTGCAGGAGATCGCAGAGTTGGCCCTGTTGGACCTCCAGACTTGTGAGCCTCCAAGTGTAGAGGCCCAGACATGTTCTATCTCTGCCTAGGGTCCTCAGAACAACACCTGGCTGTCTCCCGCTTCATGGTACAGCATAATACCACAGGGCCTTCCCCTGTAGATCTGTAAGGCCTTGGGGAAATGGGACTATACAGATGAACTTTTTTAGCCTCCGTGATCTCAAGGAACCACCGTCACGCCACTTCCGAACTACAGAATGTGGTCACCTGCTGCTTTAATTCACATTAGCATGGACTCTGTGTGTGTGCACCTTACAGAGCTGGGCAAGCTCTCATGGGGACACTTTTAAAGCGTGATGCTGTTTTTAGGAGTTTATGTGGGTTGCACTGGTTGTACTACAATAATGGAGTGTTCTGATTTACTATTAAATAATATAGATATTTGTTAACGCAAGCCTTGTTTCACTCAATTTAGGCACAAATGCTGATTAACAGGGTTTTAGTGTCTTTGCCTGAACACCCAATGGGCAGGAAGGTTACTTGATGGCAGGTTTGCTTGTATGCAATATAATCTAGATCAACACGTAAGCCCTGTTTAAATCCTGTGGGAACGTTCTACTTCATTATCAGGGCAGTGAATGTTGGCTTGGCAGAAGCAGGCCGGTGAAGTCTTCAAATAATGGGTACTCCATAGCCTCATTGACACCAGACCCTTCTCAATTTACAGTGGGCCTGGAAAAGGTTCATTGACTTACGACTTCCAGCAGGGGGCTAACTAGTAGTGAAATTAAACTTGAATTGGCACATTAAACTCATTACCAAATCGTTTCAGAAGTGTAGCAATCTTGTAAATGAAGGTTTTAAATGCAGTTGTTGACTCAATTCCAAAGAAATACACAACCATGCCAGATTAGTGATTGTTTTTGCGTGGCCTTGTTTTAGGGATGGTGGAAATGGGCTTCAATGGTCTCTTGGTCAGACGGACCTACAGAGCAAATCCCAAATTTGCCGAAAGCTTGTTTGGGTATTCCCAGGCTAGGTACACCAGGCAAGAGCTTCCTGGCGCTCTAATGAAAATAAAATATTGGAAGATCATGAAATTGTACGATTAGTAGATATTTCATTATTGACTTCCTACAGCGCCCCCAACTGGGGACAGGGTGGCACTGTGCTCACAGAATGTGGTGTGTATTTGGAGCCCTCATAACCAATCATAACTGGCCAGTTTCCCAGACACAACTGGTCCTGGAGGGTCCAGTTTATTAGTGGCATGTTGAGTTAGACTAAAAGCTTTTTAGTTTTGGACTATGACTAAAGACTATGCTTGGGGCAGCCGTGGCCTACTGGTTAGCACTTCGGACCTGTAACCGCAGGGTTGCCGGTTTGAACCCCGACCAGTAGGCACGGCTGAAGTGCCCTTGAGCAAGGCACCTAACCCCTCACTGCTCCCCGAGCGCCGCTGTTGACGCAGGCAGCTCACTGCGCCGGGGAATAGTGTGTGCTTCACCTCACACTGTGTGCTGTGTGTGTTTCACTAATTCACGGATTGGGATAAATGCAGAGACCAAATTTCCTCACGGGATCAAAAGATACACTTATACTTAATTCATGTATGGGGAAACTGACTACATGGTATCAGTACTATTGGTTGCTCATACAAAACTAAGAAAGAAAAGCAAGTACAGCAAAAATAATTTGGTGTACAGTAAGTTTTGCTTGGACCCCTAACAATTACACAGCGGTGCTTACACAAAGAACAAACTTTATTAAAAGAACAAGAAATAATTACAAAACAGGATAAAAACAGACCAAACTGGATTGAAAAAAAAAAAAAATGAAATGAGAAGTGCGTTGGGACAGGTGAGACACATTTGGGTCTTCCTATCTGCCTTCCATGTCTCCTGGCCGATCAGACTAAATCAGCAACGCTCGACGTGGCCTACAGTACTGCCACTCACACGTGTGGAGGCAGGAAAGAAACAAACGCAGCCTGCGCCCAAGCTTCGTCATATAAGGCCCTTCAAGGGGATTGAGAAATCAGTTGGCGAAACAAAGCTCTGGAGTTCAATATGGAGTATGTTGACAACTTGTTCATCTTGGCTTAGATGGGATGATTGGGTATTCGTTGACACCAGCTGTAAGTTATTTGGCTTTTGCATTGATGAACATGGACGAGGTTAACTGAATTTTCTTTGTAGAAAAGCAGACCTGCCTGATTGGTGGCCTATGCAGAGTCTATTCATGGTTCTTGTGGTGAAAGGCAAGGGTACAGGGGGTGTGGTCAATCACTACTGTCCACAACGCCATTGGTCAGTTCTGGGGCCGGAGAGTCCTGCTCGTCATCAAATAATGGCGAGTCCTGTGGTGGAGCTTTGTCTTTGGACGTGTCGGCGGATAATGGTGAGTCCTGTGGCGGAGCTTCGTCTTGTCTGGCCGTGTCAGCGGCAGTGCTGTGCTCCGAGCTACCCGTCTCTTCGTCCTGCTGCTTTGGCTCCTTTTCCTGTTCCTGTACATCCTCCTGGCTCACTGGAGTGGACATGGACGTGCTCGGCGAGGGCTCCTCCACCGCACCACTCGCATCTGTCTGGGAAGCATCTGAGAAAACACAGAGCCGTTATCAGTTATGTTCATGTCAATAAAGATCATATGCTAATACTTTCTATATCAGAAATGAACACCTTTGTTGAAGCTCTAAACATAAATATTAAGATTGAAAATAATAACTGAGACTATGTTTGGCATGTTTCACTGGAGGATTGTTCACTGTGCTGACCGTGCCATGTGCACTCTGGGCAGTGAGCACTGCACTCACCTTGTTGCTGCTGCTGCTGCTGCATTCGGGCCAGTCTCCTCTCCAGGGCCAGCTGCTTGTTCAGTTCGATGCGTCTCCGTTGCTCCTCTGACAGGGACACCGGGGTGGGGGCAGGCGTGGAATGTATGAAGGGGTCCTCAGGGAAGTTCCCTTCTCCAAACAGGTCATCTGGAACACGGTCTTGAGGCTCGTCTGGGACACCGTTCTGAGGCTCGTCTAAACCAATGCAAAGAAGGGATTTTTTTTTTATGTAGAAATGTCAGAACTAAATATGACTTCACATTTCCCAGGAAACACCTTGAAACTGTTCAATTCCATCTGCCTTTTTGAAAAACTTATATTACATTGAACTGAATCTTCGATGAGAAAGGATTGGAGGAGTTTGAGTTCAATGCCTTAATATTATTTGTCATACAAAACCTCTTGGTGGCAAAATACCAAATATATATTCATCAGATCACATCATCAGACATTTCTACAATATCAAGGACAAAGCTGGCTCTAGGAAGGAGTATTTCAAGCTATTTCACTCTTGGTCATCTGATGGACTCACCTTCATTACCGATAAAGTCCTCATGTGTGAGGGGCATGTCCAACCGTATTCGTTTGAGACAGGTCTGTAGGGTGAGAGGGTTGTGAGGTTATGGTTTCATTCAGGGGCGTTGTGCAAGACAAAATTGTGGGTGGGCAGGAGGGGAGGGGGGCACAAATCCTCATACTCACACAATTACCTTAAATTTGTGTGTGTGTGTGTGTGTGTGTGTGTGTGTGTGTGTGTGTGGGGGGGGGCTTTAAAATATCCTATTGTGCATGTACACCCAAGAATAATACAATATGGCCAATATGGCCATATACAATATGGCCAATAATAGCCAAATGTAGCATATTTATACCACCTTATATTACCATAGAAGATGGCATTAATACCTGACTGAGAACAGGGCAGGAGCTTTTAAGGTTACTTTTTTAAAAATATAGATTAATCGTCTGCATCCTGACCAAGAGATATATGAAATTGAGTGTTTTGCTAATTATAACCCGTCATAGTCATGGTAAGCTATTAGAGAATTGCTGGCAGATTCACACAGCTCTTCTTTATCAATTTAAATAGGATGTTATTCAATCACTACTAGCTAATGCTAGAAGGCTAAACAACCTGATTGAGGGAATGCTAATAACTAGCTTGGTACATTCCAACTATCTTGCAAGTCAATCAATGCCTGTATTTCTACAAAGCAAAGTGTATGCATCTAATTTTCAAAAGTTTGAAAAAAGGATTGGTGTTCTACTAACCACTTCAGCAACACACGGTTAAATCCTCAGGCCTTTGTGAGCAACAGAGTTCTCTGGGCATGCATGTGTGCTGTCCGAGCCACAGTGGTAGAGAAAACAAAGACCACTCTGCATGCTGATACTTACTAAACATACCGGTGGGGCTCAAAACATTTCAATATCGTGGAAAAGTTCATTTTCCGCCCTGATTTATTTCGAAAAATTAATCTTTAATATATTCTAGATTCATTACATAGAGTGAAATTTTTGTTTTTACATTGATTATGGCTTACAGCTCATGAAAATCAAAAATATGTTTCTCAAAATACTAGAATAAAGATGTTATAATACAGAAATGTCAGTTTCCTTTAGTCTGGTTCAGTAAACACAACCACAATCATAGGAAAGACTGCTGGTTTGATAGTTGTCCAGAAGACACTCACTGACATCCTCCACAAGAAAGGTAAGCCACAGAGTGCTATATCAAAACATATTCATGGAACGTTGACTGAAAGGGAAAAGTGTGGTAGGAAAAGGTGTGCAAGTAACAAGAATCTATGGGAAGGATAATGAGAGACACCAGACCCAACACTATAGATTATCTTAAAGGAGAATTCCGGTGTGATATTAATTTGTGAAATTAACTTTTTTTTTTTTTTTAAATCAAAGGTTGACGTTTCGGTATTATAACCTTTTTATTCTAATATTTTGAGATACTGATTTTTGGTTTAGCTGTAAGTTGTAAATGGCTTATTTAAATAATTCACTTTATCTATCTATAAAGCAAGAAGTGTCTGTGTGTCTGTGGCACGCATATCTTGCTGACCGTTTGTCAGACTGACCTAAGATTTCGTATGTGGCTCGCGCGTGGCACAAAGGTGTGCCCTCTCGATTTTGAAGATTTTTGAATGCATATTTCAAAATAATGCGTATTTACGTAGGACGTTTATCGCTGCACTGCACTGTTTCCAAGGGGACCAGTTTCAGGGGAGCTGTTTTTGAGTCACATCGTTGAAAATTTCAAACAATGATGCATCATTCCACAAAATGGTTTGTCTTCAGTATTAGGAAGTTATTCAGCAAGCTTAATACACATTTAGCCTTAACTCAAAACAGTTATTAGGCTTATGTCATTCTGATCTGTAGAAATGTCACATGCAGCCATGCCTAAATTTATTACACATGTATTAGAGGCCACATTAATTATAGGCTAATATGTTATAATATTCAGTATTCATTATTGAATGCTTAGCTGGAATGATATTTCCCCATCATCCTATTTTTAAAGCAGGCATACCTGTGGGCATGTAATTGGGCTACAGGTTTTCTTCAGGAATGGCATGTTTGAACGGGCACTGCACTAGTATAATGAATCTAGAATATATGAAAGATTGACTTTTTAAAATAAGGTAGGGGGGCATTTTAAAAAGTTGAGATATTAAAAATCTGGATGGGCACGTGCCCAGCTAGCTTCAATGGACACAAGGCCTCAAGGTTTCATTGATCATAAACCAATAGCATCCTAAGTATTCACCATATAAACATATACATAAAAATAACAAACTGCACTAAATGCCAGCCATAGTGCCTCTAGGCTCCTTTGCAGTCTTGTCACTCAGCTCACCTGCACTTCCTTCTTGGCACCCAGAGATTCCAGCTTGTCAATGAAGTCCTCGAACTGGAGTTTGGGGTACAGCCTGTGTGCCCAGTTCTCCATTCTCTGCATTAGGACCCTGAGATCATCCGCCTTAGGTGGACACAAGAGACACATGAGCAAACTGAGCTGCCCAGGTAGCCAAAATCAGATGAGAGGCGATACCACATCTGATGTCTGTGAGCAGTTTACATGTACTCAATACAGTCACTAAGAAAAGGACTTAAGGACTTGACTTAACTAAACTTGACCTGGTCAGGGAGCTATATGCTATATGCTTATATGAACATACAGAATGTGCAGAAGTGATAGTCTTTCCAAAGAAAATTCCACCAAACAACAGGAGGGGGCACCACAAGAGAGAGTAATGTAAGGACCCACCTCATGGCCTTTGCCTTTAAATGTAACATTATCAAACAGGTTTCGAAGTGCTGGGAGTCCCCTTTCTGATGTGAGTCTGTTGAAAGAAATTAATTTTATTTCATCTCAATCTTTGGGATATCAAAGGCATTGTGATTTTAAGATCATGTGACATAACTACAAAACAGATGGACAAACCTCTGAGAGTCCAGCTTGGGCTGAGGCCTCTTAACTCCCCGCCTTTTAGGAACATCTGGCAGCTTTGAGGCCTCTCCATCCTCCTCACCTTAACCAGAGTCAAGGAGTGCATCAGGGTAAATATAGGTAAAAGACAATGGCTACACAGTACCGCAGCTCCCACAACGTGCATCACGCACAAGGGCACCAAGGGTCAGAGGGGGTACCAAAATGTAGCCAACAATAAATAGCAGTAGCTTAACTGCAAACTGCTTTTCACTCTTCTTCGAGAATGTTTACAATGCCAAAATGCACCAACTCCGTGTTACATGCAAGGATGATCATGCAGCAGATCTAACTTGAATGTTACTTAATTGGGAACGCATCTTGAGTGCAGAGAGAGAGAGAGAGAGAGCTGGCAGGTTCCAAGTGGCTTGTCATTGTTGATATTGTGTAATCAATGTGGCAATAAAGACAGATTTCTCACACCATCAGTGAAATGTTAGCTCTCCCAAATTCAGACTGCTTGTGTTCATAGGTCTTACCATTTGCAAATGGATCCCCCTCATTGTCCTCCTGTCCTGGAGACACTGGGGGAGGCAAAGGCGGGAATGCCTCGTCGTCTATGTTATCATAGTCCGGGATATCAAACACGCCGTTCTCCAGTGGGTCAAACATGGCTTACTGAATCCCTGCAAAGAACATGATATCAGTGTAATTAGATGTAGCAATAACATGCAGGGTTGAGAACGCCATCTGAGCGCAGATCTCAAAATATTTTAAAAGCGCTTCAGAGTGCATCTGAGGACGTCACAGGAAGGGAAGGTAACGTTGTGAATATAAAAACATATATAGCATGGACTTGTTGGGGCATGATTTCAAGTGTTCAACACTTCAGGGCAGGCCAAATGCAAGCTATGGACACAACAACTGTAGAGATACAGTGACGTTATGTGGTATAGGTATTAACATTTAACGACTGAAGAAGCTAACGTTAGCCATTGATGGATAACTTTTATCTGCTCTGCAACACTGGTATCCCTGAGGAACTGTCATGACGCTGACTACCAGCTGGTAAGAGGTACTGCTCATGTTGACAGAAGCATATCCAGCTTGCTAGTCACCATTGAGCTAGATTGCTCCTACTGTTCTTTTCAGATAACTGCTCACCACCAGAGCCGTATGTCTCTGGTAACCACTAGCCACATACAACGCTAGCTAACTACACACAAGCTATATAACGTAAACTAAAATTATAGAGCAAACGTTTAACAAATATCACATGCAACAATTGCTAGCTCCGAGTAAGTAGCTATTTTCAGGAGTAAACCAAAGTATCCAGATGTTCTCATTAAGCAGACAATAATGCAAGAACGGCATTTCAGGTAAGCATTGTCATTTCATCATGTTATACAAAAGTATTAACAGGGTGAACCAGGTAGCTGGCTGACCAGGTAACTAGCTAGCAAGCTGGCTAACCAGCTAACGTTAACATGCCAGGCTGCGCCCAATGGCGGGATTGTGGCTTTACATTACTTAGCCTACTTTACACCACAGTACACCTTGCTATAAGAAAGGCAGTTATATCGCAAGCTGTATTAAAGGCAGTTTGTTACATACCTTTTTAATCTGTTAGTGCCTACCTTTGACTTAGTAGAATAATGCTTGCTTTTCCCGGCTCTTCCTTTTTTTAGTGAATTTGAGTAGTACAGTTCATAGCACAACTAAAATGCCCGCTACAGCTCTCTACTGGGCTGGATGTACTACTGCATAGATTGGCATGTTTCATACACATTCAAGTATTGGTGGTGAGATTCAGTAAGCCCAAGCTACATAGTAGGCTATTTCAGAGCCATTCTCTGGCTATTTGCTCTTAAAGCTTATTCTGGTACACTACAATGCATCAAATGGCAACATTTATGTTACAAATTGTACATAGTAAATACTTCAAAAAGATATATGCTAAAATAACCCTCATGGCATGGCAGGTGAGTGATACGTTGCACAACAACAGAGGCTACTCAGTTTCATTTTTAAAAATATTTAATGATTTGATTATTTCTATCAAGACATGGATGGTGGTATGCACTGACATAGTAAGTGAAAGGCTGTTTCCAGTATTATTTCCAAGTTAGAAAATGTAGACCTACACATTGCAACAATTTGTCGAAGTTTTATAAGTTTTCGATCTATACAGTGCGTGCAGCAAATTGCCTATGACCCAGCCTAACCTCTCTCCACATCAAACACCAAACCTGCTTTCAAATATAGGTAAATTTGAACTACATCAGGGTGTCAGTGATGGGTGGATTGATGTCATTCTAGAAGTAAATCTACACACTGAAATGTCTGAGCCGTCATCTTTCTGAAAAGTGACACTTAAAATTCAACATTCTTTGCATGCTTGACTTCCTCAAAATCCTATAGAGACCACCTGTCATGAATGGACCCCTATGTGACCCAAGCATTGGTTAAAGACAATAAAAAATAGGTACATCTAATGTACAGTTGTCTATAAAGGACATGGATGGTAATGGAGTCGAGTCTAAAGTCGGCCTCTGAGCAGGAACATGAGGAATATGGCGCTGAGGAGGATGCACAAAGTGCACACGGTGGGAACCACAATCTCTGTGACCATCTCCATGTGGCTCGTCAGTGGATCTGAAACAGACCGATGGGATACAAGGATAAGATTAGGGCTGCAGCCAACGATGATTTTCAATAATTTCAAGACCAAGAAATCAGGAAATCATTGAATCGTAATCAGTGAATCAGGTTAAAACTGTATTTTCTAAAATTGAAGTTGGCCAGAGACAATTACCAGTCTGCTGTTTTACCTACCAGCAGCAAGAAGCTGGTTGCTCGAGGAGCATGTTTCTGTTGCCTTCCTCTTCCAACTCTCAACCTGTTGTCATGACAAAAATATGAAAGGCGTAAGATTATAATGAGGTTATCATCAATCATCAACAACTCTAGAGGGTGTACTGGTAAAATACATGATGATGAATATTTTTGGCTGTTATGTACTGAGATCTTTTGATAATACATATAATCTCTTTCCCCTTACCTCTCTCTGATTGGGGAAACCATTGGAGCTGATGATTCGTTTGTAGTATTGAACAGAGGCCTTGGGATAGCGGAGCTTGTCTTTGCTCCTAAAGTCCACATAGTACAAGCCGAATCTCTCAGAGAATCCCTCATCCCATTCAAACTTGTCCAGCAGAGACCAAGCAGTGTATCCTTTGACATCAACGCCATCTTTTATTGCTATAAAATAAAACAAAAAGCAGCATTTTCAAGAGGATTTTAATGTCTGGGTCTGTGCTTCAGTTGACATTTCTGCTCTGTTTTTTTGTAGGGGTTCCTTTAAGAGCCTCACCCTTCAGCATTTCGTTGATGTACTCCCTAAAGTATTGCATTCTCCATTCGTCACATAAATCTGTACACGTCGTCTTCTCTGACACTCCATTCTCTGTCACATATATCATTGGGTTTCCATATTGGGTCTGAAGAAAAAAAATAAGCACAAGTCCAATGAGTTCAAACAATCCTCATCAAACCTCAAACAAGCTGACAAGAAGTGTTGTTCTGTCAACAAGACATTGTATTGTACATGGGATGGTCAATCAGTTGAGCTCTTTCACTATTTGCACTACCTCAATTCATTGACGCATACTAGCATATCACTACATTATCTCCACTTGTGTACTGTATTATAGTGACAGTTCACTGTAAAATTCTGGTGGATAGGCTATCATTGAAAGACTGCACATTCACTTTGTTCTGTGTTTATGTTCTCTTGTTCTATCTGTGCCATATTGGATGCCTAGATTTTCCTCAGGATCCATCAAGTATCTGTCTAATCTAAACTAATCTCATCTAATATCTTTACAGGAAGCACTTGTGAGGAAAATCATACCTTGACAAAGTTTAGCAGTCGCCGGAATCCCCAGGGCACGGCGTAAAGCCACTCAGAGCCGGGGTCAGGCCACCTGGGGTCCACCAGCTCAGCCAGGTCGCGGTCAGTGAAGACGCTGCTCCCGCGGCTGGAGGGGAAGTTCTTCTGGGTGATGTAGCGCGTGGTGAAGTGCCCGATGCCCAGGAAGTCACAGGTGCCCCGGATGTGACTCTTCTCCTGGGACGTGAAGGTGGGCAGACGAGATACCCCAAGCCCCTGCTGGGCACTCTTCCTTCCTAAACACGTGGCACATTCATAAACATAAACATAATATTCATTTTGTTTTATTTAGGCTACATGACTTTACTTTAAATTGTTCATTTTACTGTTAATATAATGTATATTGATGTAGTGTTCATTGTATGTCGCTTTGGACAAAAGCGTTTGCTAAGAACTATAAACATGGCACATGCAATCAGAGCCAAGGGTTATAGTCACTTCCAGTCAGCCTCAGCAGAAGCATTACTCTACACTGGACTTGTGGGCAGTGAAATTGTATCAGAATCCAAAGCAGAATCAGAATCAAGTTAATGTGGTCAGGTGAGTAAGCACATAGAAAGAGTTTGGTTTCCAGGCCAATGGTCTACCTCTAGCAGTACAGACAGATAAATAAACAAAAACATAGAAAGTAGACAGTGCAGGATCGATGCTGCCATGTGTGAGGCTCTTCTGCTGCTCACCTATGTAGTCTTTCATCACCTGAGGGTAGTCTCCATTAAAGATTGGTGTGGCAAACCACCCCAGGCTGAACTGCACGTATCTCTCAGCAGCCTCAGTATCCTTCTGATTGGTGATGTCAACCGGCTCTCCCCAGTCAGCTAGCAGAGAGATCCCCACCAGCCCTGTGAAATACACACATCCCATTATGCTTTTGGATGTTCTCTTCTCTGCACAGGATAAAGGTATGCCCATTCGTTACACTGGCTCAATGCTTTTTTGCATTTGTAACCTCTGCATCACTGTTCTTGAGTGGGGTTCTTATAATTACCTTTTTGCTTGCTTCGCCACTGGGTGTCATAAGTGTGCCAAACCTTTGCATGTGCCTGAGAGAGACCCAAACAGACAGTACATAAGATGCAATGTTTAGAAATGTTTTTAAAAATTGTAATGTGTTTTTCCTCTCTTATAGATACATTGTTAAATTACTGTAATTGTATTATTTCTTTTAATGTTTCACATTTTAAAGTCATTAGGTGATTACAACTAGCAGTAAATTCAGTGTTAGATTGTCATTCTGACAGCACATCTGTACATTCGCTATGCAGCACCTTTATCATGTTGTGGGCGGCGATGTATGCTCCCGTGCCTCTTAGCTTCTTTCCAGGTGCATGCTCCCCTGTCTCATAGCCCTCCACAGCTGCAGACTGCAAAGACAATTCAGCCCATACCATCATAGTCCTATCAAATTCATAATAAAATGTCATGTCATGTCTCAAATTTATGCCATGTCACAATCTGTCCTGCATTTTGTTTTTTTAACTGAAAATGTGAAAGATGGAATGTTGATGAAGCATTATGGAGTTTTGGACTAAAACTACAGCTACACAAAAATCATCCTAACCTGCCCTAAGTTTGAATTTAAAGTAGTTATTCATAAACATCATACATCAAAATGTAAAATGAAAATTGTTCCTTAGTGCTGCTGCTAGTAAAGAGTAAGTCGGTGACTTACCCATGGATTGTTGAATGTAATCCAGTATTTCACTCGATTACCAAATCTCCCAAAGCATAAATTGGCAAAATCATTGAAGTAGCCAACCATGCTGGCATTTTGCCAACCCCCATATTTATCCTCCAAAACCTATTGAGACAGAAAATAGGATGGCTCATTTGATTGGTTTATAATGACTGAATACCAATGACAGGTTAATTACAGTTTAATGAATTCACTTGTATTAGTCCTGCCTGCCCATTCCAGGAAAAACACATGGTCTACTCTACTGAAATAGCTGCAGTCAGTGAAATATCTCACCTACCTGTGGTAGATCCCAGTGGTAGAGAGTAACGATAGGGGTGATTTTATTTTCCAGCAGTTGATTGATTAGGTCATCATAATACTGGATTCCTTTTTCATTTATATGATGTGCTGCAGACACAAATCAATGGGTTGAATTAAAACAGAGCTCAAAAATAGCTGTTATTTTCCAGCAAGTTCTATATCAGCAACATAAGACTTTTGTTCAGTGTGTCTTACTGCTCACATTTCAGCCCGTTTGGTAGAATCCGAGGCCAGGAGATTGAGAAGCGGTAGTGGTTTAACTTCATGTCTTTTATTAAGGCAATGTCATCCTGGAAAAGGGACATCGGAAAACTTAAAAATACAGCTGGATCAAGGACCAAGTTTCCGCACTCAGTTTTAGCTGAGGTTATTTTTCGAATGTGAAGTCATGACTCACCTTGACTTTATAGTAGCCCTCGCAGGAGGAGTCTCCCGTGTCGTTGAAGAAGATTTTGCCTTTCTTATGGGCAAATGCATCCCAGATGCTCATGCCTTTGCCGTCTCTGTCCCAGGCTCCCTCTGTTTGGTAGGCCGAGCCACCGGCACCCCAAGAGAACCCTGTTCAGCATGGTGGTGCAGAACGAAGCAGAGAACCCTTTTTTTTTAACGATTTGATTTTCATTTCCAAGCAAACAAATGCATGTGATCTCTATGATGCTTTTGAAGTCTAAGGCTTCAATAGCAGAAGTGATGTTTTACTATGGCAAATGTTTTGAGCCGTGACACATTGCTTGTACCAGTCGGAAAAGTTCCATAGTAGAAGGCCCCCTTCTCCGTCTTGGTCCAGTCAAAGTCCTCAGTTGCAGTCACAGTCAGCAGCAGAAGCCCGAGCACATGGCAAACCGTAAGTGCGTAGCCTGGTGCCATGCTTCTCTCTGATGCTGATGCTGATGCTGATACAGGTGCTCTCTCCAGTCACACCTATGGGGGGAGAAAGTCACTGTTAACTCCTGTGCAGTGGACAAAAGCGACCTTTGGTCTCCAGGAGACGAGTCCCCCGTTCTGCCATTAAAGCAATACTTACTAAAAGTTGTCAGCATGCAAAACATGTTGTGCAGAAACAGAGCGAAGAAAGAGGCATGTCATATCAGAACAAGAAGAAAAGTCAAATTCGTATGTCGTCAGTCGGTAACGCAAGTGCTGGAGGCACATTCTTCAGATCCATATTTGTAAAAGCATTTTCATTTCAGCCAACTACGTGACACATTGACGCAGAAGGCAATGAGGGACAGGAAGTACGTGAGTCTGTCCAGTGCTGCTAGTATGAAAGACATCCTAAAGATTTAAAAGACTGCTGAAAATGATGGTGATCGATGACGCCAGATGATCAGATAGATATCCCCGATGCAGTCTAGTTCCCTGACAGTGGCAGCTTTTCCTCCCTGTCTCGTGCCTCTGAGAGTCTGACTATGAGTGTGCCTGACACGGAGTCCCCACCCCACCACATCCACACACATACCTGTGAGAGCACTCGCATTTGTCCCACGCTGGAAACCACCACAAAGTGCCAGAAGGTACCCAAGGTTCTGGACTTAACGCATCCTCCGCCAAATCTCTTCAGTGGTTAACTCGAGTGTTGTCACAAAAAAGCGCCGAAGCATCCAGTGGATTGCTCTCTATTCATGGGGGTCCCGTGTGCAATACCCCCCACCCCCCAAATGCCCCCCATTGAAGGTCAATGGAGTGTGAGAGCAATATGCTGGGACAAACAAGTTTTTTAGAAACGAGGATTTTACCCTGTAAGCAAAGTTAATGTTATGGAGGGAGGGGTTACACAAAGGCGGGGAGGCCTTCCTGGTCACTGTATGCAGTGGTTTGTGCTTGTAAACCTTTGTGTGTTACTGTTGCAATAACCATCAGAGAATGTTCTTCTCCAGAAAGGTATAGACTTTCACCTAAAACTGAGTAAAATATGATGCATTTAAAAGCACTGCTAATGGTGGATTGTTTAAAGACATTTTGAAAAAAAAATATATGTGGATTTGTATTGATAAGCATTCTTCACTGTGATGTGTTATAAGCATATAGGCAGAACATATGGTACAGTACACCTCAATCATAAAACACTTTCTTTATTTACATAAGAATATCCCTCTTTCTGAATCAATCAGACTCAGACCCTTTACTTGCAATGAAAGATTTTGAGACTATTAGAGATTTTGAGAATATTACAATTAATTTATTTTGCTTCATAATTCAATTTTTGAGTAATCCTATGAAATTAAAATAATAAATCTTAGCTGTGTTTGAAAACTCCAGTATTTCACTACATAGTGAATAACTATATGGGGGTTATTCACTACATAGTGAAATAGTGACATTTTCAAGCACTGCTGAGGTCTCAATCTGAGAATAGACTTTAGAGAATAGACACCCCAGATCTGGGCCTGCTCAGTAGACCGATTCCAGTCAGAAGACGGGGCCTTATGTTGCCCTTGGATGATCCCTCGGATGGAGCTCCATATCCCAGAAGGCTGTGTGTTGCAGTGGCCTCTGGAGAGTCCTGCTCCTCATTGTTGCCATGGCGCTCTGAGAGGCGCCCTCTTGAGCTGCGGGGCCACGCCCTGATGAATGTGCGTATTATCGGCAGGGCCGGCGCTTTGTGCCTCTGGGTCTCACAAAAACGCTGAATTGTTGAGGAAAAAGTGTTTGCACTGCACTGCCTGTTTTTTTCCACCTAGTCCATGTGTTTCTTTTTGTGTGTTTGTGTGTGTGTGTGTGTGAGAGAGAGAGTGTGTGTCTGTGTGTCTGTCAGTCAGTGTGTGTATGTGTGTGAGTGAGAGTCAGTGTGTGTGTGTCTGTGTGTGTGCATATGTACTGTATGTGTGTGTGTGTATTTGTCAACAGTGGTCAGGCGTGAACAAAAATACTGCATGTGTGTGCCTGTGTTTAGCATATCAATGCAGGCAGTGGACAGAGAGAGGGGCAGAAGGCCTGAGAGTTCTAGTATCCCCTGTGGGTGACCTGGCCGCTGTATTTAAAGGGCATTAAAGAGGCCTCGCTGAGCTGACATGAACATCTTTACTAAGGTCCCAGGACTAGTCCAACAAACCAGGTATGTTCAGAGTGGTGTTGCGAGGACACGGCTGACTGTGTGTGGGGGTCCGGAGGACGAGCCGGCCGGTGTGTCAAAAAAAAACCTCTGACCTCTAACCCCCGTCAACGGCACTGTGTCCTCGTGCTGGTGTGCACTTTGTCTCTCTCGCTGAGAAAACCCAAATGTCTCCAAAAATCAAATCCTACTGAATGATTTGTGACTGAGTCGAGATGATGGGGGGGAAATGGAGTATATACTATGAACAATCTCACCTCCACACAGCATTGCCCTCTGTCTGCACTTAAGAGCAATAAAATATGTGCAGTCTGGCTGTGCTCTTCACCAGTGAGCACCACTCAAAAACTCAGAAACAACTCAGCCCATGTGAAAACTACATACATGAGTTTTCCTTGATCAAAATGTGTTAGTGTATTCTTGGTCAACAGTGTTATCATATTATCATGAAAAGAAAACAATCTTTCCTTGGTGAAGTTAAAATTGTTATTGTGTGTGTGTGTGTCCGTCCACAGCAAGCTGGGGTCTGTGCTCCAACGTGCATTTTACGGGTCCAGTGGGAGGGTGAGTTCCTCTTTATCTTCATCATTTAGTGGATATAATTGTCATCGTCATCCTCACATGCTCTCTGCATCAGTGACATCAATTCTGGCCATTGAGTATCAACAGTACAGTAATAATATTGGAGACCTATTGTACGGCTTGTGTTTGATGATGGCAAGTTAACAGAAGATGTGGAGTGTATCCTAAAGGTTCGCTAAGGTATGCCCCCCCCCCCTCTCTCTCCGTGTGGCAGGTGACCCTTTTCGAGCAGCGTAACTTCGCTGGCAGACGTCTGGACCTGAGTGCCGACTGCCAGAGGCTGAGCGAGAAGAACTTCCCAGAAAGATGCAACTCCGTGCAAGTGGAGAGTGGAGCGTAAGTCAGCCCCCCACCCCACACACACACACACACACAAACACATACACACACATGCATACGTACATACAGGCACACACACCTTTGCAACCAACCAGAAGTGAACCTCTGCCTTCAATTCCAAGTTAAAGTGCCTTTATTTGCCACATTCACAATATGTTATGAACAGTAGACAATTTGTAATGAAATGTAAAACGGGTACAACTCCACTGAAAATAGAGTTGGTAATAATGGTAATAATAACATTAATGTTAATAAAAGCTACAGTAACAATTAAAACCTAAAACTTAAAAAAGAAAGGTATCCAGTGCAGGAAGTATTGAGTGCAAGACAGTGAAAATCGCATATTCAAATCCTGAGTTCAATGCTGTTCTGCCGCTCTCTCCTCTGTGGTCTCTGGCTGATGTTGGCTGTGCGTAGCTGGATTGGCTACGAGCATGAGAACTTCCGTGGCCGCCAGTACCTGTGGGACATGTCCGAGCGGGGCGAGTACAACTGCACTGAGAAGTGGTGCGCTCAGGCTGACCGCGTTGGCTCCGTGCGCGCCGTCAAACAGGTGAGCGGGCAGGTGCTTTGCACGACCAGGAGATGACACTCGCGTTTAAACGAAAAAGAAATCATTCTCATTATGTCATGTTGAAAGTATGTAATCAGACAAAAATGAATTACCAGCATTTTCACACTGTTAAGAGTAATAAATCTACACAGAATTGTTCGGATTAAGAAGATATTTTTGAGTTTGAAAATTAAAATATGCAAATAAGACATTAGCTAGACATTAAGACATTAGATAATGACAAACACATAATGTATAATTTCTCTAATCTCTGTATTTGTGTGTGTGTGTGTGTGTGTGTGTGTGTGTGTGTGTGTGTGTGTGCATATTTGTATGTGTGTGTGTGTGTGCCTATGTGTGTCTCTGTGTGCGTGTACATGTATGTGTGTGTGTGTGTGTGTGTGTGTGTGTGTGCATATGTATATGTGTATGTTTGTGTATGTGTGTGTGTGTGCCTATGTTTGTCTCTGTGTGCGTGTACATGTATGTGTGTGTGTGCGCATATGTATATGTTTGTGTGTGTGTGTGTATTTCTCTGTGTGTGTGTGTGACCCTCAGGACTCTACCCCGGCCCGTGCCCAGCTGTACGAGAGGGCTGGTTTCTCAGGCAAGAGGACTGAGCTTCAGGACGACATCCCCAACCTCATGACCCGCCACAGCCTCAACAGGGCCGCCTCTATCCGCGTGCTGGGTGGCGCGTAAGTCCACTCCTCCTCTCACTTAGATATTCACCTCACTTCAGAACCTTTCACTCATATATTCACTTCAGAACCTTCCACTCATATATTCACTTCAGAACCTTTCACTCATATATTCACTTCAGAACCCTCCACTCGTATATATCAGAACCTTTCACTCGTATATTCACTTCAGAAGATTTTACTCATATATTCACTTCAGAACCTTTCACTCATATATTCACTTCAAAACATTTTACTTAAATATTCACTTCAGAACATTTTACTCATATATTCACTTCAGAACACTCACTCGTGTCTGACGCTTGCCTGCTTATTCTGGCCAGCTTCCCGTGTAAATTGTACAGACTTTGGGGAAATTATAAGTTCAGTCCTGATTTACTCTGTTGTGTCACTGACTCTTGTTTTCTCATAATTGTTTTTTCCTCTTCTGTTTATTGTTTGGTCACTTTCATGTGCTTTGGCTGGCGCTGGCTGCAGTTGGGTGGTGTACCAGGAACCCAACTTCAGAGGACCCCACTACGTCCTGGAGAAGAAAGACTACAATAACTTCTCTGACTGGGGGGCTCAGAACAGCACTGTCGGCTCCATGCGTCGTATTCGATTCAGCTGAGCCCCCTGTCAAGCCAACAACTCCCCCTCCCCCAACTCAAACTTCCCCCATGCAAAACACTTTTTATAAATGACAAGTACATTCTCGAGCACAACAATCACAGACCCACAAGAGAAGCTATTTTAATAATAAACAAATGAAAAAAAAACAATGGCTGTTCGTGTGATTTGGTTTATTGTGGCTTTGGATGGCGTCATTGGTAAACTTCCTTTGACCCACCCAGTTGTGTTGTGTCTGCGTTTTCCAACATACTAACCTTAATGAAAGAGTTCACAGTATTTCATGTGTTCAGAAGGCATTAAATTAACTAAACATTCAAGGGTATAAGGTTTTATAACATACAGATGTACTAACATCGTAGACATCACAGAGTTCTGTGAAAAGTGGAGTGGCTGAAAGGAAAGAAATAAAAGCAGGAATGCAGAGGGAAAAGAAAACAATTTTATGAGAAAATAGTTTTAATGTTCTCCTCTCTTCTTGAGATACACTTTTCTTTTTAGTTCTTTGGATAACTTGCAAGAACTGAGTGAAAAAAATAAGTTTCCTGAATGTTTTTCCATAAATGTACCCTGTTCTTCTGTAAGTTAAAGTGGGTATTACAGTAATAAGTTCATTAATCATCAGGCTGTTGTCTTTGGCAGTATAACAGCAGATCCTAAGTGTTCCTAGCTCTGAGAATGCAGCTCTTTTGAACATGGGAGCTCCGTGGAGCCCCGGGGGTTGAGAGACATGGCGTGAGGCTTAGCAGGTTTGGCCTCTGCGTTCAGACAGAGCGAGAGAGAGAGAGCGAGGGCGAGAGCTGGACTGGAGGCTACCTATGATCTTAATCCCCCCCTCGGCACAGCTGTGGCTCTCCTCTCGCCCACATGAGAGGGCCTGATGTGTTGGCTTCTCAGGGGTCTTAGCGCGGGGACCTCCCCACAGACACATGTACGCTCCTCCACGCCCTGCGTATTTCTGCCCCCTGTGAGAACAGCAGTTGCTGCCCCCCTGTCGGCGTGATGATGGCTCCCCCGCATTAGGGGCTGTCAGGCAGGGCCGGGTGGCGGGATGGTGCTAAGCGCTGGGGCGCTGGCCTGGCAGCTGATATCTCTGTTCCTGTCTGCGGTGCCATGGGGGTGAGGAAGGTGTGGTGGTGGTGTGTGGGTGGGGGGGGGGGGTTTGATGGTGTGCGGCTGGTGGAATGTGGGGTTTGAAGTATGTATGGGAGGCCCTGGGAGCAGGGGAGTGTGCAGAAGTGGGGTGAGGGAATGTGAGGGCCTGACCTTTGGAGATGTGATGTCAGGAAGTTGTAACTCAATTAAAGGTTGGGAATAAAGAAGAGTATACACTGTACTACTGCAAACACATCACACTATTTAGCAGAGCATTGCACTGACCAGAGTGTTTAGAGAGGCCCATCAGAATGAATGTTCATGTCAACTCTGACGCAGCCACTCACAAGCTTGACACTCAGGTATTTGTGGGCAATAGTGCCACCTAGTGGCCAACATCATTAATCAAATTTGAAAAGAACACGAGATGTGTGACAACTATCACCATGACAAATTCAGATAATGTTGAGCAATTACGTTACATTCCCGCAGAAATGTATTATTTAACCAGTTCTAATACACATTTAAACCCCCACTTCAGCTGCCCAGTTCTGTAACGAGTACGGAGAGAAGACTTGAAGTAGGCGCCCACATGCCAGCGCTGGTCCCACTGTTGGCATGATGTGGTCACAGTGGCTGTGGAGAGGATCCCATGTCTTTGCCCCGGAGAGCCAGTTGGTTGCAGTCGAACTGGTAAACTAATTGACCACCCATACACTGCATTCCTGCTCCCCTGCAGGGTAATGAATGAGCTTCAGAGTCTCTCCCAGGCTCTCTCTCTCTTCCTCTCTCCCTCCCCCTCTCTTTTTCTCTTCCTCTTTCCCTACCTCTCTCTCTCTCTCTCTCTCTCTCTGTCTGTCTACTCGGGTGCTTTCTCAGTCTATGTGATTAATCATCCTCGGCTCATCCAGATGGCTCCTCAGCTTCAGACTGTTTACAGCAACTCACACCGGCTGCACACACACTGGCAGCTCTCCTCATCACACCGCAGCTCCTGTCAAGCAGTCAGCTAACATCAGACAGCGGCAGCTACATGTCCTCCTCCTCCAACTCTTCCTCCACAGTCATTTTATCTCGTCTGGAGTGGACGATACAGAGACTGGACCAGACTGGACATCCTCTCTGTGCTGCCAGCTGATATGGAACGGCCGTGCTGAGGTTGTCTTGGTGCTTAGGATTAACAAGGGAATGTTGTGAAACTGGTGTGCCTTTGAGTGCCTGTCATATAATTGGCGAGACAGATAAGATCTGTTGGCAGGCTACTTCTGAGTCCAACAGACTGATGTAGATGCTTTATTGAAATTGTTCATAACGTGCTACCTGCTGCTGTGTAAAAAATAAATAAATAAAAATATTCAGTGAACTTATCATTACTATCTGCTAAATTTCAGTCAACTATCATCACTGGCAGGAATGCACAGTATTTATTGATGTGGTGCCTGATATGTAGCCAAAGATTATTGAACAGACAACTTTGAAATATAAGGCTTTTGTTTCAATATAAGGCTGAAATCATAAAATTAAATGAGAACACTGAAGTTGCAAGAGCATGCGAGAACGAACTTCCTGAGCACCAACTACTGTACTTCTTCTCCTCCATCTTTGGACAAGCGTGTTTGCAAACAGCCATCCTCCCCTGCTCTCCTCTGGTGATATTTTGGGGCAGGGGGCTCTAGCATTGTGTGGCTAAGCTCTAAGTCTCACCGGACAAGAGAATGTTTGAACATGGCGACTGGGACATTTATTTCCCGTCCATCAGTCTGTCTGCTCTCACTCTCTGGACTCCTCGATTGCTACTCTGTGGGTAAGACAGCTGTGTGTGAGGAGTGTTAAATTGCTCCCTTCGCCTTTGATCAGCCTATGCACACACACACACACACACACACAGTCATTAGCTAACAGATGGCACAGATATCGTGTTTGATATCTTGTTCAATGCAAACTGAGAAATACTTTTGGCGTGATGTCAAAAAGGTAAGCACTCAGACGCGGGTGTCATGTTGGTGAGGAGTGCCACAGTATGCCAACGCTCACGTTTTGCCTCGGACACCCAAGAGGAGCAGCTGAAATTACATAGTGCTGTTCCTCGAGTGCTTCTAGACATTGTAGTCTATAAAAAGCTGGCTATGGTTTACACACACACACACTGCTGAGAGTATCCAGAATATCTCACTGGTGCTCTAGAGGTCTCTTAACGCAGCCATTAGACATTTTCAGAGGCTATCAACAAGCAATCAAAAATGACACACACACACAAACAGAGTACTAATCTCAGTCTCTTGTTTTCTACCTGCCACAGAGCAGCAGAAACAATGTTTTGAGTGAATATACAAATACGCAATACTTAATACATGTGTGACACATACATATACATATATTTTTAACAGTACCGAGGGGTACTAAACTACGCCAAACTGGTGGAGGGTATGGATGTGAGTGTTAAACTGGTTTACACTGGAGAAGTGTATGGATGTGGCAGATCGCTGGATGTGATTGTGTTAAAATGTGTGGCTGTACGTGTGTTAAACAGGAGGAGTGTGTGGCTGTACGTGTGTTAAACTGGAGGAGTGTGTGGCTGTACGTGTGTTAAACTGGATGAGTGAGGAGTGTGTTGCTGTGAGTGTGTTAAACTGGAGGAGTGTGTGGACATGGCGGATTGCTGGGTGACACCATGGGAATCCAGCGGGTTTGTCAGGCCTGACCGAGGGGCCTGGAAGCTGTCTGCTCAGTGTTCCGGGTCCTGACACGAATGGACAGGCAGTCCGCGCTGGGCCCTCGCGGAGCTGCCACCGCGGCCACCTGCGTCCCACAATTATCAGCAGTGCTCCGAACGACCAGCAAAACACACAGCGCGGGGACCAATTAAAAAGCGTGCACGTTTCCCCATTCCAGCGAGCCATCACTAACACTCCCGCACGTCTGACAAGGCTCCCTCTTCCACCCCCTGCGCAAATGTCTAATTAACACGGAGGCTTGGGAGCGCCTGGGCCGCGCCGGGCTGCTGAAAGGGCCGGGGTCTGGGCTCGGGTAATCAGCTTAAGCACAAGTTTATTTCCTGCCCCTCTCCACCTCCCCCGCCAGCCTCCAACTGGGATCGCGTTTTTGTTTCTTCTCCTCTTTCTTTGGTGCGTTAAATCTGTTTATCTCCAATTTCCTCTGACTTGTAATGGGGTCTCATCCACACGTTGTCACCTTCACTTACAGGCCGGAGCCGCTGCCCTGCTCCTTTGGGGCCCTTAATAAATGATTAGAGTTGATTTTGGCAGGGCGGTGCTCCAAACAATATCCTTGTCTGGCTCATTGCATCCACATCACCTTCTCAATGGCTACCTCGTCCGAAAAATGACTGCCCCGGACAAATAATTGCTCACATTATGGAACACTTAACTTGATGATATGATCTCATATCACACAGCAATGTAGCAGAGGAAGCAGGCTCGCTGGTGAAAACGTTAACACGTATAACATACATCAACTACGAAAGGCATGATCACTTCATAGATCAATTGTTTTTAATATTGTATACCATTTATTTTATATAAGATGCAGTGGTGTAGTCTACGTGATACGCAGGACTATGCAGTATACCCACTTAAAATAAGATAGGCAAGGATATGTATTAACATTGACCACAGTATACCCACTACGGCTAACTACTACATCACAGTATATCCACTCCAGCTAACTAGACTACACCACTGATAAGATGGGATTATAAACATCTTGACTATATGTCCTTTCCATTGAAAACTGCATTTAATCAAGTTTCCTTTGCTGTCTCCAGAGTAGCTGTGCTGAAGCAGAGCTATAGCAGAGGGAGAGAGAGGTAGAGCTCCAGAAAGCTGAGGCCTTGAACATCAGCCCTTTTGGTGGGCCCCAGCACTCCCTGAGTGGACCCCACACCAGCCACAAAAGCCCCTGATGTTATCTCAGACAAACACAGGCCAAGGCAGTTCTCACACTTGCTGCAGCAATACCACGCAGCCACTTTCCAATGAATTATAAGGGCATAATTGCACCCTTTCTTCTTGTCATGCATCTGAGTGGCATTTGTTTCCTGTAGACAACGAATATAGTGAGGGAATTAGGGCTAAACCTGATAAAGTTACAGTAAATCAAAGAAGCTTTTGAGCTGCACCAGACGTCATGTGTAGGTCAAGGCTGAAATAATGCAAAGAATGTTTAGCCAGCTGAATGCAGTTAATGGTCATTATGATAAAGCCATGGCCTGTTGCTTGCCTTGTTTGTCATATCGAGTACCATATGTGTTTGTAAATAATGATTATGCATGTAACCACAGCTTTACTGTAAACTGCTTTTGGTTGAATCAGCATTCATAAAATCAGATAAACAAAAGTATGTTTTCAGTAGGCCAATTTGCATTTAATCTCTTAATTCAGATTATTGCATGCAGGCACCCTCCCCCCATCATTTGTATGGTTCTTAAACCAGACCAGCTATTACGATTAGTGTTAGCGAATTAGTCTCTATCTGTGTCCATCTACCTTATTTGTAATATGGATAATATGTTATGTATGCTGGCAATCCTCCCAAGAAATTTGAGGAAATATGAATAGCAGTTGTTGAGGTGCTTTCTGGAGTTATTGGAGTTAAAGTAAATGAAGCCATCATCAAGCAGTCCTAATTATTACCATCAAAATCCAGTGAAGAGGCTGAACACATCAAGTCTTGAGTGCAGAAGACTTACAAGACTTACTTGGAAACACATGAACAGACAGTGCTATTCAGCTGGGGAACAATCCAACTCTACGTCTGAGTAGCCTAGTCTGAGGAGTGACCTGAGGACCACACGGTCTATCCATCGGGGGAACAAAAGAGCACAAGGCAGCAAGAGACATGAAAGACTGGCAACTGGCTAATCTCTGCTTCTGACATGGTTACGTTCTCAACCCAAGAAGATTAAGGTGTGTTTTCACATCCACTCCATATTACTGGGTCACCAGGTGACACTGCAATACACAGTTCTTGAACAGAGGGACCTACGACAGCCTCCCAAGCAGCCAAGCAGCACCCCCTAGTGGCCTGGAGGAGAAGCCAAACTAACCAACGAGGACGGTGCACGCGGTTGGTTTGCTACATGTCTGACAGTTGCACAAGCATTCAGACACGCACATTCAGGACTGAGGGTCAATGAACAGTGGTAGCTCGCTGGCTCAAAGTAAAGGAAGCTCAAGAAGTCACAACTGAACTTGTCAAGTGGTACAAACTAACCACCAAACCTACTGAGAGCCACAGAATGTGGGCTCAAAGCAACCCAATGCAGTTCTATTACCTTAAAATAACGGCTTCAAACTCATGGTACACTGATATATAGAGAATTAAGTCTCTGACATCAATGAAGTCTCTGTCAATGCATGCCCAGAATGATATTGCACTGTGTAAAGCTGTTGATCAGGTAGGATCATGACCCTTTTAGTTGGTTTTTAAACTGGGTATGAGTAAGCGCTAAATGGGGTTATATTGACGCCAATGGGCATAGATATGGATGACACATGAGGCAACTTTTTGAGAAATGTTGCAGGGAACCAACCACTTAATGGTTTCCATGTATTCTGCTGATTCAAGAAACCGATGGTTAAAGTTCTCAAGAAGCTGATGGTTAGTTCTCAAGAAACTAATGGTTAAAATTCTGAAGAAGAAATTTGAGGTTGGTGTGTGTGTGTGTGTGTGTGTGTGTGGGGGGGGGGTTAGTGGGGTATTGTGTGTGTGAGCAACCTACACGTTAGGCTACTCATCTTACACTGGATCATCTTCCTTCGTCAATATTCTGGGCAAATTAGTCAGCGCCAGTCAGAGGCTACATTCATTGTTTTTTTTTTATGTCATCACATTACCAAAAGTATTGGTTTTACCAAACATATTTGCCAATTAACTACAAAAATAGGCTACACATCTATAAAGTATTTCGATACAAAATATGAAGCCATTTGTTTCAACCCAATCAAATACAAATTACAAAATACTATTTTGTATTTGAAATTATGTAATACATGTATCATAAATACTGCCCATCCCTGGGAGTATACATCACTTGTTCTGAGATACCATGTTTGGTTCAGGAGATATGATGCAAAATATGCTTAATTCAGTTATAGTGGAACATTTAATGGTTGCCACGGTGACCATTAGGGTTTTTTATAATGGTTGTATATCTGAAAATGTCCAAGGCTCCAAACTGTACAAGTTCACCAAGTTTCATGCCTTTATGAAAGAATTTGGCCTAATTATCATCCCCTGTACTATGAAAGTTCAGTTTTTGGCCGTTGTATGCACAAATAATTCCAATTTTGACAATGTTCCACCACTTGGATTTTCATGGACTTTTGGTATGTGATATGGGAAGGTTTCATGAACTGAATACAACAAAAATCATTTCTGTTGCAATTAGTTTTGGGTTGGGTGATTTTTTCTCACAGATTGCCTATAAATACAATAACCATAACTATAGCATAGGTTTTC